>NW_022145599.1:17726843-18046843 GCF_000002235.5 Strongylocentrotus purpuratus | reverse complement strand
CGTCCTCCACAAATATATATATATATCTAAAAATGGGAGAAATGAAGAGTGGGAGATTGGAAAAAAGGTAGAAAAAATAGATTAAAAAAGAAAAAAAGGGAGAACAAAAGAAGGAAGAGGTAAGAAAGAAAAGACAGAGAAAGAAAGTAACAGAAAGCTATGTAGACAGAGGAGGAGGAAGATGGACAGTGACGTGACAGAACAGAAATGGAGAAAGAAAGAACAAGAGATTAGAGAAGGGAATGAAGGTAACATACCCTCAGAAGTTGCATTCTCTTTGCCAGGGCATAATCATCAACTGATTTCTCCTGTTTGTTGTCATCAGCATCACTCTCTGTCTCTCCGGCTCCCAAATCTAAGACCGCAACGGCACCACATTGAGAACAAGATTATTCAAACTCTCTTACATTATCCGATTGGTCTTAAAGTAAAAACAAGTTATTAAAAAATAGGGGGGGGGGGGGGCTTTGACTATACAATTGACAAGTTTGTGCAATATGAATACTATCATCGCAAATTCTTTTTGGTAAATGTAAAATTTTCTTATTAAGAAATTACTTTGAATTGCTATTAGCTTTTTAGCTGATTTCTACTTTTTGAAGTGGGTATGAAAGTTTGATACTAATATTACTTCTTTGGGAGTACCCCCTTTCTTTTTCCCCTCTCCCTCCTCTCTCTCTCTCTCTCTCTCTCTCTCTCCAACCCAATCTTCCCCATTTGTACTGAACTATAATTCAGTAATCGTTTATATATCTATATATATCATGAACTTCGAATTGTCAAGTTGCATTTCATACCGTTTCCAATCTTTTCGAAAGATTTAATCTCCAGCTTGAATCCAGTACTTTGGATTTCATCAACGTCGTCAAAGACGTACCCGTCCTCGTTTTCATCCTGATGATGAACTGGTTTGCTGCGTATGCACCCCATTTTTATTCAAAGCAAATAAAGCAAATACGAATACTAAGTAAAGAACTCAATATACCGATGATATTCGCAAGTGATTGAAATGAATAGAACACTGGTCATATACAGTAAGTAAACAAAGTAATCACCATACACACAACGCGCAACCAAGCGCATTGTATCTCTGACGTCATAATGCATGCGCATCCATGCTTGTGACGTTTAAGATGATTCGATGTTTATAAAAAGAATGGCGTAGATTTAAGCTTTTTAGCAAATGTCTTTCCTCTCGAATATATCCCCCCAAAAAATATTTTGAACCTACCATTTTATTATAGTTTTTGCAAATTATAATACATCATCCTAATGGAGGGAATAGTAAATTGTCAAGATATAAACCAAGAGATGTTACTAGGAAATTTGGAATGGGTTGGGGCATCCTTTCAGAAAATGTTACAGGGGGATATTCAAATAAGTTCATGTGGGAGGGGCTTCGTCACCCTAGGCAACGTTTGGTATTTTGAATTAGATAAGGCATGTTATGATGCACAGCTGTCCATAGCTTTGAAAGCAATTCATATATAAGACACTGCATAATGATGTACCTAGTGTGGATATGAGAGACAGGGTTCCCTTCCCACCATTGAACAAAAAGACTTTTGAATACTTTTGAGAATATTCAATATTATATCAACATTTTTCTTTTTCTCCAATATCCTCTTTAGAGGTAGACCTATCCATGTCATGAAACATTTCATATAGATCAGCGATGCACACAATTTATAACCATGCAGCCTTATTAATGTTTTTCTTGTTCTCAAGGTTTGTATCACAGTTTATTTTTTATAATGACAAGGTCAATACGAGGAATATTTACTGTCACATTTTATATTGTCTTCCAATTAGTTTATGTTAAGGCCTAATTTGGAAGCTTTTGAGTAATAAAAAGTTTCGCGTTTCCATAATCTCAAACTCATTATATAGTTGGGTTTTTAAAGTAAAAAAACAAAAAAATTACAATCACATGGGGGGTAATTAAATGAGCACTATTTTTTGTCCTCTTTCTTCCAAATTCGTGAGAAAATATATTTAGTGCCGAATCAACCCCCACCCCCCCCCCCCCCCCCCCTCTTGCGCCAGGGGGAAGGGGCCCGTATTCTTCTTTTTAAAATTTTTTTTTTACCTGTTTTGGGGCCAGGGGTGGGGGCCCGGCTCCCCCCTTTGATCCGCTACTGCTATAAGGTATATTTCACTGTTTAACTATTGAAATGGGGGAGGGGGATACCTATCCTGCACAAATCCCAGGTCATTTTTTTCTCATTTGGAAGGCGCTTTGAAGTGATTAATGACATATCGTAGATGGCGGAATGCCAGTTTAGGAAAGGAAGATCATTGAGTGAGTAATATTAATAGCCTTTACAAACAAGAATATGCCGACCTATGTATCCTTACCAATGTATTTCAATTAATTTCATGACATTCATACCGACCCCCTCCCCCCTCCATTTTTTGTTTACATGCTGGGGTTATATTTACCCTGGGTTGATGAAAAAACATAACAATTTGGCTCAATTGATTTTTTTTTCTTCTCGATTTTCAGTCATATTAATGCAGAACTAACCCCTTGCAAATTTTGTAAAAAAGTGGTATTTTTTCAATTTAAATGGACTTTTACTAAAAATCTTCTTTTTCGATATCATGCGGTTACTCTTATCCTGGATTGATGGGATAAAAATGCTGAATTAAACCCTTGCAGTTTCCGCCAAAATGTTGCGCTTTTCATTATTTATTTCATCCTCTTCTCTACGAGAGGGGGGGGGGGGGGGAGGTATTTATTCTACTTGTATCTAATTTGTTCCGTTATGTTTGTTAATTATGTGTTTGTTTGTTTGTTTTTTCCTCATATGTCAACTTTTATTTTAATGGAGTAAATGCCCGAGTAAATGAGTTTGAAAATGAATCATCCAACTTCTCGCTATCTCTCTCTCTCTCTCTTTCTGTACCAGCTCTCTCAGGTTTTGTATCCCTCGTTATATTTTTTTTTACATGTATCTTTCGTTTGCTTTCTTCTGTTTTCTCTCTCCCTCTATGCCTCCTCTCATTTAGTGTTATATCGACAACTAAATTAAAAATATTTTTAAAAAAACCTACTCCCTCCACATTGGCCCAAATGACCCATCTGCCACTGAAATATAGAAGAGAGACAGAGATGGTGAAGGAAGGACGAGACAATTTTAAGAGAGAGAGAGAGAGAGAGAGAGAGAGAGAGGGGGAGAGTGATAGTGTCGGATGTTAACTAAGGCATACAACTACATAGGCCTAGTTTTGGTATGGGGTCATGAAAAAATGAGCATAATTGGAAGCATATGCGATTTTACAATATTCAATGATCGATGTCGCGGTTGAAATCAAGTCTAAAGACATGGTGATAAAATTGAAAATAATAATCTCAGACTGTTGTATAGCTCCCTCTCAAGAGTCAAGACTGATATTACTTTAGCTTTAAAACAATGTTTCTTGACTACAATCGACCGATTTTTTATTCCCGTTTGGAAATTAATTATAAAACTTGCATATTCTGAGATTTCCATGTTCGCAGCGACCATGGAATGGCCTTAGGCGCTATTTGAAATATTTAAAATTTACCGGGAAGACTGGTAAATTGTTATTATTCAATTTCTCGAAAGCAGAAGTTTTTAAGGGGCTAAAATTTCTAGTGCTTATAATACATCCACAGGAGCATCCAAATGAATAAGAAAATTAAAGAATTACTATCCATTCAATTTTCAAAATTTTCCAAAACTTTGCATTACCTTTAGGTAAAAGTTCGCCAACATCCGATCAAACCGCGTCTTAATTTCAATATACGAGTTCCAATAGGATATCGGCGACTTCCTATAAGGCAGGGGCGTATCCAGCCGGCGGCAAGGGAGGAGCCAAAGAGGGGGCCCAATTCGTATGAACATGTTTAGATATTTTTGTTTCTTGGTTCATTTCTGTGACGTCGAAGCTCATTGGACATTCATTCCATAACTCGATGTTAATACGAAAGAACTCCCCCCCCAAAAAAAACAAAAAAAACAACAACAACAAACAAACAAACAAACAAACAAAACAACAACAACAACAACAAACAAACAAACAAACAAACATGCGATCCAAAATTCACTGTGTCATTTTGCTTTCTTTACAGACACAAAAAACAAGTTTTTTGCAACAGTATTTGGTTGTATCAGATAAGCCCAATCATTTATTTATTTTTGTAATGTGCTTATTTTCTCCATCCATCCATCTCTCTCTCTCTCTCTCTCTCTCACTCCCAAATTTGTTGTTCATTATTTTCATCAATGCATTAATGACCATGGTGACCATATCATATGTTAACTTCTGTTTTGCATTGTGCAGCGTGTCAACGTTGGACCCAGCCCCCACCCATAGCTTTAGCGCATCCACGGGAATTTTTTCCTTCCTCCTGCAGAATCGATGTCAATCTCTCTTGGCTGTGCGTTTGTCTGCAGTTCTGCAGGGGAGGCGCGATAGCTCAGTCGGTAGAGCAGTGTTCTCGAATTCCGGTGACCTCGGTTCGAGACCAAGGCGATGCGCCAATGCCCTTTGGTAAGGCATTAATCCTCATTACCAGGTCCCTCGGAGAGGACCTAAAGCCGTCGGCCGTCTGGTTGCTTACTAACAAGCATTTATGCTTTCTTAGCAGTCAGGTAAAATAACCACCACCATAACCAGTTCTTGTTGGCAATGGACAGCAGGGTTAGTTGATTGCCTATTCGCCAGCCATTGTAACCTCCTCTTTTCCCTGCCCTCATCAATACTGCTTTCTTCATCATTTGGTTGTGATTGATTCAAGTCTGTTGTGATGTCATGGGAATGAACTTGGTCCGGACTGTTAAGGTTGTTATAATCATCCAAAAGTAACCTTTGTTTTTCGATGGGTTGGTCAATATTAACACTTGATGGTGGCGGCAACCTGCTATGTCTTCGGGTGGTCATCCAGGTTTGGTCTAATCTTTGGAACTGTTATAATAAACGAACACATACAAAAGGAACGCTGATAGTTAATTATTATTAAAAGCAAAGACTTGCAGATTTCGTGAAAGAAAAGTATGCAATTTTTGTAATTGAATTTTGGGTTAAAATGACATAATCATGTTTTACTAGTAAAGTTATTTCATAAAATTTGATCCCACCAGAACTGCCTGCACTTAAATATACACGGTTCTCTTCGAATAGTCATTTCCAATTTGTGAACTTAAGTGTGTTTGTTATTACATTTTCTATCATTTAAGTGTGATTGTTATTACATTTTCTATAATTTTCTTAATTCATAATCCCAAAACAGATTTAACGAATAATGTACAATTGTTTAAACCACATTGTGAGAAAAAAAACTCTTTTTCTCGAACAAATCAGGTTCAATTGACTTTTCTAATCATAAGATTTCTTCAAGAAACGAAGTTTGAATGAGCAAGGGGACAAGATAAAGAACAAACCTGGAAGTATCCAAAATCTGGCAGATGTGTATCGTTGTCGTCACATTCAAACTCTTCGTCATCCTCCTCTTCCTTCTCCTCCTCCTCTTTCATCTCCTCCTCGTCCTTCTCCTCGTTCTCCTTTTTCTCCTTGCTCTTCTCCTCGCCTTCGTCCTCTTCCCCCTCCTCCTTCTTCTCCTCGTCTTTCTCCTCCTTGTCTTCCTCCCCATCATCCTCCCTTTCCTCCTCCTCTCCGTCGTCCTTCTTGTCCTCTCCCTCCTCTGTATCCTCATCTTCTTCCTCCTCCGTCTCCTCCTCCTCGTCCTCCTTTTCCTTCTCCTCCTCCTCTTCGTTATCCTCCTCCGTCTCCTCCTCGTCCTCCTTTTCCTTCTCCTCCTCCTCTTCGTCATCCTCCTCCGTCTCCTCCTCGTCCTCCTTTTCCCTCTCCTCCTCCTCTTCGTCCTCCTGCCCCTCCTCCTTTTCCTCCTCCTCTTCCTCCTCGTCCTCCTCCTCCTCCTCCTCTTCCTCCTCCCCCTTCTCCGTCTCCTCCTCGTCGTCGTCCTCCTTTTCTTTCTCCTCCTCCTCTTCCTCATCATCTTCCTTCTTTAAATCCTCCTGCTCCCTCTCTATCTTCTCCCTATCAACGAAAGATTGGATCTTCAGTGCCTCCACTGCTTTTATCGCTTCCTTGTGAATGACTGATCGGCGAAGCGTGTCCCGGGCCATTCTCAGCTCTTTCATCTGAGTCTTAATTATATTCTGTAGAGTTAGTTAAATATAGATATGATGAATAGAAATACATATCAACCGTCTAATTTATTAGGTAGGCTTACAGGAAATATTTATATCAATATGTATTTCTCACGATCGCACCCGGAAGTTTTTACTGAAATGGTCCTTTCTATTAAAACTTTTGAAATAAATTTGGATAACAATCATTATAATTGTTATACTGTACATACTGTAAAAGTATTTTCAAAATTATTTTCGTTCAATTTGTTAAGCTAATCTATTAACCACTTTTCAAAAAGTTTGAAGAAGCAAAGGACAAACCTGGAAATAGCCAAAATCGGGCACCTCTGTATCTTTGTCGTCACACTTCTCCTCCCCCTCCTGCTCTTGCTCCTCCTCTTGCTCGTCATCCTCCTCGACCTTCTGAGCGTCATAATCGACGTTGTTGAGAACGACGTCAAGAAGCCAGATTGCAGCTTCCTTGGCAGGCGATTTGTCCTTTGATTCGGCTTCCTTCAGCTCGGTAGCGTCATTCCCCGTCAAAGACACCTCTCCATTAGTCTGGATGTCTTCAGACTCTTCATCGTAGAATGGATGGCTCTTCAGTGATGCAACCACTCTCCTGGCATCCCTTTGGATGATGGACCAGTGAAACCTGTCACGGGCCAGTCTGAGCTGTGTCATCTGAAGTTCTGCAACATCCTGTGAAATAACATATTTGAAAGGTAATGATAACTTTATAGAATTATATTAAAAAACTAGCCATACGAGCACTTGATCAATTGAAATTGTCTTTTTCTATAAATTTCTTACGATTACTTACGATTTGCATAAGTCTGTTAGATAATTATGAGAAATTTTAGGACCACTTTTCACGGTCTTTAGTTAATCATGTTTTTAACCAGTATCATCTTTACTTTTTCACGTGAGAATTGTTGAAACGGGCTAAATAATGTTTTTTGCTTAAAACAGGATGAAAATAATGCCGCTGTTTTGACGACCCCCACCAAAAAATATAAATCTAAAAATGGGAGAAATGAAGAGCGGGGGAGTGAAGAAAAAAAGTAGGAAAAATAGAGTGAAAGAGAAAGAAAGGGAGCGAAAAAGAAGGAAGAGGCAAGAAAGAAAAGACCGATAAGTCTTTGGCAGTGAAAGGAACAGAAATGGAGGAAGAAAGAACAAGAGATGAGAAAAGGGAATGGAGATAACATACCCTAAGAAGTTGCATTCTCTTTGCCAGGGCATAATCATCAACTGATTTCTCCTCATGTTTGTTGTCATCAGCATCACTCTCTGTCTCTCCAGCTCCCAAATCTAAGACCGCAACGGCACCACCTTGAGAACAAGATTATTCAAACTCTCTTACATTGTCCGATTATAAGGTCGATTGGTCTTAAAAGTGAAACATTTATTTTAAAAAATAGGGGGGGGGGGGGACAACTTTGACTATATTGGCAAGTTTGTGCAATATGAATATTATTATCGCAAAGTCTGTTTGTGAAAATATGAAATTTTCTTAATAAGAAGTTGAAAAAAAATTACCTTGAATCGCAATTAGATTTTTTAGCTGAATTCTACTTTTTGAAGAAAGAACCTTTTTCATGGCAGAGGGTATCAAAGTTAGATACTAATATATTACTTCTTTTGGAGTACCCCTTTCTTTTTTCCCTCTCCCTCCTCTCTCTCTCTCTCTCTCTCCAACCCAATCTTCCCCATTTGTACTGAACTATAATTCAGTAATCGTTTATATATCTAATTATCATGAACTTCGAATTGTCAAGTTGAATTTCATACCGATTCCAATCTTTTCGAAAGATTTAATCTCTTCGACGATGTCCAGCTTGAATCCAGTACTTTGGATTTCATCAACGTCGTCGAAGACGTACCCGTCCTCGTTTTCATCCTGACGATGAACTGGTTTACTGCGTATGCACCCCATTTTTATTCAAAGCAAACAAAGCAAATTCGAATACTAAGTAAAGAACTCAATATACCGATGATATTCGCAAGTGATTGAATAGAACACTGGTCATACAGTAAGTAAACAAAGTAATCACCATACACACAACGCGCAACCAAGCGCATTTTATCTCTGACGTCATAATGCATGCGCATCCATGCTTGTGACGTTTTAGATGATTAGATGTTATTGTAAATAAAAAGAATGGCGGTAGATTTAGGCTTTTAGCAAATATCTTCCCCTCAAATATCACAAAGATTTTTATTTTTAATCTACCATTTTATTATAGTTTTTGCAAATTATAATACATCATCATAATGGAGGGAATAGTAAATTGTCAAGATATAAACCAAGAGATGTTACTAGGAAATTTGGAATGGGTTGGGGCATCCTTTCAGAAAATTTTACAGGGGGATATTCAAATAAGTGTATGTGGGAGGGGCTTCGTCACCCTGGGCAACGTTTGGTAATTTGAATTAGATAATGTTATGATGCACAGCTGTCCGAAGCTTTGAAAGCAATTCATATTTAAGACACTACATAATGATGTACCTAGTGTGGATATGAGAGACAGGGTTCCCTTCCCACTAATGAACAAAAAGACTTTTGAAAACTTTTGAATATATTCAATATTATATCAACATTTTTCATTTTCTCCAATATCCTCTTTAAAGGTAGACCTATCCATGTCATGAAACATTTCATACAGATCAGCGATGCACACAATTTATAACCATACAGCCTTATTAATGTTTTTCTTGTTTTAAAGTTTTGTATCACAGTTTTTTTAATTTTTATAATGACTTAACAATAGGCTGAAAGTCAACACGAGGAATATGAACTGTCACATTTTATATTGTATTTCAATTTTCATATGAGTTGTTAATACTGTTTGACACAACACATGAGTCTTCCAATTTATTTATGTTAAGGTCTAATTTGGAAGCTTTTGAGAAAGAAAAAAGTTTCGTGTTACCGTAATCTCAAATTATTACAGAGTGTTTTTTTAGTAAAAACAACAACAAAAGTTACCATCACAACTGCTACCAGACGAACTATAATCATTATCACCATCATCATCATCATCATCATCATCATCATCATCATCAAAATTGTCATAATAACCATCATTCAGGGGCAGATTCGCTACTGCTATAAGGTATATTTATCTGTTTAACCGTTGAATTGGGGGGGGGGGGGGGATATCTATCCTGCACAAATCCCAGGTCATTTTCTCATTTGGAAGACATGTGATTAATGACATATCGTAGATGGCGGAATGCCAGTTTAGGATATAAAGATCATTGAGTGTGTATTAATAGCGTTTACAAACAAGAATATGCCGACTTATGTATCCTTACCAATGTATGTCAGTTATTTTCATGACATTCAAACTGACCCCCCCCCCCCCCCCCCCCTCCTTTTTTTGTTTACATGATGGGGTTATATTTATCTGGGTTGATGAAAAAACAGGAAATGGGCTGAATTTTATTTTCTTTCCGATTTTCCGTCATAAAATTGAATGCAAAACTAACCCCTTGCAAATTTTGTCAAAAAGTGTTGTTTTTGCCAATTTGAATGGAATTTGCCCCTATCCTTTTTTGCGACTTTCTGCAGTTACTCTTATCCTGTATTGATGGGATAAAAATGCTGAATTAAACCCTTGCAGTTTCCGCCAAAATGTTGCACTTTTCATTATTTATTTCACCCTCTTCTCTACGTGAGGGGGTGGGTTTTTTTTTTTATTCTACCTGTATCTAATTTGTTCCGTTATGTGTGTTAATTATGTGTTTGTTTGTTTGTTTTTTCCTTATGTCAACTTTTATTTTAATAAATCAAATGGGTTTGAAAATGAATCATCCAACTTCTCGCTCTCTCTCTCTCTTTCTGTACCAGCTCTCTCAGGTTTTGTATCCCTCGTTATATGTTGTTTTACATGTATCTCTCGTTTGCTTTCTTCTGTTTTCTCTCTCCCCCTATGCCTCCTCTCATTTAGTGTTATATCAACAACTAAATAAAAAAACAAAAAATGACCCATCTGCCACTGAAATATAGAAGAGAGACAGAGATGGTGAAGGAAGGACGAGACAATTTTAAGAAAGAGAGAGAGAGAGAGAGAGAGAGAGAACGAAAGAGAGATATTAAGGGGGAGGGTGGTTTTAATGTAAAATAGCAGCCTTTCTTTACACCCAGAGCATTGTGGGGCAGAAAAATGTAGTTTGAGGGCACTTTGTTGAGTATCACACCTCTTCTTAATGGAGTTTTCAATACTTTTGTACAAAATTTGGTCATTGACCTCATTTTTTGTTTATATTTGTGCGTGTGTGTGTGTGGGGGAGGGGTGGTGTTTTTTAATGTCCACTCAATTTCATACTACTTATTACTGGCAGTTTGGTGCATGGGGTACATGGGGTGTAATCACTCCTAATTTGAGGTCTGTTTTGGAGGCTGTGGGGGCTGAACCTGACAGTAGCGGTCAGGCTGACGACTTTTTTGGCAATGCTTTGGATGGTCTAAATAACGGTGAGGGATCATATCTCATGGTTGAAATATTGTGACTATTTAAGGACAGGCTCATAGCTTATTGAACAAACAACGATAAACAATGATTTTATAATATTGATGTAAATTTATTAATACTATCATAAAGAATACATGTTATAACATATAATGTCTGAAACTTGTTTTTTGATCTGTGTCGAGAAAACATAATTACAAACACGAATGGATGTATCCACACTCATATACCTACAAGATACAAATAACATTCAATAAATCCTTCTCTCTCCCAACTCTAACCCTTTTCACTGACCCTTTCCTTGAAAGCGACCTCAAAATGGAGGTCATAGACACAGGTTGAAGGTCACCATTGTATAACATAATACACAAAGACAGTCTGCATGAATGAATGATAAAAAAAAAGAGTAAAATACTGATCTTGCTTGCTTATAAAATAAATCTGTCTGTAAATGATGAGCGTCAACTACAAAATACATATGATATTCCCACTACAAATAAATAGATGAGCTTTACAAAGAAGGGAAACAGGAATTGGCTGGTATTAGAGAAGGAAGATTTTAGATATATACATACACATGCCACTATTAAATGTGGTTCACTTATTAACACTGAAGTCAGGAAGGCTTACTCCGAAGATGAAGTCGACGTTCACTACATAACAAAATGAGTCTGTGCCTAGTTGAATATTAATCATAATAATAATCTTACATTATCTTGTAAATCTCGATATATCCATCTCTCTCTCTCTTGCTCCCTCTTTTTCTCTCACGCTCTATTCTCGCAACACGAAATGCAAGAATGCTATCGTTTTAAGTATTTACAAAGATTGCTTTAAATTGAATTGTTTACACTTTGAAAGCACAGAGTAGAAAACACTTTGCGAGAAAATATACTCAATGGCGCGCTTAGAAAATGACAACCGTACTTATTGTGTTGTCGATCTGGAAGCAGTATATTGCCTGTTATTATACAACTGGGAAGTTACATTTAAATTCAAATAATTTGATTCTTAAAGTATGTACTTCAGAGCATCTGATTAGCATCAACACTCCAGAAGAAAAACGAAGTGCATAGAAATTGTCAAAAATTAGACATCTCTCCAATAAGGGTCTGATGGAGTGTTCGGTCGAGGGACTTCCCCCACTTGGATCATACCAAAATTTCATAATAATTTTGCACATGTATTGGGAAAACTTAATTTAGAAGGAAAAACAAAAATTGAGTTTTAGACACAGAACAGCGTGTGCCTTTTAAAACACAATTGTGTATTGAGGTTACAAGATTACTTTAAAAAATAATGTTCAATTTAAAACAATATATGAAAATATAATGAACCAAAGTTAAGCTTATTCAGTTGTAATTGTTGTAACTGTCATCTAGAAAAAATGTTTGTCAGTTTGGAGGTCTATCTAATGATATCATAATAAAAATGAATCCTGTATAAGAAAACTATTCTATTCCGCTTCCAATTCATATATCAGTCAATATATCGACATTTAAAAAAATCTTTCTTTGTTAACATGCAAAAATTAGCACAACATAACATAAAATCAAGTAGGACGATATTCAACAAAGCATGATATGAAATCCCTACATAATGGGAAGATGGAAACAATAATATGAATAAGGTAAACATTTGTTTAAAATAACATAATATCTTGCTTATAGAAATATCTATTGTAGTTAGTCTATAGTCTAGATGGCCACAAGTGTCAAAAAAATGGAATAGCTTTTGGAATATATCTCGGAACTTGTTTGGTCACGAAAACATAATGAAATTAGTTGATAAATTATGCCTTGCATTTATGGTAAGTTGATTTCCTTATACAAAACTCAAATTCTTTTTTAAACAAAACAGTTTAAAAAAAAAATATCATGTTAACATTTCACATTTTTTCAAATTCATAGAATAATATCTTTCAAAAAGTCACAAAGGACATAACATACAAAGTTTATCCAAAATTAATAATATACAATGAATTTTTTTGGAAAGAAATTAAAAATGCATTACTACATTCGTAAAAGTAAGTAATAGGTTTGGTGGGTTGCAAAAAACATAAAAAACATACTCTCTTCTTCAAAATATAGTGTTTTTAAGCAAAGTTAATATTTCACCTTCCACAATATCATTTTGCCAACATCATGCAGCATATTCTAAGGTCATTCAAGAAGACGTTGAACTCTAAACAGGATCCGAGGACCAAGGGTCTGATAAGACAATCTACATAGCAACATCACATGCAATAAATAAATATGATTATTACGAGCTGCTCGGGCGTATATTTGACTATCTGAAGGCGCAAACTCCACGAGGAACGGATTCGGCATCCGCGGCGCAAATGAGAAATTTTTTGATCGATACAGGCAAGAGGCAGTACGAGAGTGAGGTATTTGCATGAGGGGGGGGGGGGGGGTTGTCAAATTGGCTTGTCAGTGAAATTATTCACGTATGTACAATCATTGTCTTCAAGTAAACAAAATAAACAACAGATAGAAGCACACTCTTGAATTCTTACCTCTGTATTGGTTAGGACGTGTCGTAGAGAACCGTTATAAAGTGGTGCCTAGTAACAAGAGGTTAATATAGGTATTATACGTTTATCTACATTATCAATGCATAAGGAAGTATAAGTCAAAGATTATAACACTAAGACAAGTACCTAATATTGGATTAGACAATGCTTTGAAATTATAAACAGGTAACATGCTATTTTGTTTGGTCATAAATTCTTTAAATATTTTGTACAACAAAAACTTAAGGATTGAATTATGTGAGTTTTATCAACAGAATGTATACGGCAAATGACATTGCCAGGATACAAAGTATAAACAATTTCGGTATAAGCATATCCAAATAAATGTATTTCATCAAAGCGAATACAAAATTAATTTCTTTTCTTATACACAAGTGTGACGAGATAACATAAAAGTCAATTTGAAATAGGAATATGGAAACTGGATAATTTGAACAAAATGTTGAGGTTAGCATCTTTTTCATCTATCTATCTTCCAACTGAAAGTTTGCAGAGATACAAAATTATAGGGATGATGGATATATGATATATACAGAACCATAACAAAGAGGTTGGTTATTCTACGGACTGATTTCATAACAACAAAGTGGAAGGATGAAAGAGACCTCCCCCCCCCCTAAAATAAAAGAAGCTGTTTTACTATGACTCCAATATACATGTAGATTAGTTTAACAGGAGCATGCCACTGTCATATTGTCCAGCTTCTAAAAATGAATACTGCTGGTTGATAAAGCTATATGAACACTTTCTTTCAGAGGCTACGACAGAAATACACAGTAGAAATAATTGCTGATGAATAAGTATATCATGGCAGACAAATCATAGGTATATCAAACAGAGGCATTCAATGACGGTTCAAAGTCAAACTTGGGTGACAAGGCGACACAGATGACTCCTGTATACACACGTGTACATGGAAAATCAGTGAAACAATCTGTTCTTGGCAGTTGGTATTCGTATTTTTAGTTGGCTTGGCACTCAAATAGAAACATTAAAGGCTGATAGAGATTCTCCATAGTCTTGCAACGCGGGGCTGCAAGGTGGGCTGGATGTAGACCGAAAGGAGGCTTCTCTCTGAATAAAGAATGCTGGAAGGGGTGCATTGATGGTCCCCCTTCTGAGCCTGGTACCTGAGCTGTTCTATGGAGGAGCTTTACTTGAAAAAATGAACTGCAGGGGTATAGTAGAGGGGCGTCATTCTAAAGACAGGGTGCAAGCAGGGGTGCACTGGTGTTCCCCTGCTAAGCCTAATAACAGGTTAGACAGGAGTTTATCTAGTTGGATGATAAACCAGAAGAGCTTTGCAGAGGGACATCATTCTGGACATGGACTCCAAGCAGGGGTGCATCGGGGGTAGATCAGCGCTACCCTCCTGAGCCTGACAACAAGGTACACAGTGAATAACTGAGCTGGAAGATTAACTTGACAGGTATCGACAGGGGGCTTCATTCTGACATGTAGTGCAAGCAGGGGTGCACGAGTGTTCCCCTCTGTAAAGTCCAGTAAGGAAGTCATTCTACAGGGGCAAAGCGAGGTGGAAGATCACCCAGAGGTGTATCGTAGGGGTGCATCAATGTTCCTCCGTTAAGCCTGGGATTAGAGCTGCTCTGCTGGGAGTAATCATTCTCATCGAGGTGGGTAGATGCCGGATTAAGAGCAAATGTTCAATAAATACTAGTAAATAGATTGCTCTTAATTCAGCAGTCAACCCACTCAAATGTTTTCGTCTCTCAAGCCTGGGATGATCAGGACTACTTTCGTTGATATCAAGAAGGAAGAACGACACTGCTTCTCCCTTTGGGTTAGGTTACTTCTTCTCTCCTTTCTGTAATCAAAAATAAATAAAACAAAAGCAAATAATTAGAAAGGAAAAGGACAACATTGTAGGTACTTATAATTGCCTAACATCTGTATCACAAAATTCCTCATGTTTATTTCTCCCCCCCCCCCCCCCCCCTCCTCCTCTCTCCCTTTCTCATTCTCTCCGCAACTCCCTCTCACCATTAAAAAAAGCACAGCATAGCCTTGACTAAAATTCCTCTACAGAGCAATTGTCCATCAGAGTTTGGTCTGGTTTTTAAAATTCTTTGGTTTCAAGAAAATACAGATGAATAAAAAAAAAAGTACTTTTATAAACTTCATACACACTCCTGTCAAAGACTTGTTTAGATGTACATAATCTTCAAGTTGCGAATACTGATGTTTTCCCTTTTCTTACCTTTGATTTGTGGAACATATGTGTTAAATCTGAAAGACTCCTTCGGTTCTTTGGTCTAGTGGCACCATCTAAAAGCAAATAATACAAAACTGAGTCAATTACCTCTCAAGGTAAAAACGCATTAAAAAAGATAAAATGATAAGTCATTGCATGATGTAGCTTACAAAATATGACATTTTCACTGTCCATCTCAAACTGTATTTATGTGTGGTTTGAAAAATAGAGTAATTTATGGTTATGCCATCATGTCAGGCAGTACTAATTCCATAACATGTCACATTTTCCAAATATTTTAACCCCCAGTCCCAACAGTTTTGTGTCATGCATACCTGCCTACCTTATATAACAAAGACTAGAAATCTCTCAAGGTAAAAGTAGGAGTTTAATATATTTTCTAAAGCTAAAATACAAAGGTTTTTTTTTTATATATTGGGGAATTAATGGTAAATGGTCATGAAATTAACTTGAAAAACATAAAAAAGAAAATCAATCCTCCAAAATACAAATGGTTGGCAGCTGGCCTAAAAAAAAAAGATGTTGTATTGCCATTTGCAACAGACCCAAAAATCTAGAAATATAAGGGTGTCTTTTTAAAAAAGATTTTTTTTTTTTTCGTTTTAGAAAAAACATGTATTGAAGCATTCAAAACAGAGAAATATCAGCCCTAACAGGGAGTTTAAAAAAGTATTTAAAAAATTACAAGAATTCTGACCAACCGACCCATGTTTTGGCACCTAAAGGGCAATACAACATCTTTTTTTTTTAGGCCTTACCCATGTCTGGAACATAACACTATCTTATTTATTTGTTCATTTTAAATTATTTTTATTGTTTATTCTTTCTTACCAGACTCTGGTTGAGTTGTGACGGAGGAGCTCCGGCGAGGTTTCTCTCCAGCTCCTGTTTTGTCGTACTCCTCCCCCGTCGTCCTCCTGTGGCTTGCTCCTGCTGCTGTGTCGCCCTCTGCAGTCTGCCTCAGCGTCTCTATCTGATCCCGGGCAAACTCCAGCTCCAGCTCTCGTAATCTTAGATTCATCTACGGAAGGAAAGGTTCATGTTCCATAAGAATGACTAGAATTCTATTTGTGCAAATAACTCTACGACCAGAAATATCATATTAGTGGACAGATTTCATAGGATTGCTATTTTAATGTTGTCATCTAGAATCTTTCCTCTGCTATTAAAAAAAATTAGTTTTCAAACATTTAAACAGAACTTGTTCACACATGGCCAACCCACATGAAAAATTGAAAGATATTTCAATAGAAATGAAATTCACATTTCTAACTCATTATATGTACAATGTGGTAACATAGAGTTCAGTACAGAGAATAATTCACCAGCTATCTCACAAATTTCACACGATTCCTTTTTGAGGATAAACAACCTGGAAATGGGATCTATCATAACCAATAATTTTAGATGGTGATGTACATTGTCTACTTGCTAAGTGGGATCTACACACCTCTTCTAGAAGCTTAACTACGAAGGAAAATTGTTGTAGGAAGGAAGAAATTCCTTGAATGCTTGAGCACTTTTTCATGGTAGCTCGGTTGAAATTGAGTTCTGGTCATGCGATTGCATTGTGAAAGAAACGGTGTGGAACTGACCAGAAAAGGTTGACCATCTAGCATATAAGAATTTGTGTGTATTGCAAGGTTCTGGAATCATCAAAATGATAAGAAATGTGGCCAAGTCTTGGTAAAGTTACAAACACTTGCACAGAAAGATGTATATGGGACTACACGAACACGTGGCGTAAAAAGTCGCCCCCCCCCCCCCCCCCCCGATGTTTTATGATGTTACATGCATATTTAGAATATGAAGGCATTTGAAGAGCCAAGCTTTTGAGGGAACATGTTTTAACTGATGTTCTTCCACACTTGCATAATAAGAATGAGTAATGCTCACAAATTATTTATCACCTCTTCCCAGAACTCAACCTTCTCTTTAAAGCTGGAGTAATGATATGATTGTAAGGGCCCTCAGAGAGAACAGTATGAATACTGATGAGGCTACCCTGGGTAAACAAGCCATATTGTTATTTTTATTATTATTTTCTTCAGATCAACATACCTCTAGCACCTTGACTTTCTTCTCTTTCTCCGCATCGTCCTCTTCCTCCTCCTCTTCCTCGTCATCCTCCTCCTCATCCTCCTCCATCCTCTCCAGCTCCTCCCCTAGCGAGGCGACCCTCTTCCTGTTCTCCACCTGGGCCCGCTGGAGCTTCTCGTGGGCCTCCTTCTGAGAGCGCTGCATGGCGCGCAGGGCCTTGCTCAGCATCGTGTTCTCCTTGCACTGCTCAGAGAACTTGGTGGAGAGGATGACCCAGTCCCGGTTCATCTGCGTCACCACCTCCCTGCAAGGTATCAAGTAACGGAGTAAGAACTAAGAAGTCACAACTATTCTTTCAAACTACCAAAGAACCTTAAAGATACTACAGTCAGACCTGCTTTAGTGACCACCTGTCTACAAAGACCACATTTTTTGTTTCCCTTGAAAATGGCTTCTCATTGAAACAAGTACTAAAGGAACCCGTCTACAAAGGCCACTTTTTGTGATTCCCTTGGGTGGTCGCTATATAGACAGGTTTGACTGTACTTGGTTCCGAAAGCAAAGAATTGTCAAAAGTAATAATGTCCAAAAGTGAAGAACACTAATGATCCCTGAAGTTATTATGAAAATAGCCGATGTTAATAGTCCGGCAGCCAAATCCAGATTATTGGCCTAACCTTGTTTTAGGGTCTATAGTTTTTTTTTCAATGGATTATAATTGCCTAAACCTTCTATTTGAAGAATCCGATTGCTGACACTCTGTCAGCCTTGAGCAATTTAAGATATGTGACGTCATACAAAATGGCCGCCAAAGTACATGATTTTTCTCTAAAAATGTATAATAAATATATAATAGGGCTTTTTCTACAATTTTGGGCAGCCAAATGTCTGTATCTCTCTAGGACCATCACTAAAAATTGTTTCGTGATGTTGCACGGCCATAGATGACAAGCTAATTTGCATATTTTGAAATAGCGCCCTCTATAAATATATTAATTTTGCATAAAAATAGGTGTGCCAGCCAAATGCCAATTTCTTATTTCTCAATGGATTATGACTGCCTAAACCTTCTATTTGAAGAATCCGATTGCTGACACTCTGTCAGCCTTGAGCAATTTAAGATATGTGACGTCATACAAAATGGCCGCCAAAGTACATGATTTTTCTCTAAAAATGTATAATAAATATAAAACAAGGATTTTTCTACAATTTTGGGCTGCCAAATGTCTGTATCTCTCTAGGACCATCACTAAAAATTGTTTCGTGATGTTGCACGGCCATAGATGACAAGCTAATTTGCATATTTTGAAATAGCGCCCTCTATAAATATATTAATTTTGCATAAAAATAGGTGTGCCAGCCAAATGCCAATTTCTTAGATCTACGTGACGTTAAACACATATTATATGCTTCGTATGCATGAAATAATTACGATTGTGCTGCATTTATCTTACATATTTTTTGGTCTAAATTAAGATACATGTAAAGAAACCAAGATCTACAAGAGAATCAGTAAGAAGTGATTTTACGGTACATTATTGTTCCATTCATAGGCTTTATTTAGACCAGCATTGATCCAGCGTCAGTGAATGATGATAAAGCATTTGGCATCGGTACCAGACAGATGCATGAGTTTTAACAGAAGTTACCTGGTGGATTCTATGACACAATTCCCAAGAAAGTCTACAACGGGTACCTGACAGAAATTGTCAGCCCAGACACCAACTGTAAACCAAAGTGTTTCTGGAGTTTCATAAACGGCAAGCGATGCGATGCTTCAGGGTTGGCTCCATTGAAATAATCTAATGGAATTACTTACTCAGATAGCCTCTCAAAGGCGAACATTCTAAGTAATCAGTTTTCATCCATCTTCAACTGCAATGAAGATATGACTAGTCTGAGAGACAAAGGACGAAGCCCCTACCCAACCATGGATCACATTACTATCTCGCCACCAGGTGTTCTGAAGATCCTGTCTGAGCTTGATGTTCATAAAGCCACTGGTCCTGACCAAATCCCAGCCAGACTTCTGACCACCAAACTGACACCTGTGTTCCCTCTATTCTTCCGAGCCTCCCTTAACCAGATCGTGCATACCTGATAAATGGAAGATGGCTATATTATATTGATCCCATCTTCAAGAAAGGTGACCGTAGCAAGCCAGAGAACTACAAAGCTGTCTCTCGGACGTCAGTAACCTGTGAAGTACTGGAGCACATCGTTCTTAGCAGCAACATGAACCACCTTGAAAGCCACAACATCTTGTCTGATGCACAACATGGCTTTCGAAAGAAGCGATCCTGCGTCTCACAGCTTATCCTTGCTGTCCTGGACCTTGCCAAAGGCATCAATGCTAGAGACCAATTGGACATGACACTCCTTGGTTTCTCCAAATCATTTGACAAGGTTCCCCATGGAAGGCTAGCTGTTACACAAGCTCCAATTCTATGGAATCTGGGAACCCACACATGCTTGGTTTTCTGGCTTCCTGAGTTACAGGACCCAGCAGGTGTTACTGGAAGGACCCATCTCCAACACCAGCCAAGTAACATCTGGCATCCCGCAAGGCAGCGTTATCGGCCAGATGCTGTTTCTCCTCTTCCTCAATGATCTGCCACCGTACCTCTCCCCAAACCCAACAGTCAGACTCTTTGCTGACGATGGCATGCTATACAGCAACATCAAGACATAGGAAGACGCCTAACGTTTCCAAGAGGATCTTGACTCACTGCAACGCTGGGAGCGTGATTGGCTGATGGAATTCATCCCACATAAATGTCAGGTTCTACATGTCACCAATAAACGCAAATCCATCATCAAATTCACGGACAGACCCTAGATGACAAAAATATAGCAAAGTATAGGATAGCACAGAAAAACCTCAGCTGGAACCCACATATCAACATTATCAGCAAATACTCCAACTCCACCCGTGCCTTTCTTCAAAGAAATATCCAACCATGTCCTAGAAAAGTTAAATAATTGTGCTACGATACTCGCCTTCAACCAATCATGGAGTATGCCATCATCATAATTATATGGGACCCTAACACTCAAACAATTAGCAATCATCAAAAAGCTTGAAATGGGTCAACGGCGCTATGTCCGCTCCTTCTGCAATGACTACTGCAGGACAAGCAAAGTAGAAGCCATCCTGAACCAGCTCAAGTGGCCAACATTACAAGAACGCAGGGTACAGGCTCAGGTGGTGATGATCTTTCGCATCAACAACCCGCTGAAAGACTTTCCACATACTTTCCTCACTCCATCAACATCCCTGCACAGAGGGCATTCCAAGAAGATAATTGTTCATTTTGCCTGAATGTTTGTCTAAAAGACGAGCTTCTTCCCGGATACAATAAGACTCTGGAACTCCCTCCCTTTGAACACCGTCAATTGTACCTCTTTTTTAACTGCTTCAAGCAAGAGTTTTTTTGCTGTGCAGCTCCTGTTATGACTAAACAGTCAAATCCTAGAGAGGCAGGTCCTGTTGCAGTTGCTGCAGACAAATTTCACGTGTGGCTGTGCTGTTGAAGCCGTGGCTAGCTACCGTCTTTGTTGCCTTTTCTCCTCCCACTGTTCTACTCTCTTCTGATCACTCCTCTGTATACATGTCTTCACAGCGCATCTCCATTTGGGGCAGTCTGAAGCATAGGCTTCCCATTTTGTAGGGTTGATTTCACTGGCCTCCATATCCCTCTTGCACACATCCATGAAGCGAAGGCCAGGTCTTCTAACAGTCCTGGTTCTGGTCGCTAACTTTCCCAACAAGATGTCTTTTGAAATGCGGCCGTCTTCCATACGACTGACATGACCAAGCCATCTCAGCCGTCGTTGTGATAGAAGAGCGTAGATGGTCATCATCCCTCCTTTTTGAGGACATCCTTGTTTGGAATGTGGTCCTGCCATTCGATGCCTAGGATTCGCCTCAAGTAGCGGAAATGGAAAACATTCAAACGGCGCTCCTGACTTGCATACAGGGTTCACGACTCACTGCCATACAGGAGAGTGCTGAGCACATAGGCCTGGTAGATCTTCATTTTCGTGTTGGTGGTTTATAGTAAAGTGTTCTTCCAGGCCTGCTTTGAGTGTCTAGCAATCTTGGTTGCTGCCTTTCCAATGTGAACGTTGAGCTCGAGATCAAGGGAGAGGTTGCTTAATACATGGAGCCGAGGTAGGTGAAGTTTTCAACCACTTGGAGGGTGTAGTTTAATTAACATTGGAGGATTCAAAAGTCTATGACACCAAGTTGATCTACTCTTAGACTAGAGTAATAGGACTGCAGGCAAGTTGAAGATATGTCAATATCAAGAATATTTTGTCATGAAAGCTTTCACCAGGTCAAAGGCGAACTTGAAGAATTTGACAAAGGTTGACGTGTCACTTAATTGAGCAACCTTGTACAGCCCGTTTGATGGTTGTGCTCTACTCTGGATTAAAATCTGATGATCTTTGGTTGGTGTGCCACCAGGGTTTCTAGAAGTCATGACGAATCGAGAGTCATCCAAAAGAGTCTTCCTTCCCACCTCACTGCTTCCCTCCCAGAAACTACTGACAACAAACTACAGTTGATCGACATCATAATACCGGTATGCGTGATTCTGCAGAATGAGGAGGTGTTCAGAAATAGGCAAAAGCACAAGCTGGTCATTACCGGTCAAGATGAGGTATCTGTTGAAGTGATACCAGGCAGCGATGTCATGCCAAGGGAAGATCTTTCCATAACACATGAAGAAGCAGACAACATCATAGTACAGCAAGCGATTCAAATTGCTGCTAATGAGAAAAGGTATGTTAGGGTCCTGGCTGTTAGGGTTAGGGTCCATCATTATCTACACAAATAACTTAGAACGCCAATGATCATGGCGTCATCAAAGAGCATTCCTGCCACTGTACACAAGTTAGAAGATATCATTCCATTGATGTTGGCAGAACATGCGTTGAGGGGATGCGACACTATTTGGGCATACTTTGGGATTGAAAAGGGGACATGCATTGCTGAAAGTGATGAAGCAGAAGATTTGACTCCCTTTGGACTCAGTTGGCAAGAGAGCTCATCTGCAAACATGTGTGTGGAAGCACGCCTTGCAGTCACGACCCACATCATTGGATCCTACAAAGTATGGCTATTCAAAAGAAGAGGAAACCAAATCCCTGATCCCTGTCACAGTACATACAAATGTACAACTCGCACCGGACAACATATTAAGGTTAATACGGTGCACTTGTGCGAGTGGAAGCCTATGTAAATCATCACGGTGCCAATGCAACAAAGCAAAACTAGCATGCACAATTTTCTGTGGTTTTCGCGCCTCTGTCGAGTGTTATAACGATCAAACTAAAGCAGCAAATGATAGCCATTGGAAGGTAACCATGTTTGGTCATTTTGGGTGGATATTTCGCTTTATTAAACTAAACTCCCTTGTAAGAGAGGAACCTTTTCATGATAGGTTCATATAAAAGAATGTATTACCTCAAAATACAAATCAAATTTCGGAATGCTGTCACTGAAAACGGGCATTTATAACCATATGGTACCTCATATCTATGGGACAGAGAGCATGAAATTCTAGCTTGTTTTCTTCAAGTATTAAAGATAACGACCAGTTATGGTCATGCGATTGCATTGTGAAAGAAACGTTGTGGAATCAATCAGAAAAGGTTGATCATCTAGTATTGGTGTGTACTGCAAGGTTCTGGAATCATCAAAACGATTAAAATTTGGCCCAGTCTTGGTAAAGTTACAAGCACTGTACACAGAAGGATGTATATGGGACTACACGACACGTGCGCGATATCTATCAGATCTAAATAGATATAATAATTTACCAAATATATCAATTAGTAGGCGGTTTCTCGGCAAAATTTGTATCATCACGTATTAGTCAAAACATATTCTTTCACATGATTGGTGATAAGAGCTTCCATTTCATTTTTTGAGAGGGGGCGTTTCCAAAACTGATCTTTACCTTTAAAGTACAAAATAACAAAAAAATCACACCAAAATGTGGTGCACAATTTTTACTTATTGTATTCAGTGCGTCTGACTTATAAAAAATGTTAATTTCATGTTAGAAATTGGCATTTGGCCATCATTTAAAATTTGCAAATTAACGTGTCTATAGAGGGCGCCAATCTGAATTATGCAAATTTACATGCCATTTTTTATCATACAACATCGTCAATTTTTATTTAGTGATGATCCTAGAAAAAATCAAGATATTTGACTGACATTTAATGTAGCAAAATACTGTAAACAATTTTTTTTTATCATTAATTTTGATAAAAAAGGGTATTTTGGCGGCCATTTTGTGTGACGTCACATATCTCAAATTGCTCAAGGCTGACAGAGTGTCAGCAATCGGATTCTTCAAATTGATGGTTTAAAGAACTATAATAAAAAAAAACAAAAACTATAGACCCTAAAACAAGGTATATCGTGATGGCTGCCGGACTATAAGGACATGTAGGATGAAATAAATAATTTTTAAGAATAATAAAGAAGTAAAAAATGAATTTAATTGTTGAAACATGTAGCATCATAATTAAAAGGCTTTCAAAGGATTCTACATCATTTTCACCACCCATAATGTTGCTTTACAAAAACATTTGGATTGCTCTTGCAACACGTATCCTAAAATATCAAATCATCCTGAGAATAAAGTATGCTGTAACTTCCAGTATTATGAAATTCATAATCACTCAATTGATAGACTTCACTGTCAGATTTTATGTCCCACAAAGCAAATATGATATGACAAAATAGGTGTGGCATCAAAAGATAGTGAAATTGATTTGAAATTAGATAGTGCGTAATAAATATAGATATTTTTTAAATCATAACCTAGCAAGAATTTTGAGAAATAATAATGGATCCGAAGCATACAATCTTATCTCTAAAGGCTGCGAAAATAAACAGCTGAACTTTCAGATTTTTTTTTTTTTTGCCTGTTTATATTATCATATTTTGCTGTCGCTGTAATCTTAAGTTAAAGAGCTGCATGCACTTCAAGCGCACGCTGACACTGCAGCTCTTCTGCATAATTGTGTTATTGATGGTAATTTGACAAATTATTACCTCTATGTACAAAATTTTCATATTGTTACTGATTATTGATGTATGAAAAATGCAGAATTCAATTAATCAAAATGAAAAATACAAATAAAGAAAACTTTCAGATTTATTTTTGTTCACTGTTTGCTCACCTGTGCCTCTTCATGATGGTCTCGACGTCCTTTGGATAGGACTCCTGTGACATGCGTTTCTCCTTCTCAAGCTCCTCCTCATAAGCCTTCTTTAATACTGATATTGCTGTGAGGGAAAATAGGAACAATAATAATTAATAGCCATGTTTCTGGGACCCGAAGCCTTTTTTCAATGACAAATGACAAAAGTCAGTGACAAATATGCTGATAACCAATCCAAAGCAAGGATTTCACTAGCTTATAACAAAAACTGTCATTTGTCACTGATGACAAGTTTTGTCAAATAGGGGCCTGATGTGCTCATGTACATCCCAAGGAATGCTCACAGTGCCTAACAAATCACCAACAAGAATAAAAGAAAGATGGAGAAGATGCAAAACTAGCCTATTTTTGTTTTTGTTCTACATCTATCTCTCCAATACTGCATTTATAAAAAAAAAATTGGAGGGGGGAAAAAAAAAATCACTTTTTGTGTACTCAACAAAAGGGTGGGTGGTTTAAATATATGATTTGCTGTATTATAAATCCCCCCATGATGCCCTTTTGCTAGACACGTAAAGCAATTTTCTTTGAATCCATGGTTGTGCAACAGAGGGCACTTCCAATTTAGATCGTAACGTTCGGATCCAGACCTCCTATGGAAAACACCAGAGCCCATCTTACAAAGAGTTTATATAAATTGTAACTTATTAACTATTGATGTCAATCTTAACTATGTACATAAGAGATAGGAGACTGCAAAATTGGGATTGATTAGAGGACTAGCCTGATTTGGATCAATTGCAACTCTTTGTAAGACGGGACCCTGGTGTAGAACTTTGGTTTAAGACAGAATATCATCCCTTTTGGCTCTAAAAGGATGAAATGAAATCAAGATGACGTTGGATGGGCCAAGAAACTTACCGGTGGTGACGGACACGTCTTCCTTCTCCTTCTCCAGCTTCATCTCTGCTTCCTTATCTTCCATCTCCTTCCGATGCTTCCTCTCCATCTCCTCCACCAGCTGGGCGTGGTTCCTCTGCTGCGCCTGAAGCAGCTCCTCGTTCAGCTGGTCCTGTAGTAGTAGAAGTAGTAGGAGAGTAGCGGGCATGATTAGATTTATACTAAGTCAGACTTGTATGATATTTGGGTTTAAGAATCTGCGATCGGTAGTATGGGCAAAAATTAGCATGGACAAAGTTTATTTAGATGTATATAGAGGGGTCAGTGACACAAAGACGTAACTCCATTTTTCGCCATTTTGAGAAAAAGTGGTTTATGTGTCACTGAGCACTTGGGCCTTAAGGAGTTAAGTCTATGTTTTACTAGCCATTGACTTCAATAGGGTGTTGGGTAGACTTAGTCTTTGTGTTTCCTGGAAAGCCTACATTTTTCTGAACAATTTGATATCAAATACTCATTTTGGCAAAATATGGAGTTACGTCTTTGTGTCACTGATCCCTCGATATATTTTCCAGAGAGCCAGAAGGGTGGTATCTCAAATTGCTTTCATAGAATAAATGCCCTTATTGCTCCTAGCAGACAGTGTCACTTGGGTCTCTGGTGATGCAAGGATAAACCTTCCACATATGTAACATATACCAACAAGACAATCATAATCAGAAATGGCTAATATTACATCAATGTACACATAATGATGTGAAATCTCATACCCATTTTGAGTAGGGTATTCCCCTATTTTTTTCCACGATGAAAAGACCGAGTTATATTAATGAACATTCATGTCTATGTGCTTTGAAGCAGTATATAATGTAAGCAAATATTTTTATTTCTAGTAGGGCACAATATGATTTTTTTGCACAGAATGCTCAGGTGTGAAACAAATAAAATGTCAATATCAACCTCTGGACATTAAAATGATGTATATGTATTTTACAACTAGCAAACAGCTTGAAAGTTGAGATTTTTATATGAATTGGACCGATCTATGCATACAAAAAAGAGAAGCTAATACATATAGATCCAGTGATCATCACATCTAGAAACTATACCACACAAATTAAAGCCCATACTACTTAGAAGCACAGATTCGAGAGCTACATGAACATAAACAGTGAAAAACAAGTTGAGTACTAGAAAGACAATTCCCTTCTAGTTCCAAAACAAATGGTTTATAATAGAATATTTTTTTACCACAATGATTAAAGCCCAAACTACTTTGAAGCACAGATTTGAAAACAAATGTATATTTACATAAACAGTGTAACACAAGTTTGAGTACTAGAAAGACAATTTCTTTCTAGCACTCGAACAAATGGTTTGTAATAGAATGTTTTCTACCACATTGATTGAAGCCCAAACTACTTTGAAGCCACAGATTTGAGAACTAGATGAATACAGACAGAGTAAAAACAAGTTTGAGTACGAGGATGGGGCATCACTTACCCCCCCCCCCCCCCCCCCACCCCCTTCCTTTAGTAATGCCCCTGCCCTAATACAAAATTTCAAACTTATTGAAGGTGAAAATTTCTCTGGCTATTTTGTAAACCTAACATGTGAAATTTTAGTTATAGTGACATGACTTTGATGATTAGATGTAACCAAATAACATGAGTACAACAAATAATATTCCAGAGACCCTTTCAAACCCATATGAACTACAATTCAGTTTCAAAACTCTCATTTTGTGCTCTAAAAGTAGAATGATGTTTATATACCATTGTGGGTGACCAATAGATTCCCAATCAAATCAAATCAAAATTTGTACTCGCTTTGATTAATAATTACCAATTTTCTTTCTGAGCACAAAATAAGTTATCGAAAGTCACATCATTGAAAGGAACATTGACAAAAATGATTAGATTAGATAATTTATGTGAGTAGCCCGGTGGTTATACTTTTCTTTTGTTTGAAGCTCGTCATATTCTAAGATATCAGTTTCTATAATTTAAAACTTGTATTATTCTTGCATTCTAAATTTCTTTAAATATGTTAGCAAGAGTGATAATAAAGAGATTAAAATCTGTTAAATACATATTTGTTTTTACATGCTAATATATTGTAATGTAATCACATTCTGTATACAATGAGCCAAGTCACTTTTAGTGATAGGATTAAAATAAGGCTCTATCAATCTAATTTGCTTTGACCGATGTTGTTGGATACAGAAGTAGCAAGGTAATCTTTAAAAACCTTCATGGCAGTGCATAGACACTTTAAGAAAGATTGAATAACACTCAGAAACAATCATCCATCAGTTATAGACTTATGCATAGTGATATCATTCTAAACAAATTTAAAGCCTTTACTTCTGGTTACGCATAAGAGCTTGCCATAAAGAGGAACCTGAAGAAACTTGGCTGATAGCTTCAGTTCATAGCTACTGTATGAGAAGTTTGAACATTTTGTAATTCCTGATTTATATGGTGTCCCGGAACAGATACAGAATATTTTGAAAGAACTATCAAGTGCTCAAAATTTCAATCAATCTTCTTTTCCATGCACAAGAAATTCCATGTATATTTGCAGGCAATCGTATGCTTTCATCACATGCTTATTCATCATTAACAAATGTTATCCAGGCTGTTAATATGCGCATTAAATAATGCTGTCATTTTAATTGATTTAGTCATAATACATGCTTGTTTATAATTTTGCATTGAATGCTACATCACTAGCCCCTGCCAGCTCCTTTATGAATATATAAACACCTATCTAGGAAATTTTAAAGGCATGAAGTGTTTCCTGAAAATTTCTATTTGGTTTAAAATTTTAATTATGATGTCAATAGAAACTACCGCCTGCTAAGTTTCAGAAGGGCATTTACTCATATACGTTTTGATTCATTTTATGCCTTTTTGTTGCTCAGCAGAAGATATATATATATATAGCAACTTAAAGTCCCACTTAATAGCTGTCATGATTTTTCAATTTTGTTTCCTGCATTCCTTACCATATCATTTCATATGTAAGATGGATAAAAACAATTATGGTAATTAGAAATGATTGAAATACAAGACAAAAATAAAAACGAACTGTGCATCCATTGATACCATTCAGTTATCAAAGTAACAAGAAGTTCTACTTACCCTTCTATCGACCACAGAATATATAGATTACGTGAGATAATTTTTCTTAAAGCATAAAATACTATGAATGTGTGAAAAAGCAAGCAGAGTTAGAACTTCAAAATTATGAAGATATACCAGTAAACCAATTTCAGAGTTTCCTGATTTCATTTTGGAGAAAAAATATAATGGGAACGATGCATGCCACACACAGGATGTAAATCAAAATGAACAAAAACAAAAGGGAAACATGGAACGTGAAAAAGACGGGCAGACAGGGAAAAAATAAACCTCAAAATGATAAGCACAACAGGAGGAATAAAAGACTCGACAAGGGGAGGTAAAAATTGAGACGCTACAGACAGAGAGATACGTCCTAGGAGCGAGACTCTCCTGACAGGACAAGAATAGTCCGCATGCATGCCAGGGTTGGGAGACTGTCTCCAACATGGTGCGTGTTACCGATTAGACAAGCCCGTCTTGTGCATGTATTATGGTGTTGATGAGTTGTATGAGAAGCACAGCTTGGCGTGAGTAAAAAAAAAACTTTACATTCTGGGGATCCGTTAACGTTTCTCCCGTGGTTTGATTTAGGTTTTGTGTGAGAGAACAGTTTTTTTTTGGTTTGAGTGTGAGAGAGGATTGGATGATTAGAAGCATGCAGGATGCGATTCAGGCAAAGAGGCGTGTCTTCAATCTTGATTGGCAGGCTGTGGGCTTACCTTAGCCTCCTGCACCAGCCTCTTGGTCTGGGACTCGTGGTGGCGCTCCATCTCGCTGATGCCCTTCTGGTAGCGATGCTGGGCGTTGGCCAGGTCCCGACTCCCTTTGTCCCGGATCTCCTTCAGTTTATCCCGATAGTTGGTGTGGAGGTCTTCCGTCTCCAATTGGTAGCATCTTGTGATGGCTTGGATCCCTGTCTCCATCTGGCTGAGCTTTGTCTTGTGGTACTCCACCAGCTCTAAGATATCTGCCCTCATACTCCTCAACTGTCCATGTGCCTCTTTCAGATCTATTTGCCCCCTACCTAATACGCTTTCCAAATCTATGTGGCTGGGAGACCCCTCACCCCCTTTCCCCATGGCTGTGATATCCTCTTCAAGGCTCTTGACTGCAGCATCGGCTGTGACAAGCCGCTGACGAAGCTGGATCAGCTCTTGCTCATGGACAGTCCTCTCTCCTTTGATGATGGCTTCATAGCGTTCCCTCACCAACGCGATGTTCCTTGAGTGCTCGGCTGTGATGCTTTCTAAAGTAGAGACCCTTGTTCGAACAACCTCATCTGCATCCACACCATCCTGTCTTCTGTCTTCGCCATTTTCTTTGATAGGGCCAGTAACATGATCCGAGTAATCAATGACCTGACTTGGAAGTACTACATCTCCAAGCGCATCAAGGGACAAGCCTCCAGTGCTGTCATTGTTCTGGTTGCTGTTACCTTCAGCTAACATACTCAACTCACTTCTCAAATGAACCCCCAAGCCAGAAAGAACGGCTTTCATCAAGACTGAGAGGGCAATTTCCTTCTCAGTGGTTCCTTCGCGATCTTCTTCTGAGCTCTTTGGCGTGCCGTTCTTCAAGGTATCTTTGGTTTCTTTCTTTGACTTCTTCTTTTTCTTCTTGCTTTCTTCCATCTTGCTCTCCATCTCATCATCGCTTTCTTGGAGGTAATCCCAATACTTCTGCCTGATGAGTCCACTTGTTGCTTCCAGCTGTCTTGCGATTGCATCCCTGATCAGACCAAACCTCTGAATACCAATAGACCTCAGCAACGAGAGCACCCGCTTGCACTTCAACTCTTCAGAATCAATCTTCCCGACAAATTCTTCAATGGTTGAGTTAACACACTGTAGAGCTTCTGCTAGAACAAGCTCACTGCTGACACATTCCATGGCAACACGTAAGGCCTCTTCATAGGCGATGCTCTCTGCGAACGGCGCCAAGTCGGAATCCAGTCCAAGGCCAGAATCATTCTTTCCAGCTATCCTCTGCGGGTTGCTATATGCACCTTCCTTTGGTTTCAGCATTCCTTTCTTGGTTTCAGCTGGTGATTCATGCTTCTTGGCTGCTGTTTCATCAGCAAGGATTTTGGCAAGAGCATCACACTTCACCTCCAAATCTTTCTCCAAGGAATGTGAAAACTCCCAATTACAAGTGAAGAAGGTGGTACATGCAGCATAGACTGCGCTAATCTCATTGGACCCAATGATGGGATAGGAATCAGCTGGTTCCTTCATTGCCAGGAATTCACTCTCGGCTTCTCTTATGATCGTCTTTGAAAGGCCAGCTGCATATCCCGAGACATTCTTGTCTCTTGGGAACATAACTTCAATGACACCATCCCTATCTTCAGCATCTATCATACGATGACAAGACAAAAGCCTCAAGACATCATCCTCTCCAAGAGCACTTGCTGAGATTTCTTCCAAGAAAGAATTCAGATATTCCACTTCTAAAAGACAGTGGCAGTATCTGACCCTCTGTATCTTACCACTACTTAATGCTTGGGAACCTAAACCATGAGCCGCTTTTGCTGGGAACCTGAACAACTGACCATAACGTTTATCTGAGACCTTGCTTGTGTGCTTTGAGCCCCTAGGGGAGATATCTGGAGAGAGAGGAGGACTAGTGGAAAAGAACAAAGGACTAGAAGGGCAACTCCTAGGGGACTTTGGACTATCCCCATCAGATAGACTAGACAAGTCTCCCAAACTAAGAATGACCGATTCTGATAATTCTGTCAGGGACTTCCTCTTACGGATTTCGAGAGATTTAAGTTGAGAATTCAAGAGATCTATAGCTTTATCAAGTGTGTGGCATGCATCCGTTACATGATAGGTGGCAGCGGATGAAGGGACAGTGGTGATGGTTTTGTCAGTTGTATTAGCAGTGTTAGTTGATTCCTTGGACACCCTTGGGAGTTCAGTAGGACTCTCCCCTATGACCTGTGATGGTTTGGCAGGTTGAATGCGCATTAGAAGCTGGCGACATTGGGCCAATAAATGGTGCGTTTGGCGGGCTGAAGATTCAGAATGGGACTGTACCTTCTCTGTTTGTTGCCTGAGGGCGAGCACTTCTCGTTGCAGCCCCCGTACCTGATCCTTGAGCCTATTCTCGCTTATGCATTTGGCCTGGTAAGCTTTGCGCTTTTCAAGCTCCCTGGTAGTTACATCCACCAAACGATGGGTCACCTGCTTAAGTTTCTTCTCCATCTCCGCAAGACGCGACTCCAGGATCTTAATCTTGGAGCCTCCATCTGTACCATCACTGGATGGGCAGTCTGAGCTCTCAGAAGTGTCTGAAGTCTCTGTTGTCTTACCAGCAGTGGCAATCGCCCCTGCAAGCTGGTTAATGGAGGAATTACATGAGGGTGAAGAAGAAGAATTGACAGATACATCATGATCAAAGCTGGAAATACTGTTTGATGGGCCAGCTTGCTCTATGGCTTCCATATGTTTCTCAACTGAATCTATCTTTCCCTCTAGTGCATTTGCCCTATGGTGTTGAAGCTGACTGCGGCTCTCAGCACTCCCTAGAACTTGTTCCACTTCCATCAACTGGCTATGAATCCCACTGCTTTGTGAATTGTGTGAAGTGTTCAAGCCAGTGCCACTCATTGCCCCTAAATGAACCCCACTAACATTAATGTCACCATTACCACCACCAAAAGAACTCCACCCAGCCTCCACCGAGGTTAGGTCTCTCACCTTGCGTTCTGCCAGGCCCAGCTTGCTAGTCAGGTCTTGGATGCGCCTACCCATCAGCTCGAGCTGTTCCTGCTGGCTCTTCTGCTGCTGCTTAGCTTCCTCAACATTCTGCATATGCTTCAGCTCCAAAGCATCATAGTTATCCTGGGAAGACTTAAGCTCGTGTCTCAACCGCTTAAGCTCCCTGTCGCCCCTCTCAACCTTCTGTCCCAGTTGTTCCATCTGTTGCGTCACCTCAAGCATCTTCTCACCCGATTCCCGGTCACTCTTGGCTAGCGCCTCCTCCTTCTGAGTCAGCTTGGACTGTAGATTTACAAATCTCCTCTCCAGTTCTGAACACATTTCATGCTTTTCAGCTAGGAGCTGCTCCTTCTTAAACATATCTTCTGTGTACATGCTTTGAACCTTCTCAACCTGAGCCTGCAATAGCTGAACTTCCTTCCTGGCAGCCTCCTTCTTGGCTTCTTCTTCTGATTCAGTACTGCTAGCATTCTTCGAGGCTTCTCTAAGCAATTCTAGCTCAGACTTGACAGTGGCCAGTTCTGTTGTTAGTTGTTTAGCTGACTCTTCCAAGTCAACTTTACTGTGTAGCACACAATCAAAGTCTCCTTCCAGTGTTGATTTTGCTTCCTCAGATTCTTTCAGCTGCTGTTTAAGTACATCCACACTTGCTTGGTCCCTGCCAGTCTGTTCCATCAAGGATATCCTATCTGCATCCATTCTCTTCATCTCAATCTGCAGTCTCTCAACATCTTTGTTCTTCCCTTGCAGCAGTTCCATCAAGTTCTTAGTGTCCTCATGGATTTGAGATGTGTGGTGCTTTTCTTCGGTGGCAACCCTGAGCTGCTCTGCCATTCCCTGCATATGTTCTTCCAGCCCCCGTCTCGCAGATGCCTCCCCGCTCAACTTATCCTCCGACTGCAGTCTTAACGTGGCCTCTTTGGTCAGCTGTATCTTCAGGCTTTCCAGTTTTGCCGTTGCCTCTTTAAGTCTGTTTTCTAAGTCCACATCACCTGCAGACTGCGCTGGGGCTTTATCACCCTGCCCTTCAAGATAAAACTCTGCAGACTCGGTGAGAAGGCCGTCATACTTCTTCTGCAGCACAGATTTTTCTGAAAATTCAGCCTCCAGCTGTTCACTGAGTTGTTCAATCTGCTCATCTCGCTCAGACAGTTCCATCCTCATGTCTGCAAGCTCGGTTTCAAGCTCACTCTCTGAATCTAATCTTAGAGGGGTTTCTTGAGACCTGGCTTGCAGCTCTCGCTCGGTGTCCTGTAGTCTGGTCTGGAGCTGTATGTTCACACCCTGCAGTTCTTGTTGGTGCCTCTCCAGCTTGAGTATATATTCTTTATTCCCTGTAGCATCTTCTCCTCCTTTGGCTTCTAACCTCTGCTTGTAGCCTTCCCTCTGGGCTAAAAGCTTCTTGATAATTTCCTGAGATTCTTCCTGATTCTTTTCCAGCTGCCTCATGGTTTTGCCCTGTGCGGACATTTCACCTTCCCACTTCTTAGCCCTCTCCCTGTACTCCTTCTTCTCCCCTTCTACGATCTCAATCTGCTGATTCAGTCTCTCGATCATCGTCACAGCTTTGTCCCTCTCCGTCTTCAACGAGGACCGGGCCTTGCTCAGTTCCTTCTCGCTCTCCTGGTAGTCCGAGACGAGCTTCTCGAAGCGGGACTGGATGGTCTCGCACTCCTTGGATCTCTTATCCAGTACTCCTGCCGCCGTCTCGAGCTTGTCGTGTAGCTCTTCCTTCTCATGTTTGACGAGTTCGCTGGCGTTGCGTGCCTGCTTGACTTCCATGTGAAGGGTCTGGTTCTGCAGTTCCACCTGACTTAGTTTCTTCACCACTGTCTCAAGCTGCAAGATAAAAACAAAAACAAGAACATATAATTACTTACATGCAACTATGGTATCATAGTATATCAGTTCAGTATCAGTCACTTCATCATTGGGGTAAAAATGAGCCAAAGACATGTCAAAACATCAAATATCAACAACTCGAAATGTGACCTAATGGCAGCTGGGGCAGTAACCACAACAAAATACAATAAATACAAAGCGTAGTATAAATCTTCTCATTACGCATTGCTAGACAATAATCCTTGTACATATCAGTACACACTCGGAGTGTTTTCCTGAGACTTACACAAAATCCAGTGGTGTTCCAGGCCATCAGCTTGACACTAATTATTTTCACTACCAAATAACCCAAACAACAATTTGCGCTACATTCAACTAGCCGTGTCAATGCTACTTCAAAATGTACAGCCTGACTTCTTCAACTGTCCAAATCCTTCGTAGTCAGTGTTTAAGAACTGTCCCAGTGTCACGAAAACATTGCCAATTTGTGTCCAAACACACGCAGGATACATTGTGTCATGGTATTGCCTCGGGCTATGTGCATGACGAGGCAAGCATGAAGCACATTCTTGTGGGAGGGCATGATGACTGATGCACACTGAGGATTCATGTCTTAGAGTTAGATGATATCTTCTTAATCCACTTCCTCATCTATTAATAGTTTGCTGCTACCCACATTCTTAGCAAAGTTTTCATGTCTCTATCATTGCTTTAACATGTACATACATGTAGTATCTATATAAATTCTATTGGAGGGATATTTTGAGCTCGTAATAAAAATTATGACTGTAACGTATTGTACGATTATGGTTTTAAGGTACCCCCCCCCCCCCCAACAAAAAAGATTAAATAATGGTAAACAATGAGGGCGCTCTACTTCATGAAAATATTCCAATGTGAAACTGACTGTAAAGCGCAGCCTTGTTATGACAAAATAATACATTTCTATCTAGACTTAGCTCAATTCTGCTTCAAATTAACTCTTCAACCTAGTATAATCTCCCTATTAGCACAAAGAATCATTTTCCAACTCCATGAACCCAACTACATTAGTTCTATCCAGCTAACCTAACCTTATTCTAGAAGGCTCTCTTGCACAGGAATTTCTATGTATGCGTAAAGAATGCAAAAGAATAAACATGCAATGAATAAAGAATAAACATTGGGGGGCGGGGGGGACAGGGGCAGATTTGACTAAAATTTTAAATCCTTCAATACAGGGGGCGTTTCACAAAACTTGTCATCAGTGACAAATGGCAGTTTTTGTTATAAGCTACTGAAATCCTTGCTTCTGATTGGTTATCAGGCAGATTTGTCACTGATTTTTGTCATTTGTCATTGAAAAAAAGCTTTGTGAAACAGGGGCCCCTGGTCTCTTGGGATATGAACTAACCTGTGAGACGAGGGCCTTCTGTTCATTCTCATTGTCCAGTGAGGGTTGTCTCTGGTACGTGTCAAAGCTCTTCCGTGGCAGGCTGTTCTCGATCGGTATGCTGTCACCCTGCTGCTGGTGGTCGATCTGAGATTTCAAACTGTCCGCCTGTTGGGAAGAAGAGTCAAAGAAAGAGGGACAAATGTATGGTTAATGAAGTCAAAACCTGCTTTAGCAATCACCTGTATATAAAGACCATCTGTTTATGGACACCACATTCTTGGTTTCCCTTGAGAGTTTCTCACTGGAGCACTTGCATTAAGGAAACCTGGACACAAAGACCACATGCCTCTGAAGAATACTTTCCCTGTTATCCTTGAGCGGTCTTTACACACGGGTTTCAGGGTTAATCATTCGGTGTTGACCCTCTCATTACCTAAGACTTTTCAGACAACTTTAGTCTGTCAATTTTTTTCAAACTTAATCATCAAAGACCACTCAAATGATATCCATGTAGTCTGTACTCTCTTTAAACTGGTCTCTGGCTTTTTAGCAACATAAATGTACATATTTGTTTATAGAGCGGTGGCTGTTGTGCAGTATAGAAGTGAAATATTTCTTCATAACAATGCAGCTCAACTCTCTCATGTAGAATGCCTACTAAATTGAAAAAAATAAAAATAAAATCATGTGTATCTTTTGAGAGAATAAATCAACAAAGAAAATAACAAGACATAACTGTTTTCTAACCCTAGGTGTCAATTTGAAAAGAAAATAAAATCTTAGTCTGATACATTAACTTTAGACTGGTCTAAAAACACATTTATGGCATCTGATGTTGCTCACATTGTGAACAAAATAAATGATGAATTTGATCAGCCACATGATACAAACAAGAATGCCCTTAAGGATTTACATATAATATAATACAAAACATATATTTTTAAAGCTCAGACTTATATTCCACTGTGCTGCAAGAGCTATTGATGTGCTTAATGTACAACATAAAGTTAAATGAAAAGATGTGCTTCCGGTTTTGATTTAAAAGTACTTGACAATGCTGATTTCCTAATTTCTGATGGTAAGTTATTCCACATTTTGGGGGGGCCTGTGCATGCAAATCCTCTATCTCCCAATGTTATTTTTGATATTTGACTAGCCGGTGTATCACAGACATTTTGACCCAGTGACCCATTTTGACCCTAGGAAGACATGTATTTTAAATGTCCCCTCAAGGGTCTTACTCACTCAGTGCACTCCATCGATTAAAACTATTTAACACATTACAATATGACCTACATGTGATAAACATTGCTAAACCAAGATTCAAGGAAAGGTTTAGAGTCTGTACACTAAATGTCATGTCTTCACTGTTTTCACTATGATCACTATCAAATTTGTTCGTACAGGAATAGCATATTAAATGTATCATGAATTAACACAAAGAAATGTATTTTTGGGCACAACCTATCTACCTAGCAAGCTGCTACTTCAGGTCTTTTAAAATCATAAACTGAAAGATTAATGGGAAGATTATTTACACATATGCCAAGAAAAGCATAATTTCAAGCATAATCCTAGACAGTATGACGTTGATATTTCCCCCAAGTGTGTACATGTTTAACAACTCAAATATCAAATTGAAAATTCATTTGTAATTTGACTTTACCTGGATGAATGAGGGAGGCATTCTACTGTAGGTATAAATCAATACTTTCAAAGAGTACTTCAGAAACACCATAAGAAGTTTTAAAAGCACAATACCAATGGCATAGCCTAGTTTTGCCAATTCACAGATCAGAATGACCAAGACGCCATGCAAGAGAATGGAAGCCTGAAGTAAATCCATGTTGATATCTTGTGCATTGTAATGCCGGGAACTTATTCTACTAAAGTGAAACCAAGCGGACATTCCGGAAATGTGATACCATGTACTACCAGCAACATAGAGCAAGTTCTACGAGGATAGACTTATCGAGCGTGACAAGTACGGGTAAGAATGAATAAGAGGTATGTTTGTTTGATTGTGAATAAACAAAGACGTGCTGACCTTTGAATGTTTTTGTTTGTCTGGAAAGAGTTGAGAGGATTGCTTGAAAAGGGAAAGGTGAAGTTTATTTGCACTGCTTAGTAGAAAATTACTGAAGCGGGAAGAATATTCAATGTGCGGGCTTGGTGCAGACAAGGAAAGATATGAGGAAAGTCAAAAAAGGGGAAATGGGGAGACAAACTTGTATGGACATGTACTTGAATTGTACAAGAACAAAAAGGGTTTGAGAAAGGGAGAATCACTAAAAATTTAAAGAGATGGCTAAAAAACTATATAAAATAAAAATTTATAAATCTTCAAAACTTTTTTTTTTTATCAGATTAAATATTACATGTACATGTAGGCTATTAACTTTCACTTTCCACCAACCCAACAACTTGCACTTTGTTTAAAAAAAATTCAGGTAACACTATCTAATGCCAAAAATCTTATTAGCTTTGCACAAAAAAAGGTAGAAGAAACAAAAATGTAAAAAATGATTCAAAGGCATGCGTTGACTCTTGTCATATTTCAAATAAATTTATCAAATGCAGAATACATGAAATTACATGTTTGAAGTGGAACTCTGCCAATTCGGAATGCGATTGTGAATCACAAGTTTCTGGTCATTTCAATGGCTCGTTTTGAAACTGATAGAAATCATATGCTTCGCTATATACATGTACAAGTAATACTAGAGATAAAGATGTTAAACTCTATGCGTAACATTAATCATAGCTAACATTCATGACTTTGAAGTGGCGACGTCTTGCCTCGCGAATGACTGTAATATCGCTCTATTGTCCTTCAGACTACAAGATACACTTCCTCAAAAGGAAACGGTTCCCCTCTTCTCAGCGGAAGGCAGCCTCCTAGTTCCTCACCCTCTTTTCTTGGCAGATGTTTGGCGTTCTTGAGTGACAACTCAAAAGCTCTCTTCCTTCCACACTCTTAGATGTTCCACTTTGTTTTTTTATGGAAAACTGAGAAGTGCTTCACAAAGACTAAGATCGACTTTAAGTTGAACTTAACTATAGCAGGCTATTCATACCACTAACTGCTCTATCCATTGTCTCTCAATTATGATCTTTAGATAACATTTTTTCCTTCAATAATGAACTATCAAAAAATGTAAATTCTGTAGATTTGTGACCATGATTTGTACGTCACTTGAGAAACCAACGCCAGGAATGGTTAGAGTAACTAGTGGCACGAACGGTCTGCCATATTAAGTCCAACTTAAAGTCGATCTTAGTCTTTATGAAACACTCCTTAGACTCTTTTACCAACTATACAAACCCTGCTGTGTGCATTGTTGACCAAAGCTAACATAGGAACTCTAATGTGACATGAAAATAACCCATTGGATACTGAATGATCCTATTCTTAAATATGCTTTAATTACAGGAGCTACCCGATTCATGTGGGAAACCCAGGATAAAAACCAAAGAGAAAATTTCCTTTACTGCAAAAGTACAGCATATGTTCTTGCTTACTAAAGGATGTTGTTTGGTTCTCCAAACAATCCACATCTTTTTCCTCTTCTCAAGCAGGATGCAGTGATTCAATGTGTGACGCATGTTCTTTAGTCCTACAAGTCTTTAGTCCTACATCTATTTTCAAATCCATGTTGTCGTTACTCACCTCAATTTTCTGAATTTGGATGGGAGACTCTGCCCTGAAGGTCCGTTCACTTCTGGTTGATGTTGATGATGTCCTCCTCACAGGCGGCTCCTCTATCCTGAGTTCAGTGGGCGTCGGGGTACTCGGAGGCGTCTCAAACACTTCACTCGACGTCGACGATGACCGACCATTCATGGAAGACTTGGATGAACTCTTTTGCAGTTTAAAGTCGTCCCCTCTCGACGATCTCCGCGAGCGTCTCTCTTTAGATCGCATCGATCCCGGTCGTTCTTGGAAGGCTGGCTCTCTTTCAGTGGGGCTGGAGGTTTCACTGATTCGACTGTCCAAACTGCTCTTCCGATGCCTGGACGTTAGGTCTATCGTGAGGTTGGACCTTGGGGCATCGATAAAGTCCTGTTTAGGGAGAGGAGTGGGGATGACGTCTGGAGTAGACGTTGGTTGAGGAATGGGCGGAGGCTTCTCCAGCAAGATCAGCGTTGACTTTTCTTGCGGCGCGACGGGAGCAGCGTCGACTTGAACAAGGTTGACGGGTTCCTTCTCCAGGACGGGTTCCTTCTCCGGGACAACAGGACTTGCTTCTTTCTGGGCGGTCGTGATAGCTTTGTTTATTGCTTGAATCCAGTTGGTGCGGATCTTGCTGGTCATTGCCCCCAGTTGATGGACAGAATCGTCTTCCATCTACAGAGAGGCAAACGGAAGAAAGAAAGAGAGACCATGGTGCGATTAATCACGTATCCAGTACGACTGCTCCAGTAGCAAGCCTTGCAAAATGATCAGCTTTTGGCATGAGATATGAAAACTTTCAGATAAACTCCCTGCATGTCGCCTAGCTCTGCTATACACAAACACAGGCATTGACAAACATACATACAAAATTAATAGATACACATTACTAGCAAACCTAACTGTAATCTGAGCTCACTGACAACGATCAGCTCATCTCTGTGGTTCATTTATTCAAAAAAATGATCAGCTCAGATCATTATTGGATTTAGCTTAATGCCCTAGATTTCCTCTAAGCCTCTTGTTACAATGCCGCACGCTGTCAGCCACTGCTATTTGGTTTCCCACGGGATTAACAAGTTACTGATCATTCTGCGTTTCGGTTAAAAGTTTTGATAACATCGTCATATCCAAATGAAAAAGATACTGTTTGAGGCAGGAAGGAGTGCGAAATTCAATGGACTTGCATGAATGATGTGGATCCGAAGAAACGTGATAGGCCACATATATAGGGGTAAAGAGCAAGTGCAGAGAAGACAGCTGCACCCCTTCCCTCGTTAAACCTTCCCCCTATCTTTTCCCCCAAATCAAACAGTTGTAACCCTCCTATGTTCGCACTTTCCTCTATCTTTTTCCCCACAAGTTGCACCCTCCCTTTGACTTCCCCCATCCCTTTTCCCCCAAAACCAATAGTTGCATCTACCCTCATACCTCTGGCCCTATCCCATTCCCCTATCTGAGCAGTTGCACTTATTACATCTTCCCCCTATTCTTTTCCCTGACCAAACAGTTGCACCCCTCCCTCATTAGGTCTTCCCTTATCCCTTATCCCTTACCCTCAACCATAAAGTTGCACCCATACCTCATTAGATCTTCCCCCTATCCCTTACCCCTAACCAAACAGTTACAGTTTTCTTTCATTGAGACCTTCCCGTTATCCTCTCCCCCAAAATCATTCATCCCTGAGGATAACATGAAGCATAGTATCAGAAGGTTCTTAAGCTAATACCTTCCATCTGTCTTTTAACCCATGACCTGCTATTGGTTCAACATGTTGGAGGAAAACCATACTCAATGTGAAACAACAATGCGAAGCATCAAGCATCATTACACAGACTAGAAGGAAATTAATAGGGGAAAGACATAAAACAAGTAGGTCGCAATCCTAGACAAGAGAATTTTACCTCAACCAGGTATTGGAGTTCAACATGAAGCATTGGAAGGGTTTCTTTGATAGAGAGTGTGGTTTATATTGAAAGATTGTTGCATCTTACTTCTTTGAGAAACATTAAAGAAAACATAAAATATTCTTCCAGTATCCAATTGAAGGAAAGAGATCTCTCAGGTTTTATTATTCATATACCCAACACCAGTTTTTGTTTTTGTTTCAGATCAATTTTGTTTTAACCATAAAATTGTGACAAAGGGATTTGGGGTATCAAATACTCAATGCTTTGAAGGTGTAAAAGGGGAAATGTAATTCAGGGTAACCTTTCCCTGGAGAAGACCAATTCATTCATTCTTAATGAGAACTTGAATTTTCAATACCTTTGCAATATCATAGAGAGAGAGAGAGAAGGGGAATCAAAAAGCAATGTGCCCTGATACGGAGTACTAAAAGAGATGGATAACTTTATCACAGTCACCCTAAAGATCCTATCAATGCCTTGCTGACATAGATACAACAAGGCTTGGCAACTTGGGCATTGTTTCACAAAACCTTTTGTATCTTCAAGTTCACCTACATCCCATTGAAACGTGTGTTAAATATAATAAACTTATTTTAATAGGTTGTCAGTGAACTTGTACTTCCTGAAATGCTGCCCTGGCAAAATGCTGCCCTGGCAACAAATAACCTGGAAGCTATTAACAAGTCTGCTCCAGGATCAAAGTTCCTTAGACGAGCGCTGATAACCGATTTTCTTTCTTTTCTTTTTTTCAAATTTCTAGGAGCATTTCTTGACCCAGAAGCTACTACGATATCTGTTTGGTGGCATCCCACGACCTGGAAGCTGTTAACAATTTCTGGTGCAGGATGTATTGTATATAAGTACTGGTTTATGATATCTGTTATACCATTTAAATCCTTTAAAAAGTAATCCCCTTTCCAACTTTACGCTATCTGTTTGTACCATTTAAATTCTTCAAAAAAAAGTAATTATTTTCCCAACATTACAGAAGTATCTGTATTCATGATAAGAAAACTTTATAGAAGACTTTGGGTATATGAATGGATATACAGGAGGAAAGTCTTGGTGTTTAACACTGCTCAAGTAATTAATTTAATTTCTGAAGGAAATGCCTAATGCTTTGACTTCTTGACAGTTTTTAGTAGCCAAGAGTTTAAACCAAACAACTACTACACCTCTTCATTAGTAAACATTACCCTTCATCCTTTCTGCTCTAAGAAAAAAAGAAAGAGTGTGTTCAAGAGAACATTATTTTTGTTTTCTTCTTTGCAATGGATGAAGGTCTTTTGAGGTTTGCTTGACCCCTACCTTGACCTGGAAGCCATAGTTTCTGCTAGCGGACGTTTCAGTTGCTTCCTTGCACTGTGCCAAGTCCACAGCTCCGGCCAGATTGCTTGGCTATAGAGGAAAGATAATATAATTGACAAGAAAAGCAAACAGAGATGAAATTACGATGGGTTAAAATCTTAGCGGTGTTCACATGGCATCATCAGTTTTAAAGTGAGAGTTTAATAACGCGATAATAACAATGACACAGGTTCACATGGCACCAAAACTACTGCTCGATGTTTTAAAGTATGATCTCGGCAAGCAGTCCTTGTAACTACAAGCTGGTGAAACCTCGAAATTAATTGTATCCGCATGGCAAATAACTTCAATTGAAGACACCCCACCCCCCCCCCCCTAGTTGTCACATTAACCATAAGATGGCTTGTGGTTTAAAAGTTTGAGTGTGTCCGCAAGATGCATGACTAAAAGATAACCTTAAAGTTTAAAATTATGAGCTAAACTTATAAGTTTACAGACAGCCATGTGAACCTGCCTTTGCTAGCTTAACCTTATTTCAAGATGCCATCAGCATCATTCTATGACACAGATTAAAAGTTTCATGATTTAATGTCTCTACAGAGAGCACACAAATAAAACAGGAACATGGTCTTGACATGTCTTTGGTTGTGTTTTGAACTGCTTTCATTGCATGTACCGCAAAGACATGAAACGTTGATGATGTTTGTTGAGGATATAGAACATTCAGTTGGAAGACATAAAAGAGGAATTACATGTGGGAAATCGTACAAGATTATCACTACAATGTATGCTTTAATTTTATATCTTGACTCAGTATCTTGTAAAGTTTGTATACACTCTTTCACAGCTTGACGCTGAATATATCAACTGAGTTTCGGGCTAGACCTTCATTACACCAATCTGATAAAATGTAATGTACTTGAAAATATGATATTCTCTTTCCATTGATTTGGATGCCTTATTTACATTATCTTAGACAAGCATGTTTTAAAAGTTATTTTATTTTCGAGTATACATACATTTTCATCGCTTGAATCTTTGAAGTGGCTGAGTTTGTTGTCTCGAAGTACGAACCAGTATTTGTTCCAATCCTGAGGCAAGAGAGAAATGGAAAGCAAAACAACAACAAAGGTATAGCGTTAATATTGTATTCATAAAAAAATGTGAATTCACAAACATATAGATATAGAAATGTTTGTGATGATATAAACGAGGAGGACATTCAAATCTATCAGAGTGGAGGAAAATTGATTGCCCCAGTTTTCTTTTACATTTATATACATGTAAATCTTGACCGCACATGTGCTTGTCTTTCTGTTTCTCACCAAATATGTCCTATCTCTTTCGTATGGATCCCATTTTCCTGTTATAAGAAGTGTTTCTGTCAAACTTTAACTTGCCTACTTGCCTTATATTGGGGTAGTATGCATGGTAGAAAACTAGCCACAGTTACAAGGGAAAAAAGAGGAGGAGGGAAGGGGGGGGAGAAAGAGGAGAAGGGGTGGGGGAGGAGGAGGAGGAGGAGGAGGAGGAGGAGGAGGAGGAGGAGGAGGAGGAGGAGGAGGAGGAGGAGGAGGAGGAGGAGGAGGAAGAGGAGGAGAAGGAGGAGAAGGAGGAGAAGGAGGAGAAGGAGGAGAAGGAGAAGGAGGAGAAGAAGAAGAAAAGAAGGGGAAGGAGAAGAAGAAGGAAAAGAAGAAGAAGAAAAGAAGGGGAAGGAGAAGAAGAAGGAGAAAAGAAGGGGAAGGAGGAGGATAAGAAGAAAAAGAAGAAGAAGAAGAAGAAGAAGAAGAAGAAGAAGAAGAAGAAGAAGAAGAAGAAGAAGAAGAAAAGAAGGGGAAGGAGGAGGAAAAGAAGAAAAAGAAGAAGATGATCAAAAGAGATGAAGATAGAGAGAGAGAGAGAGAGAGAGAGAGAGAGAGAGAGAGAGAGAGAGAGAGAGAGAGATGGATGGAGAGTGGGAGAGGTCATAAGAGTGTGGACTGCCTACTACCATTCACCATGTCTTCCGTCTTTGATGTTACAGCTAACCTTGCTATGTTGATATGTTAGGGGCTTTTACAGGGTGATTGAGGGTTGTGCAGGGCCAGTGAGGAGCTGTTATGGAGGGCGTGTTCTGGTGACATGTTTACCATAAACACTGATGGTATGTTTTGGTAAAGGTCCTATCTTGTGAAGTTGTTACTGTGAAGAAGTTGTGTTTCAAATTCCTGAGGTTTTCTTACAACTTTGGGAATGTCAAAGAACTATCAGGGGACTTGTTCTGAAATTTAAAGGGAATATCAAGCACTGTTTAAAACTTAAAACCATAGGAAAAGAGTGGTTTCTGATCTTTGGACAGACCATTTCATTTAACAAACCCATACACAGTGTAGCAACCCTAAAAATGTACCTGATTCCCTCAGTTCTGGTAAAAAAAAAACCTAACACTGCTATATTTTCCTTCTCTGTGTCCCCTTTTTGCAAGTCATTGTCTGCTGTACACTTTTTCAAAATTCATTTTCTATATAAAGCCCATTGCCAAGATACGATCTCTGTTTCTTCTTTTTGAGAGGACATTATCTCTTTGGTGACTGAAAAAAGACAGAAGACCATCTTAACTCCATGGGAGGAACCTAGACAGAGAGAGAGAGGCTAATACAAACATCCTCTAAAGATCTTGAACAACAAACAACAGGACACAAGGTGTATCCCCAGATGTCCTCTTTACAAACATTCACCTGAAAATTTCACTTTCTAACTTTTTAAGATTTGTCATTGTTTCATTGATAACTACGTAAGACTCGGAGGTCTGTTTATCGAAATATATTAAAGGAAATTTGGCTTACAAGGAGGGCCTAGAATAATTGAATACAAATTATAGTCAAATTCTAATATCATGTATTAAATGGGCTATTATTTTAATGTCACCGCCTATAAACCAATCAACACACTCACATGTATTTCATATCCTTAATGATGATAGCCCCTACCACATTTGGACTACAATGAAATGCTTCAAAAACTTAGAGGTATCAACTGGCTAATCTTGTGCTTAATCTTATATTAAGAATGTGCTAATGACCCCTTTTTTGTACAATAACCACCCCCTCTGTTAACCCTCAACAGCATAGGGCATTCTTCATATGCAAACTTTTCCATGATATTTCAATATTTGTAGGACATAAGTAATACCGTTTAATCTATGGAATACTATTTATCTTTTCTCATACCCCCTCCCCTCCCACACCCCCAAAAATAATAACACAGCAACTACATGTATATATATAGGAATATAATCAGATGAGGTCATCTTTTGGGGACAAAATCTGGATAACTTGAGCTTGTTTGAGCACTGGTCTAGCATGTAAATGTCAGACTCCACCTGTCTGGGGTATCAGCTTAGTGAAAACCATCCTCCTCATCCCTTTAATAGCCAAGTGAGCGATTACGAAGTTGATTTGTTTTGGCTAGCTGGGCAACTACACCTGTGCAAAATCAACAGGCATTGCAAACCAGCCATGACCTGTCTATCCATTCAGAAAAGCACGGATACATTTGTAGGTCTTCTGTTCTTTTCAGGGAAAAATAATTAAATAATTAAATATACCCATGATAAAAATAAGTTTGATGTACTATTGTTTTGGTATAAAACAGCAAGCTAAATCGAGCAACAAGAACAAAAACGTGTTGTGATTGACCGGGATAGGAAATAAACTATTTGGTTAAAATGTGGTGACTCAATTGTCTAATATTTTTGTTGATTAATTCAATTATTAATATTACAATAACCTAATATCATTATGTTCTCTATGTAATTAGAAGCTAATACCTCCTTGAAACTGATCCAACTGTCCATTCTCTTACCCAATCTTTCAGTTAATTCCAAATAAAACAATCATGACGAACTCCTAACCTTGATGGTAATCTAGGCATTGCATGCAAGGCATACTTGGCCTCGGTCCTAAAATACTATTATTAGATTATCTAGCTCATAATCACTGATGTTTAAGACAAAAGGAAAATAATTAATTATATAGGCCTCACTTGAAAGTTTTATAGTTTAGTTAGGAGGGGGGGGGGGGCAGGAAGGAAATATGCCATGAGTATCTTCTTGATAATATGTTGGAAAGTGAATAATGTAAATCCACACATTTTTACTAAATTGACTGACATTTTACAGAAAATAAACATGTGTTGTTCTCTTATTTGTATGATTATGTGTTTATTATTTTGTTTGTTATTTTTGGCTACAAAGAAGTTTCATAAAAATTGGAAAATTCTGAGTTGCGGTTCATTTATTTTGCAGAAAGAAATTTAAGGTAATCTAGATTAGAATGTAAGAGGGGGCGGGCAATCCAAAATAGATCAATTAACTTATAGACATATTTGTCGAGTACCTTGAAAATCTTAAGTCAACCGCATGATTAATTATCTCACCGGGTTTCTGGATACCAAATGCCCTGTAATAACTACTCAATTGTACAAGCCACTTCCTACTCGTAAACCAATACGGCTACGAAAGAACCTTGGAAAACGTTTGGAGATCAAAGAAATCCAGGATTAAAAGATACCTTTCAGATCCCTGCCGTCGATGAGAGTAAATTTACCGACTTCATGCCTTTTTACACACGAGTAATCTACAGACGCTGGATTAGTGCTTAATCCTCATGTCTAAAGGACTGTCACATGGCTACATGACTAGAACAGGTGACTGATGCCCTGTTCACACTGCAGGTTTTTTTTTTTTATTCAAATCCCGTTCAAAGAAACGTTGTATGAAAGAATCATCTTAGAGCAAAATGGGCATACAGAGGCTGGATAAAAACACTGTATATAGAAATATTGTATGAATAAACTAGTTTTGAAGATGTAAGTTGATATGACAGCTGACCAATCATGACTATGCACTCATGATAAGCCCCGCCAAGTTATATTTTCATAACGGTACGACGTTCACATCAGAACAGGACTATGCTTCTCGATCAATTTTTCATTGAATACAATGCTCAAACATGCGTTTCACTATACGTTTCTGTATACGACACTCAGACTACAGAGATGAATATTCATTGTACAGCTATACCATTAATAATGGTAATCTGAATGAGGGGGGGGGGGGGAACGGCAACTGGGTCTAGGATAAACGGGAGGTGTAGGATTACCCAATTTACAGAGATATGGGGACCTCACCAAGTTCTGTAAAGGGAGACACGATTTGTGTGACCCAAAAGTTTTGTCTCCAGGTTGAACATATGCTAACATGAAAATGTATTAAAAGACAAAGCCATTGTTTGAAATGTTCTAAAAATAATAATTCAATGAACATAAGACTTGTAATGACTGTTCAGGAACGCCAAGAAAAAGCAATCGACACAACATGGAAATACTTCAAGAAAAAATTATTTTGTGACATAAATGAAACAGATTGCCTGATAAAAATTGGCTACAATGACCTATAATGTAATCCCACAGCTTTTGAAGGCAGGGCCCATCATTAAAAGGGATTTTGTTTTGGGGCAAACACTGTCCCCCCCCCCCCCCCCTGCATAATTTCTTTTTTTTTTAATGGAGGGAAAAATTCAACAGGAACAATTTGCAATCCTTATCCTAAACCTACATGTATATCTTTTATAATAATAATAATAATGATAATGCAAAAAAAAAATGATGTATGGGATTGTCTCCATTTCATTATCATCCGTGGTGTTGTTATCATTTACCTCTTGTTCTGAATCTCTCTTCATGAGCCATCCATTCTTGAGATGCAACAGACCCTACACAGGAGAAAATAAGAGAGGGGAAGAGAACAATATAAAGAGATAGATTAATTGATTGCTTCAATATAGAATGATCATACAAAGGATGAAATATGACAGACAGAAAATCAATTAATTAATTCAAATTTGTCTGCTCAGATCAATAACCATATGAACAATGATAATCAATAATGTTCTTAACCAAACAATAATATTTGAAAATGAAATTATAGCAAGCAGAGAAGTGGAATCCATTACAGGTAGTGTGTGTGGAGGAAAGAAATAGAAAACAAAAAAGAAAGGGGGGGGTGAAATAAAGGAGGGGATTAAGGGAAAAGGTAGAGGGGAGGGAGGGGGGGACAGAGGGGGAGACAGAGGGGGAAGAGAGGGGATACAAAAGAGAGATATGAAGAAACAGAGAAATAGAGAAAGAAGACAGGAAGAGATTTAATATAAACAAAAAAACACAGACAGAGAGAGAGAGAGAAAGAGCAAAAGAAAAGGAGAGGAAGAGACAGAGTAGGAAACACAGAGGTGACATGCTAAATCAGGAAGAAAATGGAACTAGGGAGAAAGTGGCGGAGTAGCAAATGAGAACAGAGAGAAGAAAGAGAGAGAGAGAATTGAGATGCCATTATAAATCAGAGGGAATATTCATCTCAATTACTGCTGACTAGCTTTTGATGACAAGAACACATGTTGACTCAAGAGAGGCCTAGGAGCCCGGAATACATCATCGTCAAGCGAGAGATACTTTGTGCATCATCTCGTAATGACTATAGATAGAGAGAGAGCATGGAAGCTTGTGTGGATAAAAATCCCAATATTACAGTATGGTGTATAACTATGGCATATGTCAATTCATCTGTTTTTAACAGGGGATGGTCAAGTTTACAAACGTACACAAATTTGAAGCTTCATTGTTTGTTAGAATGCATATACTGTCCACTGATATCAGATAGTCACGATCAACCCTTCTAAACTCACAACTCATCTTTAATTCTACTTCACTTATAAATAATTGATACTTGATATCATTCATGGGTGTTCAGAATCTTTAATAGTTCTCATCCCAACAAGATACTTTGATTACCCATTTCAATGTATATATATTTGCATTTTTCTGTTGCATCAGCTGAGATAAAAAAAATTCCCATCAATTCTGAATATATCACAATGTTAATAACTTAGGGGAATATATCATTCATACAGAAAAATCTTGTTGAATCTTCAAAATTACTAAAAATAACTTTAATTGCTTAAAACATATGAAATCAGTATTCTTCCTTTCATAATATTGCGCTGGCATGTCCATCTTCTAACCAGGAATGAAGTTTTTCCATGTAACACGGTAGAATCCTCCCAATTACCCTGCAATATTGCCAGCCGGAGATTACGGTATCCTTAAGGACAGGAAGATATTGGAATGACGTCTGGATTTTCAATCACAAACATATCAATCCCAAAATGATTTGACCGGCAGACAGGTCTATCCATTATACGCACACTGTCTGCCCTCGTCTGCGGAAATCGTTAAGGGTATTACGGATGCTCCTTTTGTCGATTGCTTCCCCTCCTTCCCCCTCGTCAATTTCAAGGAAGGCAGAGTGCATCGTGGGTAACGCCTCTCAGCAAGGGAGCCGAGGGGGCGTGTTGTGTTTATGGATCAAGTTCATGCGAGAAACTGGTGCACGTTGTGTGGGAATTGCAAAACAGTAATAATAATAATCAAAACGGTGCTTATAAAGCGCTTACCACCAAAGTCTCTAAGATTCTGTTCTTCATTTTGCTTTCACTACTTCGAAGAAAAAAAGATTTTCATCTGCTTTCAAGATGATAAAGACGGGCAGATTTTGATTCTTATTTGATTCTGAGTCATTCTCTGAGTCATGTATAGTTTTCGGTCATTGAGAAAGACAGTGACAAGGCAAAAATTAACCCTAATAGAAACGGTATGAAGAGGATCAAGCTAAAGTAATACTTGTGGATGTATCACTAGTGCTTCGCATGTTCTCAATGGCAAAACACTGGCCCACATAATTTGTCCACTTGGGATTCCACCCCACAACTGTCATCACATTGACCTATCCATTTTCAAAAGTATTTCAAAACTACATCTATACTATCCCCTTATCAAATGTGCAGTTAGGTGCCCAGTTGGATCCATGGTAGTTTGACAAAATAAAGAACAGTTTAGAAAAAAAACTTGAGATGGATTCAAATAACAGTTATTTTTCTTTCAATATGCTCTTTCTACTACTCAGATACAGAAGGTTGGGAAAGATTGAACATAGCTCAACAAAAAGTGAGAGGGGCTAGAAATACTTACACCAGAATTTGAAAGCACATACACGTTTGGCCTTTCATCACTTGCAAAGGGCAAATCTCAGATAGAGGGTCCAATGTTAGACCACCTCCAAAGGTTCTTCTTGGGAAGAAGTCTTCAAACTTACTTGAAAGGCTATGGTCACGCTTACCTTCTTCTTCGCAACTACTACATTCAGAAGGTGAAGCTCATCCAGGCATCCATAGCACGAGTCGTCATGGCGACCCTTCGACAGATACCCATCACACATCTTCTATGACTTATGTAAATCCCTCGTACGTAGAAGTATCCTACTTTAATGGAGGCATATATTCCAGTGGGCCACCTACCAACTTGGAAACGTGTCCTATGTATGTAGTGTAGTTATCCTCTTGGGCTCTTTCAGAAGAAATGAACCTCGAAACCATGTGCTCAGTTCTCTCTCTTTCTCGCTCTCTCTGTCTGTCTCTCTGTCTCTGTATCTCTCTCTTCTTCTCTCTTCCTCTCCTCCTCTCTCTCTCTCTCTCTCTCTCTCTCTCTCTCTCTCTCTCTCTCTCTCCCTCTTTCTTTCTCTCTCTCTCTCACTTAAAAACAACAGCAAGTTCAATGTTACAGCATCTGGCAATGTCATAACTTCCACTGCTGGGGAGATGAAAATGTGTTTGTGCAGCACTTTCAATCCCCTTGAACTGTATAAACATTTAAAAACTACAGGCTTATGGAGACTGGGTGGTTCCTAACCTGAGTCAAAGAAATTAGTACTCAACGTGTTTGGATTGAGGAGAGTAGATGGAGTGTTGAATGAAAAATAAAGAAAACAATAAGAGAGATACCTACCGGAAAGGTTTCCGCAATCTCCTTGCGCTTCAAGTCTTCATTGTCCGCGAGATTGGGATCCGAGCTGCTCCGTTTTAACCTGGGCATACCCTGCACAGATAACAAGGTAAACACACAAAAATGTTTGGTTATTTATTACTATAATGTCTGCAGAGTGAAAGGATGAAAGAAGAAGGGGGTAAGAGGGGGGCGGGGGGAGAGAGAGAGAGAGAGAGAGAGAGATTATGTTTCATTTTGAAAATGCAGAAATAAAAACAAACAAACAAGATACAAACAAAAAAGAGAGAGAGAGAGAGAGAGAGAGAGAAAGAGGGTGAGTAAGAGAGTCAGGGAGAGATAGAGGGATGGGGAAAGAGGAGGGGTGGAGAACAGAAGAGAGAAGGGTAGGATAGGAGCGACGGATGGTTCACCCAAATGTGACACAAAGATTTAGGATTAATGCTCTGTCTCATAATCACTGATCTGCTATATGACAGCTGCAAAAAAGTCTAACAATTGTCATTTACCCGACAGTCGAACAGATGTTTTTCTGAATTCCATCAATTCAAAAAACTGATAATTATCACGATAAACTTTAAGATAGGACTTCTATAAGATGGAATATTTGGATTGCATTTGTCAATAAATATATACTTCATATGTACATTCTCTTTCCCTGAATGCCAAATGAATTAAAAGCCAACATACATACAAGACAAGGGAATTCATCTGTGATCTCCCATGTCATTTTCTTCTTCATCCCGGAAGAAAAATATACTGTATAACTTAAACCTAGGGGAGGTACCTTGAATGAAGAGTGCTAGAAATTTAGGACAACACACAAGGAAAATTTAAGAGTATTTTGATACCATTTCCACCTCTATCATATCCTACCTCTGGTGTACTTTTCCTCTCTGAAATCGGGAACGGCACAGAGCTGCCGTCCAGCGTGTGCCTATTCCGTCTCTCCTGTTGATGACGTCTCCTCTCTATCGTTCTCTTGCTGGGCGACTGCGTCTCTCCCCCTTCGATCAACGCCTTATTCATTTTCAAGCGCGCCCTCTTGGGAACGTCCAAGCGCTGTAGCTCTTCCTGCGACAGCAGGTTCTGAGAGTTCGTGTCTGCTTTGGACGGCGGCTGCGATTTCTTCGTTTGCGACGAGTCGGTGGTCGATTGAGAGTCTGATGGTGAAACGCTCCGGTCACTGATACTGGACTTGCGGGAGGAGGATGCCGTTGTTGTCTGTTGCGTAGGAGACAACCTGGGTGAAACGTCCTTATTGTAAACGTTGTTATTGTTCCTGTGTAATAAAGGTTCTGAGCTATTGGCCTGAGCGGGAAGGGAATCCCGGTGTGATGGGAGAACAGAGTCGGCCTGGCCTTTGAGTTCGGCTTCCAACTCTGAAAGGGCAGATTCCGAGTGTCTACTGCGCATACCTGAATTCTTAGAGCTGGACCCGTCCGACGATACCGGTCTCCTTGATGATGACGACGCATCGCCTTTCCCAGAGACCTCCTGCTCATCGCTCCCAAGCGCATCCCTGACCTCTGACCTACCCGTTGTCGTGTGACGCCGATTCAACCTCTCCTCCCTGTCCTTCTTGGCTGATGAGTAAGATGTTTCTGTAGAGGTGGTCGACGGCGTCTGCGCTGAGGGTGTCCTTCTGACCGTCTGTTTCTTGTCGTACTTCTCTGGACGATGCTCGAGGGCGCTGTGCGATCTTCGGAGGTTTAACTTCTCTTTCCTGGCAGCTCTGCTGGAGGCAGTGGAGATGTCGGTCGTGTCTCTGGCAGTGGTCAAGGGGATGTCCGTTCCGAGCTCATCCTCTCGCTCTAAGCTCTCGATCTCAGATAAGGGGTCTTCACTGGACGGTGGGACGTCGGGTTTGGCCTCCGCTTGCTCATCCTCTATCCTCTGGGGCTTCTCTGAATCCTGGAAAATGGTAATAACAAGCAACAACAAACGTTAATGTTTAGATCCATGAATTATTTCTACAGATTTATTCATTTTACTTCCTTAATAAAGACAACTGCAGTGAATACAAAGATTTACACTTTTAGTTCAAGATACTGTTTTATATCTTTGAAATTGAATTGATTTTTCCAGAGCTTTGCACCCTCTTAAAAAAGAAAACCACTGCTCCAATAAGAGACAGATAATATCTCCTGCTCAAAACATGTCACTCTTGTAAGCTCAGTAATTCCTTTGACATCAATCTTTAAGTGAATTTATCTATAACCTTTTAAAGGGCATCTAAAATTGGAATTTTATTTCAAAGAATCTTTTTTTTTTTCTTTTGAAGTAAGAATCATGCTTACACATTCAAACTTATGGGGGGAAACTTGTGTTACAAATAAATAATACACATAATTGTATTTTAAAGGTTTTATTCTGAATTGCTGGGTGCCCTGCATTGACATTGTGTCATCTTAACTGTTCCAAAGTATCTTCAAAATGGCTTACTAATATAGGCTGTATTTCCATCCTGTCACATAGCCAAGGAAGATTGCACATTGTAAATTGCAAATCACAAATCTTAAATATACATGCATAAAAAACAATATGAATTTACAACCCTTCGCATACCAAAGGACCATATATTACATGACCCAGAAAATAAAAATAATGGTAGGAGTTGGGGGAGGACGGGTCTGATTTATGTGTTTACTGTCTCTTTTAAAGCAACAACCCTGACAGAAGCTCGTAAAAATGTCCCAGGTACATAGAGGTAGGGTCATATAGACAAACCTGTATCTCTCAACACCTAAAATATATTGCTCTCTGCCAGTGTCTATTTATTTTTCCGCTCCGCGTAGGATGATATAAATACTCGGGAAGAGGAACCAAATGTGCAAAATGAACCGTGGGATCGTGATCGAATCGAGAAACAATGGCCAATATTTCAGGAGCCTTGGAAAATGTGGCAATGGGATAGCTATAGAGTAAAAGTGGGTGGAAGGTTCCTTCAGATTAGGGTCTTAGAGTTCAAGTCTGTTTTTAAGGCTAATTTCCATCATTTTGCAGACATAGCTATCAATTTTACAATTGTAAATATTAGTAATATACAACTTCACATTCTAACCATGGTAGACGTCATGATAAATTGTGAGAAAATGTTAAAGGAAGTATCTACTCAAAAGGGGGGAAAGAACTCCCCCTCAATCAAATTTTAGAAGAATGAGGAGGCGAAAGCAGGAACAGGGAGAAGAAGTTTGAAATAATGATGAGATCAGCAGATAAATTGCTCTTGATAACATAATAATAACCAACTGATATCTAGTTTTTGTTTATAAACAGCCATAGCTTGTATAGTGGATCATTGTTGATATTGAAAGCAACAAAGAGTGAACTCTGACCATTTGGCATGCACATGTACATGTAGAAGCTCACAGTCACAGGAAAAGAAGGTCTTCCTGTCTGATCTCCTACCCCTGCTACACGTATATAATCAGTATTGTACCTCACCATCAACTAGGGAAAGTCCCCTGATCAATATATTGCAAGGGCTTGTTTTTGTGCAATCACTATTTCACAATCGGAACTGGTTCTAAGAGTTCCATGTACACGTAGGTAAGCCCGTTGCAAGTAGACCTACCACCAAATCAACATACCAATGAGTGATTATTGTCCAAGTTAGCCTTGCCTCACAGAAAAAACAAGACTTCAATTTCATTTTACCTTTCAAAGATCCCAATTTCCCTGATTATGTGTCCACACCGAATGTGCAACAGCATTTTTACAACGGCCAAGTACCAGTTAGGCTACTGTTTTGTATTCTTAAACAATAATAGATCCTCTCTCTGGCAGTAACTGGACTTGGTGTTTATATTTTTAATATTCGCAATGCATGTAAAAAGTTGAGCTTATTTATAAAAAGGGGCTGATAAGAACAACCCCTCCTCATAGGACTACTAAAAGTAGACACTGTGTTCTGTTGACCTTTTTCTAGGAATGGGTGTAGAAGGTTCTGGAATCTGCCTTAAAGCTTCTACTCTCTCCTTGGACTTTTAAGGACTGCATGTGCTCTGTTCACATATTTCCACCTCTCAAAATGGTTTTAATGGGTTCATGGAATCTGCTTAATAATAATATACAACAACCCTCTCAATCTCTCCCAGGAATTTCCAATCCAGGGTTCTGCTGACATATTTCAAACACTGGCAATGGAATAACTTATGCAGTTGGCCTAATATAAACCAACCCTCTCATTCTCTCCTACACTTAGTACTTCTCTGGCCTGGGTTTTGCTACATATTTCCAACACTGCATTGGGTTTAATAGGTTATGAAACTGGTCTAATATAAACCAACCCTCTCACTCTCTGTTTCTCCTACACTTCTGGATTCTGTTTACATATTTCTAGCATTTCACAGGTTATGAATCGGGCCGGGACATATAGGAACAGACCCTGTCTCCTTAAAGACTTCTCCTAAGACTGGTCCTGTCAAATGTGATGCTGTTTGACAGCTTCGCCAGCTGCTCAATTAGGTGTCATTGACTTAGACGAGTTTCCTCCACAGGATCCTTGGCTAGTTAGCTCGTCAATGGATTAGAATTAATGCAACACAAACAAGGTGGCCTGATTCCATCCCTTGATGATAAACAGCAGGTTCAAGAAGGAAGTCAGAATGCTCTACTCTCCTCCTCCTCAACATATTACAAAATGTCTTTAGTATCCACTGTTTACTAATAAACATGTACCTGTAGCGCATCTACAAATATTTCTGTGCAAACTACTGCATGGCTCTTTCTGCCAGCACATAGGGACATATTTGGGATATGTGCTATAAAAGTATGGCATATTATTATTATTTTTTGTTGAATGCCCATAAAATTGCATCATGGTCATTATCCTATACTTGACAAATTCCTACCTTCAACCCTTGACAAAACACTAAACCTAACCTACAACTAAATTTCAACGATAACCCTAACCCTACATCTTTGATGAAATAAAGCCCAAAGCAATTATTGAAGGAATTAGCTCATCTTTCACTGCTCTTTACAATTGTTTTATATATCGATTCTCCGTTTTTAGTCTCTTCAATCAATGCTCTGCTGCAAGATGGTACCTCACCAATTAACAATCAAAGCATGATGACGGGGGAGGACAAAAATGATCCATTCTATATTACAGAAGACCTATCCTGAGTTTGGATTCTCCAAATCTGGTGGAACTTTAATAAATGGTGAAGAACGTTCTATGGCAAAAGCTCAAGTTTGAGCTGCTTGCCCGCTGACCGGAGCCAATATTGCCAGGGGTTGTAGCTACTTTATGTTGTACTTCTGAGCTGAAACAGAATTTTCCCCTTCAGAAGTCCAAGATGTAAGCTCGGATATCATTCTTGTAAGCTTTAGTAAGGCTGACAAGCTAAAATAGGAGTTTAACCACCACAATTCTGCTAGTCTCCGTTCTTGAAAATCATCCCCCATGTCAGCTCCAGAAAAAGCATCTGACAGGTGAACTTGAGAAAGTATTTGCGAAAGTTATCAAGCCCTTAAAACGCCCCTAGAAAAATATGAGCCTTATCCAGAACGGCTAATCACATGACCTGTCCCTGTGTTTCAAAGTCAGGTCAGATATGTCTACAGTAACAATGTCAAAAGGCCTACTTTTTTGAAAAGTTTTTGAAGGTTTATAAATCTCTGCTGCATGAAATTATGAAAATAAGTTGCATAATTCAAGAAAGGGTCTTGTTTTCAGAGAGCCCTTGACATTCTTGACTCAGTATAAAATTCTGAATCTGAAATGTTACTAGTTTTTAACTTGTGTATCATCAATACTAAGATAGAACGATGAACTTCCCATATCAGGAAATGTATTTTTCATATGTGAAAGTGTTCTCACTTACGAAAATCCTAAATATTGTAGATTTCAATGCTTTAAAAATTAATATAATTTCCTAGAGATTTCATACGATATAACCCTTCACTTTAAAAATTTGGTTTTATCATCACATTATTTTCTAATGCCCATAGGCATGTAATCACAAAAATGAATCACGTACTATGTACTTGACATGTGAGCATAAAGCATGATTAATTGCTCCTACGAGTATAAAACTTCTGGGCAGATAGGGTGTCCACAAGTTGCGAAGGGCAAGCTCAAATCTCCGCTATGAAAGGTTATCCTCAGGAATGCCATCAGGGCCATAGTGATAATGTTTCAGGAAAAAAATCCTGGCATCCAACCTTCCGTTAGACCTATATGGAACATTCCGAGCATCCACATTTTGGTCCCATTCACACGAGGGGAAATATATAACTATTAATATTAATTAAAAATATGCTTATTATAAGCATCCCCTCAACTTTGGAACAATTTACCTCAATGTATAAAACAAGCAGATTCAACAGACAAATTCAAATCCATGTTAAAAACCTACTTTTTTGTTAAATAGCCTTTTTCATTTGCATATGCAGCCCCCTCGATTGTCCACTATCTATTATGTATAACTTAATATTTGGCTGTAATTCCTTCTATTTCTATTTTTCTTAAGCGCTTAGAGACATATTTTGTGATAAGCGCTATACAAATGTTGTTAATTATTAATTATTAAAAGAGCATTCACACACTAGGGGAAAGAGCAAATATCCTTGATATAAAAGAGCAAATATCCTTGATATACACTGTAAATGTACATAAAAGTAAAGATTTGTTGAAACTCGCTTTGGAGGGGATTGTACTATTGCTCTGAAAAATTCACCAACCTATATTTTAACTGTGAATCTATTCTCCATCATTTTTTTCAAGAACATACCACTGCCCTTACCTCCATTTCGCTACATAATGTTTTACTAGTTGACATTCACACAGGTAAAATTTAATAACTTTGTCATATCGCCAGCTGAGAGCCAGAAGGGCATCAACTCCTATCATCTTACAAAGAGCTCCATGTAGGCTAAAATTCTTCTGGCTCTCTGCAGAAAACGGTTTTCCCTGCCACAACACCAACGTCCTTTGACAAGAAGTTACCTGTAATCTACATATTTCACACTCCACCCAGGTGAGGTAAATGGGTACCTGCTTGGAATATTACTTGAAGTGCACTGTGCGCTGATAATGGCCGTCAGAGCTAAAGCTAGGGTTATAATTCCTAAAGCTCTTTGGAAGCGTATGAGGGTGTTATATCATAACTGGTTATGCGCTATACAAGAATGAATTATTATTCTTATGAGATCCGCAAAAGTGTTAACTCATTAGGCTATCATCATACTGTAAAGTATGAAAGCACAAGCTTTCACGACATGAAATTTCATAATTTTTCAAGGATAGTCATTTCCACGACTTTAAACTTTTACAAATCACACAAATTTAAAGTTGTGTCCATCTTGCCACACTTACATTTGGGACATGAAAGTTTCACGCATCTGAGCCACTTGCAAAATGACCAAACATTTCACATGCATGAAAGTTTCCCGTTTCAAAATTAATTATGTTGCGTTTTTTATTGTGTGAACAGGGTGTATGTTAGGCTGTAATTCAAGAGATGCAGAACCTTGACATGTACTTATCAGTTTAATAGTCTTGGGTTGTAGGGTGCGAGGTTCATAAGGGGGTTGGCAGGCATTCAAATCATTCATGCATTGATGGTTAATTTTCCATTTTTGGATGTCGAGTAATGATGTAATAAAGATCTAATGACATGGATAAGAGTGCCTCCACCTTTCCAGCCAATGCTAAACAGAATGAAGTTCGATAAACACACTATCAGCACATATTTTGATGACGTAATTATTTTCTGTTCTCTATTAGAATATTGTTGTCATTTTTTTCTCTAGCCAAACTCTTACCATTAGGCACATTCATCAAGAAAGACATTTATAGTTTCATGATTAAGCCTGAAATTGAATTCCAACATGGAACCACAATCATTTCATACTTCTTTCTTTCTTTCCTTCCCTGTATATTTGATTAAACCGGTCAATAAATAAACGCTCATCAAATCAGCATCTTATTATAAAAGGGGTTAGAGATTTTTTATATTTTATTAAAAAGTACTTTAAACTATGCACTGCTTGACGTCCATAGACAGGAAATGAAACATACACAATATATGGGATATTTGGCACATGATGAATACGTGACAAGGTGATCTACGCTGGCATTTCATGAAAAATGTCATCTGGGGTGGAGGGGAGAGGGGGGAGAGGGGGGAGAGGGGGGGGGGGGGGGGAGAGGGGGGGGGGGGAGGTTCGTTTTGATTGTGATCTTGAAGAACATATCTGGGGCAGATTACCAGGGTGGTTTCTTGAAGTAAAGCCCATCTTTCCCTGGGCCTGGGAGAAGAGCTCTATCTAGCAGTTTGCAGTCATCACAAACCTTCCTTGTAAATATCACAGGATCTGAAATTGACAAGTTTTAGTTCCCCCTGAATTAAGTTATGTCACAATTTCCCCAATGCTTTGCTTGACATATATATCAAAAGATAGAAATATGAAATATTAGAGGCACTCTCTATTTTACTGAGAAAGGAAGGGGGGAAATGGGTACACTTTTGATTGCGGGGAGATAGATACAAGGGCAATTAGAAAGACGGGTTTGAGTTGCAGGACACGATTACCATGGATATTGGAAACATTTTCCTGATCGCAAATCACATTGCCTGAGTAACGAGGTGATGAATGGATAAAGGTCCATTTACTCTCATAGTTATGGCAACACCTATGCTACTTAATATTTTTAAAGGTAAAGACCAGTTATGGTCATGCGATTGCATTGTGAAAGAAACGTTGTGGAATCGATCAGAAAAGGTTGATCGTCTAGCATCTAGCATCTGCAAGGTTCTGGAATCGTCAAAATGATAAGAAATTTGGCCCATTCTTCGTAAAGTTACAAGCACTATACACAAAAAGATGTATATGGGACTACCCTATATCTCTCACAGTCCATGAGAGAAACAAATTTACCAAATATATGAATTAGTAGGCGGTTTCCCGGCAAATTTTTTATCATCATGTAGTAGTCAAAACATATTCTTTCACATGATTGGTAATGAGAGCTTCCATTTCATTTTTTGAAATTGGGGCGTTTCCAATACTGGTCTTTACCTTTAACGGGAACTTTGCCATATTTGGATCAACAGGTGCATGACTGCTCAACTGCATCAGCACTGAAAGGGTTAATTAAGTGCCTCTAAGGCCAATGCTTCTTAGGGCACTTCCTTCTGTTCAGCTCTCCCCTTCCCCAAATTTATTAATGTTGTACAGAAACTGTAAAAGACAAAGATTTATGGACACTTCTACAAAAACAGGTACACTTCAATCCTCAGACTCCATTTTCCTGCATAGTGACACTTCCTCCTTAAGTCAAGCTCTCTTCATCCTCAAATTTGATAATGTACAGATAATTGTAATAAGACGTAGAATTGCAAAAACCCTGCCCCCACTTTCTTTCTCTTCCCCCCCCCCCCCATTTTTGGGGAACCCCCTGCTAGAACCACTGTAAACCTTCTGCCATCTCAACTCTATCTCTGAATGTCTAGCTCACTGCATGTTACATTCCTCTGTCACACCTTTATGATGATGATGCTACAGTGACAGGTGACATATCTCAAGGAGACGCTGATCTCCCCCTGCAATGCCGATAATGCGGCAAGACCAGGGGTGATAGTGAGCACTAAAAAACGCCCCCCCCCCCCCCCCCTTGAGTAAAAAAAAAAAAGAGGATTCGCAGGGAAAAAATGGCATCCAACAACATTTCCCCCCTTTCGAATAAGAAAATTGGGGGGAAAATAGGGCAAAATAGGGAAGAATAGAGAAAATAAGAGGGAAATCTGGAAAATCAGGATAAAATAGGGAAAAGAAAAAAAAAATTGTAAAAAAAAAAAAAAAAAAAAATCTGGATTTTTTTTTTTTTTTTTTTTTTTTTTTAAATCGGGAAGAAAAAATCGGAAAAAATCGGGAAAAATAAAAAAAATCGGGAAACCGATTTAAATCGGGTTTTTATCAGGCCTGCAAGACACTGCCCTCTAGTGTCATCTATCATCCAGAGATATCAACTGACAGACCGTAACATAGAGGAACATGGGATGAGAGAAAATATGTCAAAAGAGGGTCCCCCACATCAAAATACCTATATGAACATAATAAATAAAAGCCCAAAGCAAGACAAAAGCTAGACTCACATAAAAGGCAATGATTTAAAGTTAACTCATGGTTTTGAAGAACCTCGAGATTATCTTGTGGTTAAGGACCATGCAGACACTTTCTTGGTTTCTGAAACTAAGCTTACTCATACTTTTAAACTGGTGATATTCTTCAGGTTAGGGAGATAACTACATGTTGTCGCTGGGGAAAGGGGGTTCCCTTTCTCAAAGTTTGTGCTGTGCAGACGCAATTACCATTGGAACATGGGTTTCACCAGACCGCACTTACAAGAATTGCTTACATGACCTGTAGTTTAGAAATTGGAACAGTCATTGTTTCCCAGCCATAAGAACCCATGTCATTGTTTTTGGCTAGTTGGAAGTTTAATATTACATTCGTGCCATGCGACAATGCTATTGAAAAGCTGTTGCTCTTATCCTTTTATTTTAGTTCATCATATTAAGCCGGGCTCCAAACTAACTTCTTCGGTAGGAGGTCTGGACTGAACGTTTTTGAAACCTGTAGGCTATTCATGAGCCCTATGAAAAACTTCCAAATTTGGGGGGATTTAGATATTGGGCTCCTATGTGTCCCGGGCGCTTGTTAAAGTCGAGCCCTGTTATAAATATCCCCACTATGACTCAGCCTGTGATGCATTATATAAATTCATTTCATTTATTGTCCACAAAGCCGGTAAGAACATATACAAATACAAATATTAGATGCAAATATACGTCACAAGATACAATGAAATAGGTTAAGAACAGGAACATGGGAGCACAAATAAGTGGATGGGGTAACAAAAGAATTGCTGTGAGTCAAGGTTAGACTTGAATTAGTCTAGGGGCTTAAACTTGGCTTATAAAGATATCAATACAAAATCTTTTGGATAATCTTCGCTCAACCCCCTTTAAAAGTTACACCCCGTTGTCTATATCTCTTCATAATACAGGTACAATTCAAGAGGTGTGCCCATACTTAACTCTAACTAAAGTTCCAATTTCAAGTCTTAATCCTTTATGAACTCTATGTTAGTACATCTCTTCATTAATACAGAAGTCTAGGTCATGGTGTTAATAAGAGTGCCTCAAACTCTTTCATGCTTTTAAGTATGATAAATGCATATCCCTGTTTTTGAGCTCAGCCTCCAATCCCTTATGGAGATTATGAAGATAACAGCGAAATTCTTTTGAATGTCTTTATCCCAACACTTGTTGCGTCTTTTCTCCAGTACAAATCAAGTCATATCCCTGTACTTTACTGCTCCTGTAATGTCAATTATTAAATCATAATCCTTTACAAGCTATTCAAACGTTACTCAACCAAACCTTTTTCATTCATGACACAAAAGTATTAATCTTTTGTTGCTCTTGTTAGCACATTCTCTCTGTCAATACAATAGTCTATGAATAGGATGTGGTGTTGATAAAGTTTACTTAAACTCCCTCATGCTTTGCCAATGATATAAGCATATAATCCCTGCACAGCCCCCTATGCTTTGTGAAGATTACGAAGATAGCGATAACATTATTTTTAGTAATGTCTTTGTCCAAACACTTGTTGCATCTCTATCTTTTGACTCCACCGCAAATCAATTTGAATCCCTGTACTTTACTGCTCCTAAAGTGCCAATTATCAAATCTTAATTCTGAATTCACTTTTCTACTTCTTCTCTATAGCGATCCTTTCTCCGATGATACCAAAGCATTCATCTTTTCCAACAAAAGTATTCGTCTTTTCATTGACTCTTTCCAACAAAAGCAATCACTGAATTCATCGGTGACAAGAAACAGTGAATGAGCGATAAATCATGTCCAGCTGTCAAAATTCAGTCATTTGAAATGATTCTCCCATGGAAACATATCCAACAATGCTCAAAGAATGCAAAAGCTGTCCTTATGATCCCTACCAAATACAGAAGATAAACATGTCAGCGTAAGTTCAGAGGTAGATAGTTCATGCATAGCAATCTACTTCTAATCTATTTTGATGACAACTGTAGAGATAGTTGTACAATGCTGATCGGTTCATATGAATGCCGTTTTAAAATGTATTTTGGAAAGATGAGTTTCTAATGAGGCATGGGATGGGACGTTGTATAGAGGATGGGAGGAATGGAAGGTCAAATAGAGAGCTTGAACAGAGTGGGAAAAGGATAAAAAGAAAACAGAAGGAGAAACTGAAGGTAAAACAGGAGGAGGGAAGGAGAAACAGAAGGTGATGTGAAAGGAGAGAAGAGGAGGAGAGAAGAGGAGGAGAGAAGAGGAGAGAAGAGGAGAGAAGAGGAGGGGAGAAGAGGAGGGGAGATATTGAAAGCAATGTAAAGGAGAAGGAAGAGAAGGGCTGTATGTAGGCCTATAAATGTCCACTGTCAACTGAGTTCAAGAAGGGGCATGAACCATGGTAAACAAACTAAAATTTACAGAGAGTTAATGCCCTTCTGGCTCTCAACAGACAGTCACTCTTTCACAGTAACAGACAACAACAAAAAAGAAAGAAGAAAAAGAGGCAAGGGAGGGGGGTGATTGAAGCTAAACAGGTAGGTACCTGAGGGTGAGGGAGAGAGACAGAGACAGACAGACAGAGAGACACACACAGACAGAGAGACAGACAGAGAGAGGCAGACAGACAGACAGACAGACAAACAGAGACAGGCAGAGAGAGAGAGAGAGAGACAGACAAACAGAGACAGGCAGAGAGAGAGAGAGAGAGAGAGACAGAGACAGACAGACAAACAGAGACAGGGAGAGAGAGAGAGAGAGACAGACAGACAGACAAACAGAGACAGGGAGAGAGAGAGACAGACAGACAGACAAACAGAGACAGGGAGAGAGAGAGACAGACAGACAAACTGAGAAAGGCAGAGAGAGAGAGACAGACAGACAAACAGAGACAGGGAGAGAGAGAGAGAGACAGACAGACAGACAAACTGAGACAGGGAGAGAGAGAGACAGACAGACAGACAAACAGAGACAGGGAGAGAGAGAGAGAGAGAGAGAGACAGACAGACAAACTGAGACAGGGAGAGAGAGAGAGAGACAGACAGACAAACAGAGACAGGGAGAGAGAGACAGACAGACAGACAAACAGAGACAGGGAGAGAGAGAGACAGACAAATAGAGACAGGTAGAGAGACAGACAGACAGACAGAGACACAGACAGACAGATAGACAAAAACTAAAATCCATAAATATGAAGGAAAAAATGAGAGAAAACCATTGGCTAATGGATGTCTGAGCCAAGATAAATTCATATTTACGCTCAATTTAAATGCTAATAGAAATCAAACTGTTTTGAAAAGCCAACCTGTTGGCAACTAAATCTTCGCTGATCTCACCTGTAATTACTGGGATTAAGGCTGATGAAACCTTAATGCCTTCTAAAACTTGAATGGCTTAACTAGTACAGAATATGAATACTTGATTAAAGATATGAACAGTATTATCGCAAAGGGTCGATGAGGATTTGAATCAAGAAATCAAGTTTTAGAGATTATCATTCATGTTTCTTGCAATGAATGAAGATTAACATGAATAATGAATCTATCTTCTGGTAAATGGATTCTTTCAAAATTCAGTATCTGACTGAATGCAGTTGCAGCAAATATCAAGTTTTTAGAGATTATCATTCATGTTTCTTGCAATGAATGAATATTAACATGAATAATGAATTTATCTTCTAGTGAATGGATTCTTTAAAAATTCAGTATCTGACTGACTGCAGATGCAGCAAGTCGTGTGCAGAGGGACCCAGCCATCGAGGGGTGCTGCATGGTGTCATCGAGGAGGGGCTCGCAACTGTCTTTTACTATAGACCAAATGCAAGGAACAAGGCTACTGATTGATTGATATTGGTATATGTTGATATTGCTATTCAGTGCATCCCAGAAAAAATGAAACATGAATACAAACAATTGTTTTGAACAGAGTTGTGAGATGTATCAATGGGGCCTTGCTTGCCAGAGGGTAATACGCTTTCCAATGATACACTGATCGCATTTAATAGTCCATATATGCTTTACTATTAAAGCAACATCGTTTTGACAATTTATTGTCTGGGACACACTGTAATATATTGATTGATTGATAGTGGTAGGGGGAGGGGCACATGTGAAAGTGGATCATTTCATCTTTTGATGTTACCTCTTCCTCTCCCTTTCTTCCTCTCTTTTTTCCTCGCTCTTTCTCGTCATCCTCTAGGAGGAACATACCCCAACCCAAAAGCCATACCATAGTATGTTGCCTTCACAGACGTTTAAAAGACCATCCCTTCATCAGCTGGGACAGTCTTCATTCCTTATTGACCTAAGGTCCAAGAAGAACCTTGACGAGGAAGGATGAGGACCCTAAAATAGATTTGATCCCTTCACAAATCAGCACATGGAGGGTGGAAAGAAAATTCAGAAACTCAAAACCCACTCGCTTCCTGGACCATAGAGCAGGAGAGCCTATGAAGGAGGTACTGGATATTGACCCGAGAAGGCACGGTTTCATTTAGAAAAGATACGAGTAGGCCTACAGCTTTCATACTTGCGGCTTATGTCAGACCAGACCTAAATCAAGTGTCTTTATTTACATTACAAAATGGAAGTTATAGGCATTTCTTAATTGTATTTCTGACACTTTGTGTCTCCACCCCCTACCATCCTATGTTTTTAAAAATACATGTATGGTGTAATATCCAAATCAGGAAAAATTTCAAAATCAAAATGTAGCGAAATATTGATAATACTTCATAATTGAGTTAACTTCCTTTTGACTCTGAACACACGATCATATGATGGAGTTTTATAGTGGAAGGGGGAGAGATCATGATCATGTGTGTGATTAGCGTTACACAAGACCATGGCCTGGGAATGCCGAGTTCATTCCTGACCGCGGCTTACCCCTCATCTTTTCCTTTCCTTTCCTTTCCTTTTCCTTTCCTTTTCCTATCCTGAAGCAGAAACTCCTGTTTTTCACCTCATCAGGTCAACTCTAAATATGCCAGGAATGTTGAAGGACCCATCAAAAATACTATGCGAAAACAGAACTATGTTTGTAGCATTGAGGGACATAGGGGTCAATGTAATATGCTTACTAATGCACTATGGCTATTATGCCGTCCAAATTAGTTACTTCTTGCCACAACCACTCAAAACACAATACTACATCAAAATTAATTTAGAAAAATTTTGCATCATCAATTAGAATCCTTGTCAAAGTTAAATATTATTGACATTACAAATTTGGATCTCTTATGTCGGCGTGGTTTCAGCCATTTACTGAGTAAATTACCTTTCATAATATATTATCTGTCCAATTTGTAATTCATCATGGGTTTAAACTCTGAACTGAAGTCAATGTCCATTAATTTTTAATGATGGAAGCCATGTAAATGTGAACAATTGATTGAACAATGCAAGGTTATTCTTTATTCTCTCTCTCCGCCCCTATGATTCTACCCCCCTCCCCAATCATCCTATTCTACATGCAAGTACAATGGAGCTTTTCTCTATACATCAGCTTTTTCAGAGTACCCCCCCCCCCCCATCCCCCCTCTCTCTCTCTCTCTCTCTCTCTCTCTTTCTTTTTTTCTACTTCTGTTTCTTTCCCATCTCTCTTCCCATCACTCTTCCCCTCTCTTGTCCTCTTACTCATTCTTACCCTCCATATCCCTCTCAGCCCCTCTGTTGACGTACACATTGAGCAATCTCCCTCAAACACATTGTAGGAAAACAACATGGAAATATGAATCCAGCAGACGACTTAAAACTTAAACCCCGATTTCAGGGAGCCCGGGTCTTATGACTCACGCGCAATCAATCAGAAATCCATGATCTGGGATTCTTTGTGTTCCTTCTTCTTGCTTTGTTTATCCTGAACCCATCTTCTTCCTCTTTCCCCATCTTCGATTTCCCCCCTTAACCTAGGCTGGAGGTGTCATCACAACATGGCTTTGTTATTCTAGAGTTCAGTGCCCCATGGCTGAACTCGTCTGCTTCATGGCTACAACTTGAGGGTGAAGCCACAGTGAAAGAGTCGGGATCTGGCATGTACTTGAAGTTGCACAAAGCAGGTTGAACACCTACAATTCTGTATTTCAGTATTGATTTAAACGCTCTGAATCTGTTGCATAGTGTATGCACCATCCCCACTGCTTGGGGAGCATCAGTTGCTCGTTACCTACAAGCTGAATTTACCCCCTCACCCCATCCCATTTATGTGACTAAGATCATATACCTGGCCCACATATTATGTGCACCATCTCCCTTTTCTTAGAAAGAATTCACAGCTTAGTACATATAGAGCCTGTATGTATGGGAGAGCTCTTGCTGGGGAAAGTTGTAAAGAATTCCAGCTTCAGCAAAGCTGCCCATAGTCTCAAACCCTCTAGTCTACAGGTTCACAAACAGTATGTGCACCATCTTCACTTCTTGAGAGTCCTTTCCAGCTTTTAGCTGGGAAATAGAGTAAGAGCAAGTAGTCATTTACTCTGATGTTAAAACAGAGTGTCTAAAGGTTCCACAAAGATACTATCGAATCTCTCAAAGACAACATCCTTTACAGACAAATCAAAGTGACTCTATTTGGTCCTTTAAAGACATGGCCTGACATTTAAGATCAGGAAACTTCCAGAAATCTGAAATTCCAGAATATATCCCTTGGAAATTATGCAGGTTGCAATGATTTCCTCTGGCAAGTGCAAGTAACCTCTGAGTGTTGTCCTCGCTCTAAATCAAAGACCTTAGAAAGTCTAAATGATAAAGAACTCCAATACAGAGAGCAGAAAATTCCAAACTAAGAAGTATACAAACAGGAAGTTCTTCAAAACAGACAATATTTTTTAATATAAGGACTGTGACATTTTTTCCCCATTTTTTTTTTCTTTTAAGAATTAACAGATCAGAAATAGTATCACCTACATTCAATTTCAAAAAGGTCCTTTTGTTTATACTCAATATATTTGGAAAAGACCACCTACAGAAATAATTGTCACCATTTGGTTTTATGACTCATTAAAGATATTTCATTTGGAATATTGGGCCAAGAACTATAGGTTTAACTTACTCAGAAAAATATAAATAGACAAATTTTCCGCAATTTTCCTAGCCTTGCCAAATCACTATAAGAGTGATCACATCCCAGTTATATATTTCTTTGGCAACCTTGGTAATTATAATTTTGTTTTATCATCGAATTGACGACGACTCTTCCATAAAAAATTGTTCTTGGGAAAAATTCAGGAAGAGGGGTCCCTGCTAAACTAGGCCAGCCAGATATTGGAAGCAAGCCACAATAAACCTGGGGGTGTTTCACAAAGATCCTAAGTAGAACTTAATACTAAGTTGGACTTAAAAATTATGGACAGCCATTGGAGCCTTAAAATGAAACATATTCAAAAGCTAAATTCAAGTATTTTAGACTTTTCATAAATTCCACATCAAGAACATGAAATCTCCCAAGATAATAGAAAATATGAATGATTTGAATTAACATTTTATGCCTTTTCAAATAATTTTTACAAAATATTTTCAATGATGCTAACGGCTTTCATATTTATTAAGTTCAACTTAGAGTTAAGTTCGACTTAGGATCTATGTGAAACACCCCTCTGGTCAACATTAACGCATAGAGATGGGAAGGTGGAGGGGGTTTATCGTTGAAGGGAAGGGGTATGTTAACATTGATATCATCTCTGCTGGCAATAGCCAACGGGGGACGTTTCTCGGAAGCGTCATGAGTCTAACTTCTTGGACATCCCATTGAAAAGTGTGTTATAGAATTAACACATGTTTCTTTGGGATGGATTGTCCACAAACTTAGACGTATGACGCTATCGAGAAACTGGCCCCTGGGTTTCCAAGAGAACAGTCTCCTTTTTGGGATCCTTATATCTCAGACAGTATTCCAGGAATACCTAACTTTTCTAAGGGATTCAAACAGTACTACCCAGGCCCAGACTGTACAAATGAACACGTTTTAAAAGTATTCCTAGGTTTTTTTAGGTTAAGGGCTTGATGAATCATGTTCTAAAGGTGTATTTCATCTCCCAGTAGAAAACTACTCCTCCTCCGTCTTTGGCACCTTCATTCTTCACTTGGATGAGGCTCTCAAAATGATTTTAAAAAATGTAAGGATGAAACCCCTCCCCTCCCCGCCCCCCCCCCCCCAGACAGTCAGAAAATAGAGATTAACATAAATGTGCTTGCACCACTAAACGAATGCCATTACATTTTCCATGCATTTAAGCGAAATGTGGTTGCCTCTCCAGGCAGGCAAGTGGCGTTTTAACACCTCTTACAGTATCTGATGAATATTATTATTACCTTTGCTAGCATTGGGAAGACACCTCGTTTCTTCTTCTTCTGTCTCTCGGCCTCCTTGTTGATATCTGGGTACTCGATGAGGGTCTCGTACCAACTGCAAGATGCACAAAGATAGAGGAAGAAATGGGAGACTTAGAACGTTAATATGTGGAGTGGCTTATTTACAGGATGGATAATTATAAAGGCCAATATTCGTAAAACTGTATACTAGGCCTAATTGTCAACTTTCTATGTTTACACCCTAAACTTAAGTAATTAGTAGAAAACAAGCTTAGAAAGTTTATGAACATGGGCCATGGTCCAGTGGTTGCTTATGTCACAGGAAATTTAAACAAATTTAGAGAAAAAATATTTAGGATGACACACTGCTGCAATGTGGGGGCAACTCTGGGCCAGAAAACACAGTTCTGAAGAAAGAGGCCCGTAAGTGTGGACTCTCTTTAATACGCAGCTAGAGGAGAATTAAAGGCCGTCTGTACTAGTTTGAATTAAACCACCCAGGGTGGTCACTGACAGGTGGGTATCTCATCAAATAAGCTCTCAATTAACATAAGAAAAAGAGGATCATGGGGGACCAATGGTAACCGATTAGGCATTGCTTTCTATATAGAGGGAGCAAATAGTTACTAGTAGTACAGTGGGGCTTTAAGAGGGATACTACGAGTAAAATGTTTCCTTGAATTTGAAGCGCAATGTAATGGATGATGTCATAACCACCCTGTATGCAGAAGACCCTGGAAACTTTGAAAGATGTACCCCTGGCGTGAAGATGCTCTCTAGATTAAAGCAACACTCAACAGCCGTCTGCTGGGTGCCAGAAAGGCATCAACTCTACGCATTAACACCTTTCTGGCTCTCAAGAGATGCAAGCTATATTCGCATAGACCGACAGAGTTTTAAACTTAAGTTTGCGAAATCTCTAAGTTAATAAACAACAATCCACTATAAACAATGATGAATGTTCACACGGGATCAATTTTTTTAAATACATGCTACTACATGCTGGTTCAACTTTAAAGCCTGTCTGTACTAGTTTGACCAAGAGGGATTAGACCTCTCTGTAAGGTCACAGGCAGGTGGTTATCTCATCAAATCAGCTCTCAATTAACATAAGAAAAAGAGGATCATGGGGGACCAACAGGCACTGATTAGGTATTGTTTGCTATATAGAGGGCGCAAGTAGCTACAAGTAGTACAGTGGGGCTTTAAAATAACAGACTGTCATATAAACCTAAAAATTGCTCTGATTCTACCAGGCAATACATGAGTGTGTATATGCGGACCTGCTGACACCCAAGCAATCATCGTTCATCATGTTCATGCTGTGGTACAGACCCCTGGTTGAGGTTTTATGCGTGGGGGTGACTTGCAGACAAACCCATGGTGACACATAGAAAGGTTGAACAGGGGCCTGCCTTCACGAGGAACAGTTCTCCTAGGTTAGACACCTGTTTCGTGATTGTACAATATGTGTTGCTTATGGCCTGGCCCCTTGGAAATTCAACAGTTATGTCATAGGGAATTTTTTAGTAGTCATGTTGCTATTTTGGAAGTTTGGATGCAGACAAGATTAACAAAATGTCACAACGATTACCATGTTGATGCAACAACCCAATAATGGTTGGGGTTGTGGTGGTTGGGGTTGTGGTAGATGTAACAGGGTCAGAGAGGGGCCTGATTCCACGAGGAACAGTTCTTCTATACACCTGTTATGTGGTCATATGGTTTGCTAAATGGCCTGGCCCCTTTCAAATTCTACAGTCATGTCATAGGAGAATTATTTATTAATAAATAATGATTTGGGTTGTGGAAGAAGTAACGGGCCAGAGAGGGGCCAGCTTTCACAAGGAACAGTTCTTCTAAGATACACCTGTTACGTGATTGTATATGTCGCTAATGAGCTGGCACCTTTGAAGTCCAACATGTTATGTAATAGGGGAATCCTCTTCAGGTAGTTGTCATGTTGCAGTGTGGGCTGCTGACATGATCACAATTATTGCCCATTGAGGATGTGGTAGAATAGTGATGCTGGTAACACAAGGTGGCACTGGTGGCGGTGTTGATACCAATGGTAGTGATGATTGCATGTACAGTTGTAATGGTAGATGTGGTGGTACCGGTAGATGTAGTGGTGGTGGTGGTGGTACTGGTAGATGTGGTGGTGATGGTAGTGGCACTAATGGTGATCTTGTCACCAGCACTGGAGTTACTAATAATGTCTGTCCCAGATGTGGTAGTGGTGGACATGGTCATGGCCACAGTGACAACAATAGAAGTGGTTGCAGTATTGGTAAGAGTAAATGGAGGTTTTCCTAGTGGTAATAGTCATGCTCCTGATCTGGGCCCATGAATGGTGATGATGTGATGATGAAATATGGGTTTAGAGGTCATAACAATATCTGAATAATTAATTTGTTATATGAAACCATTAATCAATTTTTGAATTACTGTAAATTACATCACAACAAATAACCCCCTCTCTAACAAGTTCACACTTAAACATATTCTGATATAAAAATACAAAAAGCATTTTTGTAAAAGTCAGTGTAAACAAACCCACATTCAGCCCTACCCAGAAGAGAGAGATTGAGTGAAATACTCCATCAGCACAATGCCCAGTCTACATGGTTTATTCCCAGATATCTCCAACGTAATACAAAATCTATAGACCTGTCCTCATCAGACCAAAGATGCAAAATATCCCGGTATTTTAACTAGCCCGATCTCAACTTAGCCAGCTAATTTGCGTCCTCATCAGCCCGTAGTTGCAATTAGCGGGCTATTTGGATGGAAAAATATCCTGATAAATTGTTGTCTTGTTTCCAAAATAGCCCATTATTTGGGAAATAGCGGGCTAATATATGCCCGTCCTAGCGTATCGGTCTGGTGAAAATACAATTTCGAGCTTCAGGAAAATATCCCAAATCAGAAATAGCGGGCTATTTGGCCAACTCGGGCTGATGAAAACAGACCTTTTGTAATACAAAATCTATGGAAATTTGGCACCTTGAGGCCAGCCCCAAGGCTGTAGAAGATTTAAGAAGCTTAGTAAGGTTTTATAATTCATAAAGTTGGATTATCCTACCAAAAAAATAAAGAAAAATGCTGAGAGGCGGAAGGGCATGAAGGGAGATGAATAGAGCCAATGTGGTCAACGTATGGTCAGAAAATTAAAGGAAGCAACACTGATTCATTTATGAACAAATACTAGATATTAAAGGGATAGTTGAGTTCTGTTGCAGAGGGCGCTACACGAAATAATTTTTTTGAGAGATAATGAAAAACTGAGTGTCAAATTTGAAAGAACATAATATTTAAATGACAAAATCATCTGTTTGATCGAAATCGGTTCAGAGACGGCTGAAATATAACGATTTCTAATACTTGCGTACCACCACATAATATTTATTAGATATTTTGAAAAATTTGAAAAAACCGTTGAAAAAAAACGAAATAACGCCTTTTGCGTCGTATTTCAGCCAATGCCGATGTTGGCATTTTCCTGTTACTTATATTACCCACAATTAGCCGGCTCATGTATTGTTATTTTTAATTAAATAATTAACGGTCACCATGTTTTTTTTTAAAGTGGAGCTTAATTGGTATGATCATATTGGCTAAATTTCACACATTTCGGGGTCTAAAATTACCTTCTTAGCAATTGTAGGTTCTAAAAAATCAATATAAATGTCATAGATAAGAATAAGAGCAATAACCATGCACTTTGAAGGCATTTGCGGTCTGAAAACAGAACTCAACTATCCCTTAATAGTATTTATAGTATCTATAGAAGTAGGCCCTGATAAATACCACTCTGTTAAAAAAAGGGAATTCATTTTAATGTGATGATTTGATAACAAAAGCTACATATACATGCAACCAAAGTGTTTAACACGTAGTTGCATAGCGACTACCGGCAAACACGATGAAAAATTGAAATAAAAAAACAGCCTCTGGGGCTTTTTTCTGGTGAAATGCCTGCCGAACTTTCACTGATTTTTGCAGTGTAAATGCAGACTTCGGTAAGATAACGACTTTTGCTCGCGTGACTCTCCTTGCTTCCCTGTTAATGCATACAGGGCACTGACCAGAAATGCACAATATTCACCAAAAAGTAAGTATGAGCAAACATCAACAGGTTTTTTAGTCCCCCTAAATCAATAGATAAATGGAATTCTCTGTTTAATATCCAAAACATAGACTGGGGTCAAATTTTCTTAGTTCCTGTTAGGCCATGTTTATCTACACGGATCCGTTATTTTCAGTTTAAGATAATACATTGTATACTTGGTGTTAATAAATATCTTAAATTATTAAATATTTCGCAGTCAGACCTATGTTCATTTTGTTATTTAATATGCCAAATACTATATATTTTCCAACAAAAATAGCGTACTCTCACTAAATTCTTTTAAATGCATGTTAAGGTATTATTGTTCTCTTGAACAATACATTTATGTTAAAAATAACAAATTTGTATCATTTGATAATAGGTGGAAAAACATTGTGTTGTATAATTATATAATATTGACTGGCCTTGAGGGGTATATCAGAAATATTGACCAAGCTCAGATCATATTGCCCCGAGTCGAAAGACGAGGGCAATATGGTCTTAGCGCGGTCAATATTTCTGATATCCCCCGAAAGTAAAGCCAGTCAATATTTTTATTGTTATCCAAATCAGACATCTAGAGCAAATAGAGACATCCACCATGACAATCTCAAGAACTGAACAAACTTTGTCAAACCAACACTGTGCATCCAGTGCTTGACAACATTTTCGATACACTACAAACAGTGTGTATTTGGTGTGATTATTACGTCACAATAGAGTGCGCGCAAAGTGCGCAGGTTCTCGTACGCATAATATTAATAGATGCGCAATGAAAATGCGAGACCGTGGAAAATACCAAGGTATATTTTCACTCGTCTCTACACGCAAAGTCAATACGCGCAGGGAGACCAAGGAAAATACAAAGAATATACCCCTCCGTTCCCACTGCTAGTGAAAACTAGGGCAATACGGTTTTGTAAATGACCAGCTCAGATGTCTGATACGGGTAATAATCAGCTATATTCTTGTTGTTGATTCTATTGGTTATATTAAATATGTGTATTCATATATGTTTTGTAAAGTCGAAAGCAATATTGAATAAAGATGATTTTATTAAAGAAAAAAGAAGAAAAAAAGTATGAGCAAACTTTGACAGTAGTGTAAATGATGGCCCCCAAAATTTATGAATTTTCAAGATAGTGTTTGGTTTGTGTAAAAGGGCCTATTGACAGAAAAAGGAAAATCCCTAAAGTTAAACAGCAACGCCCACTCTCTACCACATCAAATCACTCATGACTATCCATGGTGGTTTCGGAATACTGCCAAGTCCTGAGGTTTTCCTAAACCCCAAATACGCCATCTCTATTAGAAGCTAGTCATCTATTTCACACCATCATATCAATATATAGCTCCCTCCCATGACTCTCCGCCAAGCCACGCTTCATTACGCACACCACATGAAACACGATACGGGAGTGGAAACGACTGATCAGGGTAAAGTTTCAGCTTCTTGTAGTTTCTGAGGTTTTCATGTGGTGGAGAATTCCTCTCTAAAAGTAGCCAAGGTTATAGACAGGACAGGAATAGTCTCTAAGTTGATAATGATCTCTTTAGCAGATCTCTAGAGATATCGGGTATTTGTCATAAATGAACATTTAACAAAGTTTTAATTATGGATATGTTGTAATTGTGAAAAACCAAAAAAATAAGTAAATTGAGGGAGAAAAAAATTATATGGTGTCTAGATTACTGTAAAAGTAGAAATATTTGTGGTACATTCATTCTCACGGATTTCGCGCTAAGATCGGCAAACGCGAATTTTAGAACTCGCGAAAATATAAGCATGACTTCTTATGCGTGTTTTGAACAGGCTGAATTGATAGCAACGCGAATTTGAGAACCAGCGAATATGTTTGGGGTCGCTCAGTACAAAAAATCAATCACACAAAAATAATAGCATTTAAAGTATCTCATAAGATCATTATCAAATTGGGAAGGTTCTTATCCCCCAACCCCCCCCCCCCCCCCCCAACAAAAAGAAGACATGTACTCACTTATCTTTCTCCTCCCTGGTCTCCGCCCGGACGTAAGTGGTCTCTTCGGACGCGACGATGCCCATGGAGAAGTTGTGTCCGGTGAGCTTGTCTGCGTTGAATACCTTGGTGCATTGATACATGTTGACCACGCCCTGTGGTATCGTGTTGGGCTGGAAAAATTAATATATACAAAGATTATCAGTAATAATATTTGGTTCTTGTATAGCGCTCGTATCAGTCAGACTTGACACCCAAGGCGCTCCCAATTATTACCCTGGTTTTAGCAAAGCTGCCACTACGGCGCTCTAGCATTTCAAGGAATTAATTCCTGCTAGGTACCCATTTACATCACCTGGGTTGATTACAATGATACAATGTGGATACTATAGGTAATGTTTAACATTTCATTGTGATGTACTTGGTCATAACATAGTTGGAAAAAAATGGGTTAGAAAATGCCCAAAAATAAAATACTACTGTAATTTCCTTACACTTTGTCTCTTTTATTGATGATTTTTCACTTAATATTTTGCTCAAATATCTTGATATCTTAATACTAATGAAATAATTTAAAAAGTAAGAAGAACTTAGCACCATGGGTGAGCCAATCTACCTCATATCTGGATCATATTATAGGTTTCAATCATTCTAATAAGTCAAATTCATCTGAAATATATCTAAGGTAGTTAGTAAGTAGTCAGTGGTTAGTAATATTAAAATCATATCAAATTTCCTACTCAACTAAATGAAAAGCATATGTCATAATTATTCATCATTCCTTTCGTGACATTTCAAATTAAACGCATAATAGAGAAAGGGCTATTTTTGGTTACCACTTTGTTGATGACACCAGCCACAATTACCCTGCATGTACATGTATAGTTATGAAACTATATGTTGACGGTGGAATAGATGTTTTTCATCAGAGCAGCGTATATTGGTTAATTTCTCAGCCCATCTATGGCTCAGAAACTGGAACTAATTACAGAGCTGTCCCTCCACTGAACCCAACGTATGAATAGCATTTTAATGACTTACGCAGCCTCTATTCGTGCGTCACTTTGCTTAATATCAATCCCCAGAAAAATATGAATTTGTTCCGAACCCATACAAAATGCTCTCATAATGGTCCACCCTGTTTTTAACAAAATTTTCCGGACTAATCTAAGACAGAACGATGAATAGGATAGGAATGCCGTAACTGATGATGTGTGGAGTATGACCGAAGGGACGCACTTCTCCGTTCGACGACGTGGATTGATTTGGGAACTATTTTCAGCATGCAATGGACTGGTTGGTGGTTTAGGCTGACAATTAAATGTTTACATCTTTCTTGGTGTGGCGCTGCTTTGTGCGTTCACTGAATAGTAAGAGCCCATACATCAAAACTGTCCACATTTCTTCCAGATTTAGAAACAAAATCTGGAGCAGGATCTGCTTGAATGGTCGTAGATTCATTCGAGTAAAAACAATTTCTCATGGGATTGTTAAAAATAGAGGTTCTGTTAAATACATTGTCATTAGATTAGTCTATTAAAACAAGCATGCTTGATTTTATTCGAAGAAATAGGTGGGCATACACCTCTCTTTTATTTAAAAAAAAAAAAATCTTTTAAATAATTTTGTTTAACCCATTGCCAAGTGGCTCCTGTATTAAGCATATGGGAATAAGACAATTCAATAGTCAATAAGTTAAGCTTTCTAAAAAGAAAAAAAAAATCATTTAATATAAATGCACTAGTTTTTTTCACATAAGAATATATGATTAATAGCAATGGTAAATATTAGATTTTACACAAACAATACTGCTCAAAAAGTTGATCCATTCACACTTTTGCATTCCTAACATAGCAACATTAATATTTAGTCATGAAAATGTATGTTTGAAAAGGTGACTAAACTTACATCGTAGTCCAGTGAGTAGCAAAGTTCTCCATTCTCATAGAGGATGAAACACCGTCTCTGCCATTTCTGAAAAATATGGAGAAAAGAGAAGAAGAAAAAGGAATCAAATTAGTCAAATGTCAACCATTTTGTAAGGTTTTTCAATTATTTCAAGATACGACTGATCCCTAATAAATCTACTTGAAAAATCTCCATATAACTCTGAGCTTTATTTTGTCATTAAAAAAAATGGAAAAGAGCTTCTTTTTTTTACATGCTTTTAAATGGTAGTTCAAGAAAGTTTTTTTTTCTTCCCTACAATGTACATGAACCTTTATTGAGTACCGATAATGATAAGTTGTAGTCTTGGGTCTAAAGTTGAATCTGGAAGTTTGAAAAGTGTTAAATTTACTGCAGGGCAAATGTCACCTCATAGCCTTTTCACACACAGCTAAAATTCATCGTATCTAGTGATGATTAGAATCATCGTAAAATTTTAAACATGTTTATAGACAAAATTTCCCAGTGTGAACATCGTTTATACGATGTTGGGATAGATACGAAGTCGCGATCCATACGCCCCTAAAAGCAGGCTGCAGATACGAAGTTCGTATCTAGAGAGCTTGACATTTTGTGTGTGAAAGGAAATTCGTGTTTAAACGTGTTTAAACTGGATGGAGCGTGCGCTTTGATTGACATGACATGACCTTCAATGCGCAATGGCACTACTGCGCATTTTACGAGCAGTAGTTAATCACGAAACTATTAACGATCGAACCGAAATTTCTGTGTGTGAAAGGCTCGTGATTAGTTTAAACACGTTCGAAACACGTTTATACTAGTCATGTTTATAGAATTTTAGCTGTGTGTGAAAAGGCTGATAGATGCATCATAGACTTGTTGTCATCATCATAAAATACACCTGGTGTACTTCAAAATTAGGGCATCTTGGCAGGCAATGATAGGTTGATGAATTGGTTCAGGTGAGATCAATTAAACCTCATATCAAATCTTGGATTGACATTTCAAATAGCAAACAGAAACTTTCTACAACAAATATGCAAAGCGTCATGTCAAACCCAGATCCTTGACTATGTCATGCATCATCACCTTTTTCTCTTATAAATAAAACCACAAACTGCCAAAATACATGTCATTCCTACAATTTTGCTAGAAGGACATTCAAGTTATATCAACATAGAGGAGAGTTAATGCCCTTTTAGCTGTCAAAAATGCAGAATTCCGATGAAATATAGATGACAGAGTGGTGATTTTGTGGGTTCTTTTCCACATGCTTCTACGACAATCGCTCTGTCATCGATATCTTACATTAACTGAACACCAAAATTTCAACTCTGAACCCTAATCTACACTTATAGCCTAACCCTATCTAAACCTAACCCCAACCCCAACCCCCAATAGCAACCCTAATTTAACCCCTTTAAATTTTTTTTGAGTGAAATAAAGCCAAGAGTAAATGTCCCTCTGGAGCAAATGTTGAGCTTTGCAGCAAATGTCGAGCTCTGGAGCCCGTTTCACAAAGCCATTTTCGATGACAAATGACAAAAATCAGTGACAAATCTGCTGATAACCAATCAGAAGCAAGGATTTCAGTAGCTTATAACAAAAGCTGTCATTTGTCGCTGATGACAAGTTTTGTGAAACGCCCCCCTGTTCTAAGGCATATTCTGTATGTGACTGACTGACTGATTGATGGTAATGAACATATTGCAGGAATTCAGCCATACAGTGTACATGTGTAGGTGTCAATAACCTTGCGAAGAGATAAAGATCTATTATTTTGATTGGCAGGCTGGTAGGACGCACTGACACCTTTTTCAAGAAAACGAAAGTAACGGAAGAGGGCCGATATCAACACCTGCACCTTCAAAGTATCTGTGTATATATATCGAGCCTTAATTTTATTTTGTTCCCATATTCCTCATCACAACATTTGTAAAATATATATATTCACACACTATTTTACACGCAGTTTCATGTTATGAAAAATTAATGAATGAAATGTGATGGATACACCTATAATGCATGTAGTAAGAATTCAATTGGATATCATCAATACTGGAATCTATAAATTTGTAACCATTCCGTAAATTGCATATTTTTAAATGCAACTTTTTAGGCCTAATATTAAGGCAGCCATATTCAACCAATATTAGCAATAATATACAAAACTATAGCAGAGGAGCATTTATTGGCTACATGTCATATAAATTGACTTTAGAGATTTCCAATTTGGGCTCAAGTTTAATACTGTATTACATTGCAAAAAGAAATTGTGCGAACATGAATTTGTCAGAAACCACAGAATATACAAAGGAATTTACTTTCTCTTTGAGGTAATAAATAGCTTCAGAGCATAATCTGTATCTTGGAACTATGGTTCAAAACTTCTACTCTTGAGTTTCTGCTAGATTCAAGATCAAAGTAGCTGGTGATGACAGGCCTACCAAAGTGTGAATCTACGGATCACTAGCTGCTTGCAAATAACCGGTGAAATTAACGTAACCTTCGCACTTGGCAATATTTCCCAATGACGTATGGTTTATATTTGATGAAACAATAGATACAGCAGTTGTATTTCATTCGTAATCATTTGTTTTCAATCGTATAAGGACTTCTGTCTACAATAGTCAAATACCAAAGTGTGAATCTACAGATCACTAGCTGCTTGCAAAGAACCAGTGAAATTAACGTAACTTTCACACTTGGCATTATTTCCCAATGACGTATGATTTATATTTGGTGAAATACTAGATATAGCAGTTGTATTTCATTCAGAATAATCTGTTTTCATGTTTTCAATCGTATAAGGACTTCCGTCTACAATAGTTAAGTGACCACTGGATTGGGAGATATAAACGCTTGCAGCCTTTTCATTTTTGAACATATCAATCTATTTGCTGGGAGTTAGAAATGAAACAAATTATATTCTACACCTCAATATAGAGTAGACACCCTTCCGGCACTCAGCAGACGAATAATGCTGTAATTAGCCTTTGTATTCTAGTAATATTCTATTAATAAACTTTAAATTCTTTAATCACCCCATTATAAACGTTATTATATATAATAGATACTTTTAAACAGCTCCAAACTTCCAAATCATCCTCAACTCACTTTTGAATGATTAATCAACACTTCTATTTAGTATCTGTTTCCAGACATACAACAAAACCACATCTAAAGTCCCCATATGACGGCCAAAATAACACAATGACTCTAAATTAATGTTCAAATCTCTTTCATAAATAAGTTCAAAGCATTCATCAAATGTGTATACTCAATGAGTACCAAATGGTTATGAGTGATGATATCAATCTCACTAGATTGGTCATACATCATTCTTTACAAAGCTAATTGATTCACTAATCCCAGAGGATTGGGGCTGTGAATAGAGTGTATTTGATTTCTTGTGTATGTTTATATAAAGAAACAATGAATAATGAAACAATCATTCAGATTAGCAAATACAATTAGTGAATAAATTGGTTGGTTATGAGACTTTATAATAACGGCTGTCCACTGAGTACTTCAACCACAGCCAATGAAATATGCCTTGGCAGATAAATTTACAGAATAATTCCAAGTACTTCTGATAGATGGTTTTCATTTGTGTGGAGAATATAATGTATAGGCCTCCTGTATTTCTTCTTTATAGGCTACATGTATATGTGTATACTGTTTGCTATTGGATTCAGTGCAAAGATATTAACTTTTAATCCTAATCTGGATTAAAAATGCAAAAATATATACATTTATAGTTTTATATATACCTCAACTAAACACAAGATGTCAATTTTACATAAAGGGTACATGATTTAAATTATAATCTTTCATTGCTGATTAGCATAGGCTTATACATGATAGGAAAGCAGACTGTACTGGCTGACAAGCACTAATTAGGTTCACACATGCTTCGCAGTCTGGTGTAATTAAACAGGTCTACCATATACCAACATAATTACAGCCCCAACGTAAACGATGATGGCAAGATGTTAATTAGTGTGATTGAGTACAACATTGTGTAGATATCAATGCATGGGAGACGTGTACAAGGAAAACAAGACTGGTGATCAATATTTGGAGCCAACATGTCATTAAACTTCATTAATCCCCGTTCAAGCTAGGTATAATTATAGGACAACAAGCAATGTCAGTGACATGCAGGTCTGACTAATAGGAAAGGACCGAGAGGTGTGGGGGAGGTGGGAAGAAGTCAAATATTGATGAGACTGACCGATGCGGACAGTTGGAGATGTGTGAGATAGAGAGAAGAGAAGAGACACAACTGAGATCAAGGAAAGAAATTAGTTCTAAAGAAAGATGGAGGCAGAAAGACAGAGAGGCAAGGGATAAAAAAAGAGGAGGAATTTAAGAAAGAGAGAGAGAGAGAGAGAGAGAAGGATAGAGAGACATAGAAAGAGAGACAAACAAAGAGAGGGGGAGAGAGAAAGAAAGAAAACATCATAAAAGTGAGGATCGGTAAACAGACAGCATGAACACATACTAAACTGAAGTAAATAGAATACTGCTAGATGATTACAACTTTTTTACAGAAAAAATAGAAAATGCCTACATGTACAAGACATCAAAACGAATGGGAGAAAGCAGAGAAAAGATAAACGGACTGAGAGAGAGAACAAGACACTTGTATGTGTGACAATAATCAAGTTTGAAAAGGTGACAAAAGAAAGCCGACAGAGACACGCGGCAAAAGCCGCCGCCGTCAAAGCCAGTAACGAGAATCCAACCACTTCAGTCGGCTGACACATCATCGGTGCATTGCTGGCTCTCGTCTCACATCTGAAGGCACCTCCTGCTAATGAGATCCAAGACTTCCCCCGTCATCAAGTTACTCCCGGCCTATTCCTGGTCTACACATACCATGGGGTGCGAGACCGCCCCCGTAGAGCTTCAATCAGCGCTCCCTCCCTTACTAATTGGGGTTAGAGACGGCGGTTAACCCAGTTTGCACATTCACCTGGTTTGGTTCGAGATGGCGAATGTTAACGCTCCACAACATATCGATGCTGATCGTGATAACTCGAGAAAGAGGAGAGAGTCATTACCGGTTTGGACGACTGCCACAAAAGGATCGTATGGAGAGAAGATTCACATAAAAATGTGCAAACGGTGGGAAACAAATCGCCATGGCGGCAAGATATATAACTACAAATGAAGTTTTACCTAGTTTTACCTACATCGTACAATGGTGACTATAAATTGTGGTGTCTTTTTAATTATAAACCAGAAACTCACAAGTATACCTTTTTACAAACCAAGACCAATTGGGCACCTATTATTTTCATGAGAGAAAAAAATATGAACAAATGAAATTATTTTCTTTCTAACCCCTGAACTTGAGGTGGGGTTTAGGAGGATTTAAGGATAAAAATGCAATCTTAGGATTACCAAATTAATGTCAAATGTAATGATAATACCAACTATTTACCAGAATGGTGCCAACTTCATACACAGAGTTACAGCACGTCTCGTTCTCAACACATGATAAACTGAAAAAGGAGTTATGACTCAAACATCCCAAAACAGTATTTCTCTAAATGTAGTTTGCCCAGTTTCCTTGTTTACTTACTGCTCTTCTTTCTTCCAACTAATTAAAGGAATGAGGTAATGAAAGCATCTCTTGTGGGAGCCACAAAGGCATTAACCCGTAACATATTGTCTATTCAGAGCTGGAAGGGCATAAGTCTGTGCAGAAGTATATGAGGAAACCCCCTTCTGGCTCCAAACAGATGATAATCTTCTAAATATCATCAATGCCCTTTTGGCTCTAAACAGTAGAAATACAGTAGAAACTGAGGGAGGAATTCTGTGGGAATCCTACCAAGGGCATTGGATCTTGATGAGTGAAAACTGTAGGAAGTTCGGGCAAGGATGTGTTACCGAATGACATGTGCTTACTACGCGGAACTAGCAAGGTTGTTACATCTCAAAATAAGCTTATCCCGTGTAAATCTATCCTGCTCTAAGCCTGGGCTAAAGCACAGTCTAATGAAATATAGAGTTAGATTTTAAACTAAATGAATGATAAAAAGTCTGGGACGCCTAGGGGATCAATCCACTTTATCTACCGGTATTCAGCGCTAGAAAAGTGTTAACTTTGTATAATGATAAGAGTTAACGCCATTCTGACTCTGAGCTAAAGACATTTATGCTTTTTTATTTATTCGACAGCACTATTAATGGAGGTCTAAATTGTCATTATAAGGACGAAAGAAAATTCTATACATCGCATTGCCATTCTGCAAATATGTAATAAATAGAAGGTTAAAGAAAATAAAGTGAAGGAAAATAATAAACATTTTCCTTGAATTCTTAGTGAACTCTTCCCTAAAAAGACAACTAGGAGATAATAAAGGTCACTTTTGTTGGATGAAAAACTATTTGCTGACCTGAACTCTAGAATAATATTATTCTATGCTTTTTGAAAATGGACAATGATTTGTGAATCAATACTTAAGATTCATATCTCGCGATCAAATATGAAAGAAATATAACTGCTTTGGCAGGCCGAAAGCTATTCATGTCATAGAAACAGGAGGGAAAGGGTCATTCATAACTTCATTCATATAACATCCAAGTAAACCCATAATTGTAGGTTATGCCGTACGTCATATGACTTCTATAATTCGTCCTTTGAACCCTTTCAAAATGCACCTTGTACACAGAGATCACCTTGAATCTTGATCCATAGAATTATTCCAAATGAGCAATTGGATTAATCCTCCCATATTCTCAAATTGACCTCCCGTTATTCTATCTTTTTTTCTTTCTACGCCCATTCACAACTCTCTATCCTTTTCATGTTTTGTTATTGAGGAGCATCGCAACCCCCCCCCCCCCCCCCCCCCCCATTTCCATCAGACGATGATACATTTCGCTCAAAGAGACACGTACAAAAGGCTGTATACAGATGAAGATCACACACTAGAGCTGGCGAGAATGCACCTAGCACAAAAGCAATGAACTTTTGAACTATATCAAAAACACTTCTCTCCTAAAAATAAAATCTGTCTCTTTCTTCATGTATACTCCCATACTACTAGTGTCATTATTGTTGTGTTTTATTTGAGGCCCTGTGAATCTGATCTGAACCTGATGAGATTGTATCACAGACATCCTACTTGAACCCTTATTCAGACTACAACCTTTTTTGTATAGCTATATAAAAACCATAACCCTACAGCTACAAATTGATTACTGATGTACGCACCAGATCAGTCTACAAACAGTTATGATCAATGCTCATGTGATGGACTTGTTACAGAACAAAAGATTTGAGGTGATTTACATCATCATATCGGGGGAAATATGAAAGAAATTTCCTGATCAGGCAGAGTTTATGAGGTCTAAATATATCACAGACTCTCTTAATATATCAAGTATTGACAGTGAGGCAGCTAAAGTTTTAAGCTAGTACATCAAGAAAAATTTAAATGTTTCATATTCACAACATATTGTCAAAGTCAACAAGATTTATGAAGGCAATCAGAGTCAATGCCATGACATCATCGGTTAAGAAGTCATAAGTGCATCAATCCTGTGTTAAATCAACTTAAATGACACAAGTTTAAATGCCCTTCTGGACCTCAACAGACTATACATTGAATTACACTTATGGGACACATTCAAGATGAGCCTTACATGTATGTAGACGATATTGGTTACATGTCATATTCTAAGGAGAAAACATCCTTGTGACTTTAAAAATGTCAAGCCACAAAAACCAACTACAATCACTTCTTGAGGTGATTGCTCCATCCTATTTTTAGCTCATTACACTCCACTCTGGCAATACCTGATACTCAACTTCTACAGAACTGGTGTAATTTAGATAACCCGTCATCATATCATAAAGATATTAAACTATAGAGCCCTGTGGTGATAAAAACAAACTACTTGATGGAAGCAGTGAGTGCACTACTTTTGGCCAGATTTTTCAGGCTAAGGAATCAATTACATGCTCAGACGTTTGACCTCATTCATTCAAGGTACCCCTAAATGAGATTCATTTCTTTCTTTTCTTGGGATGGTGATTACGGTCGTTATGATTTGGCAGCTGCTTGAGGCTTGAACTTCATCTCAATAGGCCTGTCCTCATCAGCTCGAGATTGCCAAATAGCCCGCTATTTCTGATTCGGGAAATAATGCAGAAGTTACAAATCGCATCTTCATAAGCTCAAGATTGACCTAAAAACTTGACCTCGTGAAATTAGCTCTAGATATTTTGCTCAGCGTTCGCGCATAGTGCGGGTCTTCGAGCTGGTGAATATGCACCAGACAAATAGCGGGATATTTTGCAAACTAGCCCAAGATTTCTTGGGATGATTATCTCGACCAAATATCCCGCTAATTGCAACTTCGGGCTAATGAAGACGCAAATTAACTGGATAATTTGCGATCAGGATAGTTCAAATAGCAGGATATTTGACAATCTCGAGCTGATGAAGACAGGCCTATTTTGGACTTGGATCAGCCACTACTGCTCATCAAGATAGATTCCTTTGGGGAGTGGGGGGGGGGGGGTACAGAGTCTGAGGGCATTTGCAGTTTTCACACAAGAAATCAAGTACTAGTACCGGTAGATTAAAATATGGATACCTTACATAGCAAAAAAGACAAATCTAAATTCAAAAAATGTATATATTGTCTGCAAAGGCATTCAAATCGCTGCTCTTCAAATATGGTATTATAAAGATGGGTGTTGCGATTTTTTTTTTTTAAATTAAGAAAATACCCATCAGAGGTGAGCAACTTTCATGTAGTTCCAGAAAACTCAGAGAGGTCGATTAAAAAGGGATACATTACACCACAGAAAATTTCTTTAGTACAGAAATATCCAAAAAGAACTCACATGAACAGCTAAGATATTTTCTAACTTTCGAGAGCACCATGAATTAAACAACATCACCCGAAAATACATCGGCATGGCTCCTATTCATTTTTAATCTGCGACCCATGTTTGAACCTGCACTAATCACGCCGATTAACTAAACAGGAGCAATGGTGGAACGAGAAATGTCACTTTCATTAACCTGTTATGGTTTATTAATATAAGTTAGCCTGCAGGTAATATTTCTATTAATGACACGTTACAGTAATTGAGGGTTGAGAATAATAGAGGGAGATGAACTACGCATGACTCTTGTTGGAAGTTCAAACCATATATATAGAACCTTATGCTTTTTCATATCGATCAGGCCCATTTAATGACAATGCTCAACGTCAAATAATAACAACAACTATTCAGTCAAAAGCTTGAAAGTGGGTACTGATAACTTTGGAAATGAAAATATAAAGGTGGATTTTATCATCCAAAGGAAAGATGTACGCTGAACTAATTTCCACAAATTTCACTTATGACCCTGAGAATTAAACATTCTCACAAGAGAGAGAGAGAGAATTTTGGATTGCAAAAATATGCTAACAAACAATAAGAACAGATAAAAGTTAGAATAGCCTGCTAATCACGCCCGTAAGAAAACTATAGGCCAATGTACATGAACAACTGTCTCAAAACATTAAGATAAACTGAATATAAACAGTATATATTCAGCTTATTAAATGTAAACAGAGCTAATACAGGGTTCTTGTTAATAGCCGGCAACCGGCTATTTTTTCCGGCTGTAACGGCAATCGTAGCCGGCTGTCGGCACCATAAAAAAAAAAAAAAAAAAAAAAAAAAAAAAAAATCGTTTTTTTTTTTTTATTTATTTTTTTTATTGTTGACCGACTGTGAAAAAAACCCACGCGGGAAGGACTTTCATTTAAAAGAACATTTAGAAGAATGTGTAAGATCATTAATGTAAATTAAAAACAGTAGAGGACCTAGGATAGAACCTTGTGGTACGCCGTGTGTAAAAGTTGGATGAATTATTATTATAAACTACATATTGAGATCTATTACAAAGATTACAACGATTTTCTTCACTGACAAGGTCCTGTAAACGTCAGTTAACCGTTTTTGCCCAGGACTACCTTGTATCATTATCATGTAATTCAAAATTGTAGATTCATCACAAATATGATTGATTTATCAGAAACTATAATGGAGCATTTTCATTTCATATTGTATATCATATGAAAAGTAAGTTATTCAGCCAAAATATTCATGATCTTTATCATTAAACTATGGCTCATACAGTGTGGTCATATCTTCAAAAATAAGGCTAAGATAGCACCAGAGAGCATCTAAAACCCTAAAGCTTCCAGGGCCCTTGGGCGGGCCCTGGACCCCGGCCGCAAGGGACTTCGCGCTTCGCGCTCGTGATGTGCGCTTCGCGCACATGGTGATGTGCGCTACGCGCACAGAGATTTTTCTTTTGCAATTTTAGTAGCCTCCTGTAAATCATAAATAGCCTGCTATCAGAAAAATTAACAAGAACCCTGTAATACATAGGCCTATATTTCTGCAATATTCAAAGGTTCTTAGGTTTTCTAAAAACATTCATATTCTTTGTTTTAGTTAGGATAAGGAAAGCCATTTAATCATGCACAACATTAAGAAAAATGAAAATGTGTATATGTTGACTATTTCTATATAAAAAACGATTTTTAAAAGGGCCTTGCTCTGGTGCATCAAAATGAATAAGGCTTCTTTGTTGTATTTACAAGTCTGTATAGGTTCAGACTGACAGCCGGCAGTTTAATTTTATAAACTAATCCCCTTTGGAGAAAAAGAATGAATGGACTGGAGGGCAGGGAGAGTACATATTGAAAAAAGAAAGAAAGAATATCAAAAGAAGAATTCGCCCTATTATATAACCACGGTGCAGAAAGCGTATTGTGTGACTGAAAACGCAGAGTAGTGTAGTATTGAAATCTGTGCGGAGTAGATCATAATAGACTATATGAAGTGGTTTTGGTTTGATGCATCACAATAAATATAGGCCTGTGCTATGGCTCACAGGCACCAACCTGTCACTCGCAACAAATGACATAGGGTCTGAACTAGCCCCAGTTGTAGACTAATATTTACATAGACCATGTACAATAATGTAGTTATTTTATACTTCAGTAAAGCTGGTTTAGGCTTGATACCAGACATTGCATGTTGGATTGTGTGCTTGACAACCAAACCAGAGTGAAAGAAGAAGATGGTTGGAAGAAGATGGTTGGAAGAAGAGTCATGTTGTTAGAAGACAGAAAGAGGGAAATGAAAGAAGAAAGAAAGGAGAGAAGGGTGCTAGCAGAAGAGTAATACAAGATGGTCATCGGACCACAAGAAATGGAGGAAATAACAGGGACAGAGAGAACGTAAGAGATAGTAAAGGATGAAGATAAAGAAAGACTTAGAAAGGGGAGCATGGATAAAAGATCCAATACTATATACAGGTACTAAAGAAAAGTTGAGAAAAACATATGAGAGGGGGGGGGGGGGAGTAACACGATATATCAAAATTCAATCAAGACTAGGAGGGTCATTTACTGAGTATACATAGAGTACTTTTATTCTTACATTATCAAACATTATCAAACATTAAAGAACCTGCCATTGTCATCTAAAGGATATAAATGGAATAATGATGGCGGATTGAAAAAGAGAGAAGGGGGGAAATAGAGATAGACGAAAGGTGAAAAAGGGACCAAACTAATGACTGCTGCAGCAGAGTGTGACATCAAATCAATTTGCTGGCAAGAGGAAATTATACCAACACATTCCTTTGTGCAGAGGAAATAGGTAAGAAAATAATCAAAGGTTCCTCCCCCCTGGAAAGCAACACAACAAAAATAGGAGCAAAAGGGATTTTGGAGTGTTTTGAGTTCTCCCCTTTTGTTGCGGCTCCGGCACAAAAGCCGCTAGAATGCGGACCCATTATTCCGGCCCCATTATGGAGCTTTACACACCGGATTCCAACCAACTCCCTCCTTCCTTTCTTTGGAGAATACAACGAAATGCTTGTAAACTCTCGCTTTACAAACGCAGAAGGGGGGAAACAGAGCAATTTGAAGATAATCTAGTTCTTCTTGCGTCAGTCAGTTACCAGCTAAGTTACCAAGGCCACCTATGAATGGGGAGCTGAGGATCATTTACAGGGTCCATCTTTCAAACGGCACAAAGTTTATTTTGGTTCCAATTTCACCCAGAGAACAAAAAAATCCAGTAACTTCACACAATTTAAATCTAAATCTCAAAATTAGGATATAATGGTTAATTATGATAATTACGCAATCATGTTTTATACGAACTACCTGTCTAGGTGTTTATATTATTACAATATCACGGCAAGATCAAACAGCATTAAATCCATTAAATGCAATTATGCATTCAGTTTAATAATGTCCAATTGAATGAGCTCTGAAGCACCGATTGAACATGGTCACAAATTTTGATATTATTTTAACCTTCAGAGCATTTCATCTTTTAACAGCTAGAAGGACATACTGAAACTCTATGCAACAGGATACAGGTTAACGCCCTGTGGCTTTCGGTAAACAATTTAATAATTCAGGTTATGTTCTCCCCCATATGGTCCTATTGCATGTACTGAATTGTGTTGCTTAGGAACCCATTCAGGGAAAAATGAAAGAAAATGAAACTCTTCCCATGAACTTCTCTTTCTCCACCTCCAAACTCTCCTTCCTTCCCGCATGATCATTAAGACAGAGGGGTAGAAAAATACGAAAGGAGGCTTATGGCAAAATTGGATGAAAATACGAGGAAAGCACGGCTAGCATCTCCTTAAAAGGGTACGAAGGGCGAGCCCTCAAAATTGCCGGGAGACTCTGGGATTTCCAGAAATAAAGTCGGTGAGAGATGCGAGCTCAGATTTGGTCAGGAGAGGGTATGGATGGTGCTGAGGTGGTCGAGATTTTCACACGAGGAACATGCCTTAATGGCCCATGAATTTAGAATAAGACATGATTTCTACAGGCACCGATAGTCATCGGTAGTTAAGTCTCCACTAAATGACTCAAAAAGACCATCTTGTTCTTACTTTTTCACACATAAAATGGTCCATGTCTTCAAATGTACAAAGTGAAATAGGAATGGAAGATAATTAACTGCCGTCTGATAAAAAAGAAACATACTGTCTAATATGTTGTTTCCTATTTTGGTGGCTTTATAATTTGGGACTTAGTTCAGTGTGACAAGTTTATCTTATCTTTTGTTGTTCTTAATACACCAGTTTGTATCAAACAGGGAGGGGTAAAGGGGAGGATCGAGAGGGGAGGGAGAGAGGGGTGCAAGATAACAAGGCAAAGAAGTTGCGTTCTGTATAGAGCACCAAATGTCCTGAAATATTCTGGTTGCCTTTCTGGTTGCCTTTCTGGTTGCCTTTCTGGTTGCCTTTCAATGATCACAGTGATTGCACAACACCTGACATTGGCAATAGTCAACCATAACCACCTCCATGCAGAAAACCCAGGGAGATATCGGCCCTGTGTTGAAATAATGCCCTTTCGCCCCTACGCAGGAAGCACATAAATAATATTCTTGTGAAATAGGACAGCACAAACTGACAGAGGGTTTTCATTCCTTCCTTTTCAACTTATTCCTCACAGCAGCACAATGCATAGTTCTGTACATAGAATTGTATTTCCTCCAATCTCTTCTGTACCCTGTTCTGTGAATGACAATATGTGCTATAAAAGTCTCCCATTTCTTGAGTACAATCAATAAGCTTTCCCTGGTCATGTCATGAATAGAGGCCATGTTTGCTTGTGAGCTCACACCAAAGTGACTTTGGGCCTTCAGACTGCCCCTCTTTGTGCCTCTGCTCTGTGCACTTGCTTGACTCTGCATCCCTGCATCCCTGGTCATTTCACGGGTCCTACCTGCACTTGACACATTACCCTTTCACACTGACCCCCTCTCCCAAGTGACTTTGGGCCTTAGGTCTGCCCCTCTTTGTACCCCTTTGGGCTCAACTTTGCACCCCTGGTCATTTCACAGGGTCATTCTTCTACTTGACACATTATCACCCTTTCACACTGCCCCCCCCCCCCCCCCCCCAAGTGACTTTGGGCCTTCGTTCTGCACCCTTTGTACCCTTATGTACCCCTTTGGAGGCAACTTTGCACCCCTGGTCATTTCACAGGTTTATTCTTCTACTTGACACATTGTTAACCTTTCACACTGTTTTCACCCCCCCCCCCCCCCCCCTCACCCCCAATTGAAGTGATTTGGGGAATTTGGCCTGTCCCTCTTTAGGCTCAACTTTGAATACCCCCCCCCCCCCCCCCGATCATTTCACATGATACTTCTGGCACTTGACACATTACCTTTCACATTGCCCCCCCCCCCCCCCCCCCCTTCCCCCCCCCCCCCCCCCCCCCCCCAGGCCCCACCCATAATGACATATATACTCCTGGCTCTAAACATACAGTTTCGAGAAGGTGACACATTTGCCATGAGACAGCTATCCATTGTTACTGAAATTATAGAATCGGACCAAATGGTCAAATAGGCAACAATTTTTGTTCTTAAGTATCACTGGATATCACAACCACTCAAACATTAAGTACTGTTGACAATAATACAAGTGAAGAAATCTCAAAGCCCTGGATGTACTGACATACTACATGAATATGCAGGTAGCTATTTGATATGCCTCTTCAAGAAAGGAGTGGAAATTCTTTTCTCATATTTCATTTCTACTTTTATGCACTTACCTGGTAAGTAAGTACTATGAAATATAACCCATTTGTAAACATGAAAGGGAGATCATTTCAACAAAACAATGTTGTTTGGGCTCGACAGTCCCTACAATTCCTACAGACTAGTCTAGAGGGCATATGGGATATTTCCCTTTCTGTAAAAAATGAGTGTTTGCAAACAAATCTGACAATTATTCTATGAATTATGGTTCCAAATTCTTGGTCTATTGCAGCCAAGATAAAAAATTAATGGGGGAAAAGAAGTATGTCAAAGAGTTAACCCCCCAAGAAAAATCACATAAAGCAAAGGAAAGCTAGACAAAATCACAAAAGCTGATATTTCTGTCCTCTTTCTTATCCACATGTATAAAAGAAAATGCATAAATCACAGACACTTCACCAGTTTTTAGACATTATTTCCTGTCATTTATAGAGTATACAATACCCCATCATTTCATAAAATACCAAACTTTCTAGTCTAACCTTCTAGACCCTTACACAAACGAAAAACATCCTTAATTCCTTTGATATGAGACACTGTCTGAGGGAACAGCATTATGTCTTGGGAGTGTGTCTGAAATGATACATTTAATGGAAAAGTAACTAAAGTTTTTCTTCAAAGTACAACAATTTTGAAAAAAATGAAGTTGATTTTGAAATATCAGCTCATTAAAATTGCAGTCTGAGAGAACAACTAGCCCACACAGGATGTTTATTTGAACTGTGGACCCTGGAATTGAGGCTATGTAATAACAGCCAGCTCCCCCACAGATTCCGCAATATGGGGCTATCAGTAAAATATTCTTTTCATATTCTTTTGATTTCCTTTAAAAGGTGACCAGGTTCACTCAGGTAAGCCATCCAATATCCTTCGCAATCTTCGGAGTCAAAACAACCGCCTTGGTATGATATGAGCTCGTAGAGAAGTATCTTGGAATAGAAAGGGTTATCAGAAATGTCATAACTCGTACCAGCATTATTGCTATGCATTGACAAGCAGTGTCCTGGCTATTAAAGCTGCTAGATTCTGTTAGAGTTTGGCTGCACTTTTCCTACATGTTATAACATCTACTATTTTTTCCTTAAATCATTGATTTAAAATACTTTGAGAACCTGTGATCAAAATATAAATGATGCAGAGTGATTGTGTGAACTGTATTGCCATGGATACAAGGTAGCTCTAGTTTCACATCACCAGGGATGATGTGACAAGACCGATGCACACCAAGTGCAGAATTTAGGACAAAATTCTTCTAAATCTGTAAAAGAGCTGGTAGATCGTTTTCCATGAAGTGAGATAGACCTGTACTTGAATTTCGATTTCCTGATACTGCTGCTATTTTAGACATCCTTCTGTTCAATTAGATTTTGAATTTCATCCTGTTAATCTGCCTTAATCCCCCAGATGTTTACAAAATAAGGTCATATACTCGCTGCAAATTTTTTATCTGAAGACATCCCGCCCACTGCTGGGTTTCATAAAAGACTTTTCAAGTTTATGAGATATATTTTAATTTGGTAGCTTTAAAAATAAAAATAAATTAATAGCTTTCATGTTGTTGTTTTTTTGTTGTTTTTTTCTCAATAGATCTCTAGTCCCAAACAATACACTTAGTGATACACTGATTTCTTTTAAACCAGATAGATACTACTTTCCATGGAAATGTTAAACATGGGTAAAATGACTTCTCAGGAAATTGAATCCTGCATGACCTTTTCAAAAGTTGCAATTATCGTTTATTGATAACAGATGGAAGATATACACAGCAGCAATAAGTCGGAGAAGTCTCTCAAGTCTCAACTCATCCCATCTTGCGAGGATGAAATACTTCATGTAAACAGTTGTCCGTTTCCATCTTTGATTGAATGCATCAAAATCTGATCCCCAGAAGCGACACTTGGTAATAAAAGACCTTGGTTCAGGCATAAGATGTGGGTGGATTGCATTTTATATTCATAACAATCCTCCTTCATCATGATGTTGTAAAGGTCACATACATGTTATTCTTGGAAACCTACATGAACTCAGGCTGCGTTCATGCTTAAATTTTGAAGGCAGAATGAGCGATCTGAAACGCTCATCGTAAACGCTCATCGTGATCGCAGTTCCACGATGTAGTGTTCATGCTTACTTCTCTGGCTCCCCCAGGCAATTCTCAGTGTGTGGCCTTAATTGGTCTTCCAGCTGGATTCGCAAACCTTCACTGTGCATGCTACGTAGACCCACTAGAGGTCAGTGCGTTGACCCCATTTAAACGCGTTTACAAATTGTAAACGCATCTTTTTGTGAGTTTACGATCGGCGATCGTGATCGCCGTTTTTCGGTGATTCTACAAAAGTGAGCTAAGACGCAACCGTGTTTTAAACTAAACGCGTAACAGATGCCTGATTCTGGCCGTCAAAATCAAGCATGAACGCGCCCTTAGATTCCATCTGCTGACAGCCAGTAGGATGGTAACTCCATGTAAAATACTAATGCCCTTCAGGCTCTTAGCAGATGATTTGATTTGGCCTTCATATTTATTTATTTTTAACCGATAACATATACATGTAATGATATTACATAAATAAACTTGTGATTCAGGACAAAAATCCTACTGAAACATCTGCTGGAGATGCAAACTGGTGAAGTCTATGACATGTGAGCCATCATATTGTTGATGTAATGTCATTTCAAAACAATTGGGACAAACATCACTGAGATTCAAAATCAAGTCCAGATTTTTTTTACATTTCAAACCTAGACACTGCTGCATTTCCTACATTTCAAATAATCATCCATACAAAATTTGCATGGAAAATAGAGAGCTTTATTTTCAAGTAAATGATGCATTTCCTAAGTTTACTCCATAACTATTAAATTTAGAATTAGATTCTCCTCTGCCCCCCCCCCAAAGGAAACTATGGCAGGTTATGTAAATACCTGTTAGTTATTAATCCTAATGATTTATGACATGAGCATGACATCGCTATCAAAACTTCTACCACAAAGAAACGCCAGCAGACAATGGATGGAAAAATGTAAGATTTTTCAAGCAATAAGTTGTAAAACCATGTGACAAAGCAATTGTCAGAAATCTGAGCTAGACCTTTGATTCAAAATCAACATTGCATGCAAGGCCGTTTCTCTTCCCTCTCAAAAATCAAAAGAGCTCTACAAAAGTTTGTCATGCTCTTTGAACAAATATTGTGATAATCGAATCCATCCTTGAATAAGCTTTTATTTAAAAATCAATAAAATGTATTGTCAAAAGTAATGGGAAAGCAATAAATATTATAAAAGCAGGACAGATTGCATTGCAAACAAATGGTTAGGCCTACATGTACATTACATGTATATTACATACCGGTAATGTCTATTCTAACACATTACATTATAATCGATGTACATATCTTGTAAATTACATGATTCATAATAAGATGACTCCTTTCCACTGTGTATTAGTTGACTGATATTTTCATGAGTTGAATCCATGCACTACCTTCATCTATTTGTGTAAAGTCGACATATTTACCCCTAGATTACCAATAACATTAAAGATGACAAATTCACCTGATGGTTGTATCATGTTGAGAGCCCATGAGCAGAGACCTGCCCTAATAATAGCAAGTAAAATGATACAATGAATTCCTAATTCTTATTCCATTGTTACGTAATAATATTTAACACAAAATGAACAAATAATACATACTTCCAATCCAATTTTATCCTCATTCTTTCTCTTCTTTCATTACTTACTATTTCATTACTTCTGTATATAACCACACAGACAGGACACTTCATTTACAGGTAGCCAGAAAAACATGGTCCCTCCAAATTGTCAGTCAAGGCCCCAAACTTTCACAATTTAACATGCATGCTTGCATCTCTTTGGTACAAGCCCGAAAGATGTCAATGCTGACCCTAAACGATAGTTAGCATCGAGCCCTAATATAGGTCAGCATCACTTGTAAGTGTAGAGACATGTGTATTTGTATTTTATTTTCACTAGGGAGGGGCACCGATTCTTTCCTTCAATGGGATACGAATGGGGAGAAATAATACTGCAAAGTATCAAATATCATGCCCTTCTTATCCCTAATCATCTTATAATGTCCGAGTAAGCTTTCCGTATCCCCTACAACATCCTGTTTGGATCATATTTTTGTTAAACTTGCTCTTTCTTAACAGTTAGGGCTGAACCAATTTATTTACAGAACTAAACCAATTTATTTGCAGATCTATGTAAAGTTATTTTTTAATATTCAAATAAAATATTTTAAAAATCTTAGAATTTTTTATTTATTTTCTATTTATTTCCAAAAATAATTTTCTAACCCTCACAAGGTCCATCAAAGTTCCAATTATCACTCATTCAATGAAAGTAATTTTAGATTTACCATACAATCTCTAAAAATAAGGGGGAAGGCTTGTAAAGGCATACAAAAGAGTTGTTAGTATCTGGCAAAAACAAATGCTACATTTTCATCATTTAACTTTAACTTGAAAATCATCAGCAACTAACCAAGTATTACATCAAGGCACAAAACCAGCCCATAGGGTTTGATACATACAGTACATATAACTTTTTTTTTTTTTAATTTTAATTTTTAATGCTTTTTTTGTTGGGGGGGGGGGGGTTGTTTTTGTTGCTTTACCAAATATATTGCTTAAAGATTATTCTTATACTGCATGTATTTGGCTAATTTTCCCCAATTTATCCTGGCATTGAATCCCTTTCATGTGGAATTTTGCCAAACAGGCTCCCGTTTCCTTCATCTGACAAAAACTTTTCACTGTTTTCACAGAAAATGACAGGGAGGAGATTAACAAATCCAAACACAACACCGACCATTTATTGATTACACCCCTGCCAATGTCTTTTTCTCCTCCCGATCTCATCACAAATACAAAAGGTTTCCGCTTGAAGCATCTCGTAATAGATGTTTCCGAGTACCACCGTGTCCGGTACTCCTAACATTCCAAAGGTTGGCATGCTTAGTCCAACTTGATGCTCTTTATGGGTTTTTTTCTTTCTTTCTTTCAAGCTTGAGTAAAATACAGGTACAGTTTATATGGCATATAATGCCTTTGCAGTTGAAACAGGATGTCGGGGCTCTTTTGATATACTTTCCAGAGTAATACTGCTCCTTGCTGCCGGTATTTTTCACTGCTTTGAATAATTCTACATTCATTGGTATCAATAAAGCCAGTATTTCCATGTATTATCATACAGTATGTTTCATACAACTTATTGTATAGAAATTAAACGAGTTTCCACTTAGCTTGCCATAATACTTTTCAAGATTTTTTTTTTTTTTTTTTAAACAAAACTTATGCAATTTATTGCGTTCATAAACTTTAGTCACATAATAACTTACAAAAATGCAAGCCAAACTGAAAGGTTATGTTGATGATCTTATCTTTATGATACTAATGACCATAATTGACATACCAGTGAGCCACATGACCTGTGGTCAAGTGACCTAATGACCTCATAATGAGCTTTCTATATTTGTGTTTAATAAATAGAAGGGGCATGGTCAGAACACTTACAACTACACAAGTATTTGTCATCCTGTCAAAATGACAGAAACCTGCCAAGAAATTTATGAAAGATATATTTCTTATCTACACACCATCTTTACGCCCAGGCCTTTGTGTTTGCGGAGAAAGAAACTTTGTACTTTTATGGTAACTGCTCAGGTAAGAGTAAATAAAAGATAGCCATATACAAGTTTGCAAGTGTGTACAATAACGTCTAAGAGTAGGCCTACGAGTACATGGAGAAGAAAATACATGAAATCGTTTGAAAATTACGCTGCAATTGTATTTTTTTCTGATTAATTTAAATAAAGTTAATCAACATATAAAATGTATTTGGCAACATGGTTAATCCAGGGCCTACAAAACAACAGGCACCTGGGGCATAATTATGGGCACCCAAAATCTCACTCAGGAACCCCAGGATTTTTACAAGAGGCACATTGCATATAGACTCATATTAGTTCAATGTGGACCCATTTCCAAACAAAATTAGAGTGTAACCCGGCTAATCGATAATGATATTATCAATTTTACCAATATTATCAAAATCACCTAGCTGCTCAGTGCCAGGCAGATGTATTGTTTCATACTATTAAACATGAGAACAGGTGAAGAAACAAAGAGAGTACAAAGTCTATGGTGGTAGTGGACTCCATGTATTGGTGAATTTACAGTTTACATTTACAGAAAGGAATGATATCATTTTTTGCATCTTGAGAGATCACAAATAATGACTAAGAACTGTTATACTACTCAAATGTTAAAAATTAACAGAAGAGGGATGGATTAAAAAGATAGTTTAAAGGGAATTTGGAGCTCCTACAATTCAAAACCCATCTGCATGCAAGTCATGTATGATGTGTTTGGATGACGGCTGGAGAGATAATGTACCTTGTAGCATGTCATGTAGGCCTATATTTGAGGAAAATATTTCATTTGACAGCAAGGTAATATAAAAAAAGGCATGGTAATACCAAAAAAGGCAAGGTAATACCAAATAAGGCAAGGTAATATCAAATAAAGCAGTAATGAAGCAACCTTTCCTATTAATTCCTTTTTAAGTATAAAGAAAAAAATTGCGCCATCTGTTTATCCCGTCACAAATCTCTGGTATCTAAAAAAACTAAAAATTTATTACACATATTAGGTTCATTATACAGTATATGATGCAGATAAAGAATAACAGACCTTCACCCTTAATTCAAGGCAATTAAGGAATTTATCAGATTACTAACAAAACAGATATATAAATCTCTATCTATTAGTATTACTGATTTTAAAAAAAGACAGGAAAAAGAACCCAGATTTGGCACGAAATGAGAGGGAGAGAGTCGCTGTTGTTATTGCCATCATTTTAAGTCATGGACAAAATAAATCTCTCATTATTTTGATAGACAAAGCCAAAGGTCACCTGAAAAATATTAATTTGGTGACAAAAATCCGGAACAGCTATAACTACTCCTCGGAAGTTTGCTGCCACTGTCATATCCTGTCTGGACAAACAAAATAAGCCGCAAAAATTTGACAACTCTAGAAATTGATACAAGTCCAAGTGTATCAAATTCTTACAATCAAGGCTATGGATATATTTATTTGATAAAATTAGACTACAAAATAACTAAGTAAATACAAAAAAAGAGGCAGGTTTAAATGTATTTATTACACCAAGTCAAGGACATTCTATTCTGGATTGCATTAGGCATGCAGAATGACTATTCTATGAAGGAAATGCGGGTTTAAAATGAATCAAATTCTCAAAGTCAAGGACAAATTTTCTATATTTTGCTCAAATTTATCATCACTGGATAGCATTTCTTCAATATGAATAGCTGAGTATTTATTTAAAAAGGGAAACCTCTCTCCTGCCTCTGTTCTATAATTAAAGGCTATCAATTTACATATTAATCATGAATTGAAGAAATGTACTTGGCCAAGAAGATACTCAAGGGAAATCGATCAAGAAAATAAAAACTCCACAAGTTTGAAGGCCATTTGTGGTCTTCAAATCATGTCGATCATTTCTAAAACCTTACTTGTTCAATCTAAATGGAATGCATAACTGCCAAAGATGATTTAAAAAGGACTTACAAAGTACTTTACACAGAGGAAAAGGTTTTTATTTAAATATAAACCTTACCTGCCTGAAATACAATATTTCACCCACTTACTTACTACTTCAAATGACAACGGAAAATATGCAATACTGCGTTGGATAAGTGCCAAAAATAGTACTATGGTATTGATATGTGAAGCATACATAACAAGAACTATCTTTCAGTAACAGTTCAAGAATGCAAACGTGTATAGGATTGTGAATGAAACTACAATAGATAGAAATACGCATTCTCTTCTCGTTTATCACGTGACAATTCAGAAGAAATTTTGTTGCGGTTGTAAATAATTTGGGCAAATCTATTATGTAAGCCAAATGTCACAAATATTTTGCATGTAATGATTCTTTTTTAAACCTTAGTTTATTGGTAGCAAACTCGGCGTCACTGAAACCTTACTATCATAAAGAAATACAAACTGAGATCTCATTTTCTGTGAATGGTTAAATTTCCAGTCATTTATTTTTGTTATATATACATAAGTTTTGTTCTCAAGCTAAGAAATCCAAACAAAATCCACAATTTAAGTCAAAGGAATTTTAGAAAAAACTTGAGATGAGGAATGATTTCAAGTTATTTGAAAATAAGTCCTTTTATAAATCAGAAATTGTTGAAGTTACTTACATCACCAAAAAAATATGTCAATATTTTGATCCCTTTTCATTTTATAATCATACTTATTGAATAAAAAAAACAAGATCAGATCTGCATTTTAAAGCCTTTTTTACTATGACTATGGTGATTCCTTTCCAATAACCAATTCATCTCTTCACCAATAGACCCTTCAAATCATTTTGGCTTAATTATGTTCCATCAAAATTGATCCTTCAAACACCATGAAGGCTTCAGGCCTTCAAATGTGGCACAGATTAGGCGTTACAGCATCAAAGAGCCCAAAGCCTTGATTCTAGCCTAATGATACATCAAGTTAAAAAAGCATCATAAATGCTCCAAATTTACATTTATAGGTCAGGATAGATTATCTAAATATACCATATTAAATGCCTCAATTTGATTTTCTTGCTGGTTCCTCACACAAAATCACATGCTGATAACCTAATCTAGATTGATTTCTAATGACGTATAGAACAGCCACTTTTAGAAGAGAGATTTTTTTTCCTCTAAAATTGCATGTGTTTACACAAATCACATGTTATAAATAAACACCGCCAAAAATGTTTACTTTGAATCATGTCCTCTTTTTTTTCTGATGAGGAAGGGAGATTATGAAAATAATGCATCAGTTGGAGTATATATCATAGAATATAGTTCATAAATCATAACACAATTTTGTTATCAAAAAGGATAAGACCAGCTGTTGAAATATTTGGGGTGCTTGTTGGAACACATCAATCTCGGGTAAAATGTTTCAAATTAAAAGAGTAAATATGCTCTATGCATAAAAATGTATGCACAAAAATGTTTACATTTTCAAGTTGACATTTTCAAGTAGATGTACTTAGAGAAAGGTGGATGGGGAATGTTACAATTTGCAATGATTATTTGTAAACGAATGCATTTCTGAAGAACTCGATCTTCAAACATCCTAAGTCCTTGGGGTAGAAATTCCATTATGATTATCATATATACTTTAACTTGCATCAACAAAATATATTAGCAATTATTTTCCATTCTTACAATACATATTACAAACTGCTTTTTATTAATTGTTTTCTTGCTGCATCTCATAGTTTATTGATAAATATAATTTACTTTCATTGAGATCTTTAGAAAACATATTGAAACCTCAGGATACCTTATACAAATACTTTATATATATATATATATATATATATATATATATATATATATATATATATTCATGTACCCCATGGGTAGTGAGTTTAAAACAAACTTTTTTTTTTAAATTTCAATATTCATGGAGCCCATGGATTAGAAATTGAATAAATATCATTTTATTTTTTATCATCAAGAGTTCCATTTCTGCTTTAATCCTCAAGGTCAGCTGGGCCTAGCCTTCCGATGTGTCATACTGCATCTGAGAAACATTTCATTTAATCCCCACAAGGCTCTCAATCTCTTTGAAGATGTCATAAGAGAAGTATCATCGGGCTTGACAGATTACAATCCCTGGGTAGCGTCAGGAGCGAGTGACTGACGCAACAAGCAAAATGAATACATGGTTGGCTCTGACACCGATTAGGAGAGGGGAGATTAGGAGGGGGCAAGGGGATTTGTTGGAGGGATGTGGGAGGGGGTGGGCTTGATATTAATGATATATTGAAGGAGGTACTGTGGGATTTAGCAGGTGGTTTATGATCACGAGGAATCACATTGACAAACTTTTGAGACTATTAATATGAAATATGATTTTAAAAGAGTAGGCACAATTCCCAATTCTTTCACTTTTTGGATGAAATATGGATGAGATTTGATCTAATTTTCAACATATGCATGCCTATCTGACATCATATCCTTGCTACAATTTTAAGCAAGTGGATAGAGGCCCCACCAAGACAGAACTAACATCCTTGGCAATCAGTCAATGAACAGAGCATATAAAGAAAGGGGCAAATGTTAGCAAACTGATAACACTTCATGAAAATTAAGTAAATGGAGACCTGTATATTGATATTGATATGATAATTTCATGTCCAAATATTTATACTTTCAACTTTAATCGCTGTTAATTTATAATCATGGTAAAGGCCTGAATTTCATTTGTAAAAGATTTGTGTCAAAATATTGTATCAGAGGTTTTATTCATTACAGCACATTCATTGACAAATGATGATTACACAAGATCTTTTTTTCTTCTTCATTTATGGTTGCCTTTTAAGAAGTAGCAGGGGGAGTCACCACTATTCCTAACCTTTTCATTCTAATTTTCAATTTCCAATCATTTTCTAACCATTATTCTCTGTATTCATTCTTTTATTCTTTTGAAGTTGTTGCCACTGCTACTGGTGATTCTATTGCCGTTTCCAGTTGAAAACACACGTATACAATCAATGATTCACACACTATAATCATCCCTGCTCTGTTACTGTACACCCATCGTAGCAGGTTACAAGAAAGAAATTTTCCATTCTTAGGAATATACGGGGGGGGGGGGGGATTAATTAGCACCTTGTGTATCAGACACGTCTCATTAAGCCATGATAATGCACCCCTTCGAGATCAAGGGATCTCACAGCTTAGAAGGGAAACCGAGTCATCGAGATGTGTCATTATATACTTGTAATCTGTCATTTGCATCGGTGGAAGATTCACGTGAGTATTCACTGCTGATCAAAGAGAGGTTTCTCACGCACAAAATACGATCTTAAAGACTTTCAAGAAATCATGTTCCGATTATATAAAATAAATAAATAAATAATAAGTAAGAAAAACTAAATAAAATAAAATAAATGAATTAATTAACAACTAATGCTATAATCAAAGGCATTTAAGAGCTCTTTCTATAGTGCCAGGAGCACAATTTGCCAGGAGCACAATTTCCCTGAAACGCTGTATATTTTGAGTATTGGCACTCTTCATTTCTAACAGACTCATACAAAAAAGTAACAGTATCAAACAAATACGCAGCTTGATTTACTTTTGAATGTGTGAAGCATTCAGTTATCTTTTAATACAGGGCATGTAATTTATACATTGTGGACAAAAATATGAACAGCTTACACTGCATCATGGGTGCTTTCATTGCATAATTTTACTTTTTTAAACCTCATCATATTTTGTCTAAGTAAAGAATAACATTTTCTGATATGCGATGTATTTTAATGAGACTTACCCTGTTCCTGGACATTGGGTTGTCAAAGTCGATGCCTGGAGCAACAAAGAGGTAGCCACATTGAAGAGCTTTCTTTGGTTTCTGTAAAAACAAAAATAGAAGAAGAATAAGATTAATAAAACATCAATAAACCAATCAAGTAATAAACTTTCTGTAAAACAAGTGACATCATAACAAAAAATATGGGGTGAAATGCTAGGAAGTAGTGAGTTAGTGATTTGTTTCATGTCAATTGGCCCAAATAAACCTCACTGATAAAATCAAAATTAGGTCATCTAATTACTACATTGGGACTTTTGGATATACTAATGGCTGTCATTATCTCTACAGGTCAATTACTGTCAAGGGGGAAATTCAGATTCATTGAAAATATGGATTCCTGCATTATTCGGTTATGTGTATGCATCATTTGAGAAACAATAAAATTGTTAATAGCAAATGAAATGATGATGAATGCCCCCCCAAAGAAGAAACATTAATATTGACTACCATACTCTATTGAAATAGAGGTCTCTTAAGATATAAATGCGTCCCTGAATATGACAAAACAACACATCAGTACAGTTTGAGCAGAACAGGCAGAACAGATTTAAGTTAACTTTGAAACCTAAAAAATGCTATATTTGATATATATAAAAATTAGTTTGACAGCTTTGAACTACAAATGTATATCAAATTTGTTTACAATTTGTATGCCTTCTTTTCTGACTGACATCATGAATAATGATTATCAGTAAATTTCCCTTTGAACTGACTTAACAATACCTCAAAAGAGATAGCAATACAAAAGCATTAACCTATCATGTAAAGAACCATCAATAGAATGTCATAATGTCATAAAAATTCAAAAACATGTTATCATGGATCCAATAAGATTCAAATAAAAAGCCAGATAAATAATTCAAAAGCAAGCCAACCAGCCTATGTGCAATTTTATGAGCATTGTGTAGAATTAGATCATGCAAAAACCTGAGAGCAAGATCCTGGCAGTATAATGACATTCTTTTTTTCTCAGGTAATGACAATGAATGCAATTTCATAAGGATTAATGTCCATCTTTAACATGGTATGGTAAGTTCCTGTGCGCCTCAAGGGGGATAGTGGGACAAACCTACAGGGTCAATGTCATTCCACTTCCTAAATGATCTGATTGAAATTGCAGTTCATGTCTCTGGCTTTATGTCTTGTTCAATCGAACGAGCCAGTTGCTCTGCTGTGTAGAATCCAATTAAAGGATGAGCCTGCAATGTATGATGATCAGTACACTTCATTCATAGCATTAAATTCATACATGTATCCCCTCCCCCATGCATTATCAAGTAGACTTTAACCCCCCCCCCCCCCCCCCCCCCCTCCCCCTCCCCCTTTCCTCCAGCCCCAATCACAAGGTAGACAAGACATATTCTGAAGACTCTAGACTCACTTTGACTCCTAAATTAACAAGAAGGAAGAGATGGGGTGATCATGCTGCTTGGAAGCCAGGCTACTTCTCTCCCATAACCCCCCCCCCCCTTCCCCACCCATACAAAACATTAATGGAAGGCTAAATCTAAACAAGCTAGCCTTGTATTCATCATGAAGCAAGACATTGAGAGTGCAGTCCCCTGGAACAGCCCGCCAGATCGAGAAATAAGAAGTCTGAAAAAGAAGACATCCGCACACAAAAAGTGCAACCACCATGCGAGGCATGGCAAGGCAATTCTATGGTTTCTATTCTAAAATTGGCATCCAATTGCTAATGGCTTTACAGTCCTCCTCCGCGTCTCTCTCTCTCCGAAGTCTTGCTGAGCGGAGGCATGGAGGATTGTAAGGAGACTGAGATGCTCTGCAATCTCGGCGTTTGATGTCATCGTTTTGTTGTCTGCATGACATCGGGGAGTATCCTAGCTATCGGGTTACCTTCAAATGTGCTTTTAATAGGGAGGTGAATTTGTTGACGACGTACATGGTGTGTTGCCATGGTTGCAGAAGCAGAGGACAACATAAATAGCTTTTATGTATGAGATGAAGTCCTATATAGCTATGGAATGGCATATATCGTGAAGCCATTTCGACTGTTCGTTGTTTATAAAAGAACCCCAAATGCAAAGGCGCATATTGGAAACCTCAAAACAGCTATCCCCATATTGTGTGTGGGTCACTAGACTGCACTTTCTTTCAGTATTTTCATTTTAAAAAGCTGCAAAGACTGGCTGAGGAGTAAGCTGGTATCTTTAATGTGAAAGGAGAATACATCCCATGATAAGTCATATTCCTGTCAAAGTGTGGAGTCTCTTGCATATAGATGGTGTATTCAAGCAGTGTTTTCAATACCTTACCAAGTCAAAGGTTTACTAGATCAAATTTCCATTTATTCAAGGAATCCTTGAGTGTGGGCTGTAACCTGAAGTTGAAACTCAAGGCAAGCCCTCAGATGTCAATTACAGTAGCTAGCTAACGGGTCAAACTGGTTAGTCACGGTGGCACAAAAGCCAAAGCAAATTATTATCACTAAATTCGAGATCGAAAGATTTCATATCAAGCTCAGAAAGCCTTAAATGATACTCAACAAATCCCTATGATATTGAATAATCAGATCTGCATCTGTCTGTACTTGTTTCTTGTCCGGCCATGCTTACTACTAATGGCAACGTAATGGGATCAACATTGCAAAATTGCCGGACTAGGGCCTGGATCTCGCACGATAACCCGGCGAATCAAACAGACCCCGTTGCCCAGGCTGCGGCCAATGGCAGCTTCGAGCGGAATTCCCACAATTCAATTTGCAGCGTAAATCCGATCAGTGGCTGCTTGAGCCGGTGCGTGATGAGGATGCCTGGTCGGTCTAGCGTTAAACAAGATTGGGATGGGTGATGATTGATCAGAGCAGCATGCATGTAGCAATGCCAAGAACATGTGAATGTCTTCAGGAGCCTTACAGAAATCAGGCCATTTTTTCCCCCCAGAAAAGTTTATGCTCAAACATGCTTGATGTCTATATATACAAGGCCAGGGTTAGTTACTCTGGGATCATCTGTTACAAAAAAACATCAGGCGGTGTTCAAGCTCTTTCCATTTTTCAAAAGGTAAATAGCCCCCGGGCTTGACATCTAAAATTGAATTTAAATCTGATTGCCTCATATAAAAATGAAATCATCATCAGAAATTGCTTCAATTACTAGATGTAGGCAAAGTGAATATTATTTGTCCTCTCTCTCCCTCCCTTCGAACATCTCTTTCACTCTCCATCCAGCTTCCACATCTCCCTCTCCTCTCTCTCTCTCTCTCTCTCTCTCTCTCTCTTTCTCTGTCTCTCTCTTTCTCTCTCTCTCTCTCCTTCCATCTAACATGGTTACAACCGTATTCAATTATTATTTGTCATTACTTCAAACACTGAATGGGAAATACCATTTTGCTAGCCCTTGGAAAACGAATTTGTAAACAATGACCATGAAACCAACCTAAATCAAAAGTACATTCCTATGAAATCAACAAGAGTTCATTTCATGACTCATGCCAACAACATGGCCGTCAGTCCATTCTCCCGCACAGGGAAATATCTAATAAACCACTCTCTGACTCTATCCAGACTCTACCCACCACCCGTTAAGCCCTTATATGCCCGCCATTTATGGCCACAATTCATCATCATTTAGGCTGGGTACATACAGCTGTTTGCACGAGTCAATTTCCCATTTGCAACACCAAAAAGTTAGCGCAGGCAGGCCGTTGATTGGGATTTTAAAGGCTGTTCGGCTGAAGGGACAACTTTGGATTAGCGCAGAATGGAGAGCTGAAATTGCTTCCGAAAAACTGAAAGCAGCTATAAGTCATGCAACTGGAGGACTACAAAAGGTTTTGTTTATGCCTACAGCACTAACCAGTTGATGGCACAATAAATACTGCAGAAATATATCATTCATAGTACTATCGTCTTCAAGTGAAAACTGACAATGCATTATCCAATTTCCGCAGGCAGTTCTTATTTTCGTTCATGTTCATGAAGCATGTTAATGAAGATTCTTTAGATGAACTCCAAGTTGGTGGATTAGAATGCTTTGAATAGCAGCATATCATAGGATCCTATTCGCTTTATATCTCTAAGTTCAACTCCTAAATTCAAAGGACATTGACTGTTTATAAGAGAGAGCATAACCTCTTTAATTCTAGTCAAACATCATAACTATTTGCTTACAGTATGTTTTTAATCATCATGACTAATTCAATTCGGAACATGGGGAGTTGGTGTACTTTGTAACATAACAAAGTGCAAAAAGACACAAACATATAAATGCTTGTAAACAATTTTATGTCTCTTCTCCAAGTACTATTTTAAGTGTTTATTGCTTCAATGTCTTTTATTGAAAAGACATGAAACATAAGTCATCTTCCAAGAGTCAAAAGGGTGTTAGCTCACATCTTTTAAAGCCCCACTGTACTACTTATAGTTACTTGCACCCTCTATATAGCAAAAAATACCTAATCGGTGACCATTGGTCCCCCATGATCCTCTTTTTCTTTAATGTTAATTGAGAGCTGAGTTAATGAGATAACCACCTGTCAGTGACCTCCCTGGGAGGTCTAATCCCCCTGGCCAAACTAGTACAGACACGCTTTAAAGACCATGGAGACAGAGAGTACTTTTCTCAATTACATTTCATATATGTGTTGCAATGAAACCGGGTAATGAACTATTGTGTTTCATCATCTGAATCCATGAAAATAAACATCAGGAAATGGGAACTAGATGTTCCATTTTCAAACACACTCCCAAATTAAAGGTGAGGCAAAAGTACAGTTAGTTCGAGTCCGGCATGTCAAGTCTGAAACAGTCTCCAAGAGCTGCAGATTTGCAATCCTCTCAGACTTCAAAATAAATATTTTGAAAATCTGTTCATTGTCGATGATAAGTGTTGGTCAAGGCCGTGGATTTGGTGTAATCATGTTTTTCTTGTTGCATCAAGTTGTTCTAAGACCACATACAAAATCACTGATGACACGTAACAAGGCTACAAGGCAGGGATTCTTCCTGGCATGCACCTGCATGTACATGATTAAACATTATGGTAAAAACAAATATGCTTGCCAAGAAAGTCAAAACAACATCTGAAACTAGAATATTTCTGTTAAGAGCCATAAGAGCATTAACTCTGTGTAAAAGTATATTCTGTGTAAATTCATATATAGTCACTAAGAATTTGAAGTTATGTTTAAAGGTTCTGTAAGATAGCTAAAGTGGGACCGCAGGGATGAACATGTATCCTGCAATGTAATGTGTTTGATGGGTTAAAGATCCTGTTGAAAGTCGACACCCTTGATACAGTGGGTGAGGTTTAAGATCTAGGCCATTGTTGGGGTAGATTGAGTCATACAGGGTTGTGATGATGGAGCATGTCTACCTGTTTATGAACTTGAGATCTTTGGGGTGGGGTACAGGGCGACTAAGAACATCTCCCTGATATTGAGCTTGACATCCTGGGGGTGGGGTACAGGTTGACAGAGAAAATCTACTTGTGCATGGACTTGGGATCTTGAGATCTTTGGGGAGGGGTACAGGGTGACTGAGAGCATCTCCCAGTTTATGAAACGTGGGATCTTGGGGTAGGGGTACAGGTTGACAGAGAAAATCTCCCTGTTTATGAGCTTGACATCCTGGGGTGGGGTACAAGTTGACAAAGAAAATCTACCCGTTTATGAACCAGAGATCTTGGGGGTACAAGAGGACAGAAAACATGTATATGAATACAAGCTTGAGATCTAAGAGGGATGGGGTACATATCAATAGAGGACAATTACCTGTTTGGCCATTCATAAAATTACATGAGGAGCTGGAAGCCTGCATGTAGTATTGGAGAGCTGGGAAGGGTGGGGTTCAGGGGTGGGTTAGGGCACCGTGTGGAAGAGAACAGGTTGGGGTGAGGAGGGATGACAAGGATATATCCTTACACAGGAAGGGATAGGTCTCCTTGAGAAAGCGGTTATGGGGGCAAAGATGATTTGATAGGGGGGCTCAATATGGGCAATGGTAAAGGAAAGTCTGTAATGGCAGAAGCCATGTGAACTGTCCATGAAACTTGAGAGATGGCGAACATTCGGTTTAGGGATAAGGTACTGTAATGTCTTGTTTGGGAGAGGAACAAGTTGGTATTGTTTGGAGGGGTAAACCTTCACCCCATCCCAGAAAGGACTACATATAGGCTGACATCTAGAGGAAGCCTATGAAACAGAGGTGAAGATGAAAGATACCTGATTCAATAGGGGACGTTATGACTGTAATGGTTGAGATAACCTATTACCACTTTCAGACTGTCAGTCTCCCAAGCAAATTAACACGCACCAACTTAAAAGAAATGGCCAGTAAATATGTTCTCTTAAAGATGTGATACGATCTATGACAATGCCAGACTAGACAAATGCTATTTCAAATTATTGTACGTAGATCACAAAATAACCAATGGATCTCTTATCCTAAAGAGTTGATAAGATCTACATGTATCAAAGACCCAGACTGACAAACAAACTGTCGACAACGAGGACTGGAATTCAATTTTAAGATAGTGTGACAAGTCACCGGTGTTGACCGGGCAGAGAAGTGGCAAAATGAGTCATGGTATGTGCCGCTCATTATGGAATGTGTGAACGTGTATTGGAATCCCTTTCAGAGCAGAAAATGCAGGGCTGGGGAAAGGTAGTGTCTACCGAAAGTTGCGATGCTTGTGTGAAAATGCAAACCACATGGGTACTACAGGGGTAAAAAAAAATTGGTACTGCAGGGGAACCAAGTAGGTACTACAGGGGTACCAAATGGGTACTTCAGGGAGGAGAATGAATTGGGATTGTAGGACATTATGCTCCCCCGCGACATCTGCACCAAGGTCGATTTCCTACATTAACTGAACTACTAACGTAGACCCTGGTCCTTACACTATTCCAATATGTTACCCTAACGGTATCGGCCAACATGTATACCTGGAACCCCTATGCAACAATAATCCTAACTATATTATACCTTTCAAGAAATAAAGCCGAGAGTAACTGTTGCTGGGGCAAGTACAGTTGTCTGGTGTAACACAATAAAATAAAAAATTAAAGAACTGAAAGAAGAAAAACTTATTGTTGGGGGAAAGGGGGGAAAACATAATAATATGAAAGATCTAATGAAATAAAGTTATAACATGAATTTATGCAATGGTTGAGTCTGAATCCTATGAAAAATCAATCGCTCTCAAATTTCCAATGCACTCTGATCAATGTCGCGCAGCGTAGACAAAATATTTCTGTGTTGCCTGCTGCCATGTTTATGAACATTTTTCCAGAGGTTATGAACTGTGCTGCACTCTACCTATGCTGACAGCCAGCGCTGCAATAAGACATTGGATTTTTAATATCTACCATGGGAACCTAGCCTATTTAAGAAGACTTTGCAAGAAAATTGATGAAAATCATGACCAGGTCTTCACGTAATCTGTGATTTCTTCTCTGTCAAAATTTGAAACATGGAAGTGAATGGACAATGTACAAATTTCCAACACCTTTTTTATCCTATACTTTTGTAAAAAATACCAATCAACGCGTTTTCTTTATAAAAATTTCACTCTGGAGAGGTAAAGGTGTCGGGTTAACAAGACTAGCGCCTCAACCTCACCCCCAGCATGACTCACAAGTTCAGGATAGCTGTCAGCAGCGCACAATATGGTGATGACTTGTTTTCAATTTCAAATATCAACTTGCAGAAATAATTCTGTCTTTCTGCTAGTAAATGGATCAGCATCGCTCGTTCTCTTGTTTGCTATATAATATACGCTTGAACTCTGGGGTAGAAGTAGTCCTACTAGAGCCTAGGGAAAGAATAAACACCATATGAAATTACTGGATGACAGAGGGGCCGTTTGTTTTTCAAAATTGGCTTTTATGAGCAGTAAAATTGTCGTAATCATGAAGTTAATGAATGTACGTTTGTGTGTTTTGTATATGAATATTACAGTGAAATTATGTCTGGCCACTTGAGAACAAGATATTTATATATTGACTTGATAAAACAAGTTTTGAATCATAGACAGTACTATCACCAAAATGCCAGTAAATGAAATTCAATTTCCTGGCTATTTAGGTATCATCCCTTTCTTTCCTTAGCCTTTTTTTTTTTCTTCTTCTTCTTCATTACAATCTCTCTCAGAAAGACTCATACTATACAAACCCAAGTGTTTTTGAATAAAAATAGATCACATTTTTTCCTACTTCATCTTTGAAATCTATTTCAAGAATAAGATGGATCTATTTTCTATGTTGCGTCTCTTACATCCTGAATCGCATATATACCAAAAAGGATTAGGCTAAAGAGTTATTAACACTATAAAATTCACACATGCATTATAACTGCATCATTTACTTTCCATGCGAGGTCCATTACAATGAGATTAATTTTAATGTGAGAAAGGGACCATTCACAGGGCTTCCTGCCAAGCACATTAATCTCCCTCCTCATTGCCTCCGCTCAAGAGCAATGCACCTTGAAATCACAGACGTTTCTTTTAGGGGCTTATGAAACGCTAAATAACAAATATACTCAGGAGCCATTCATCCTGGATTACTGCAGCATCATAAGTATGCGTCTGTCTCCGGCTGTCATGTGTCCATATGAAGGAATATTTTTGTCCACATTCTGAAGAGGCTATGGCATCTCAAGTAACGTTTCTTTTAAGCATTCCAAGATATCGCACAGCATATGGACAGTACGATTCCTTTTAAAGGCCCACTGCACTACTTGTAGCTACTTGCGCCCTCTATATAACAACCAAAGCCTAATCGGTGACCATTGGTCCCCCATGATCCTCTTTTTCTTATGTTAACTGAGAACTGAGTTGATGAGATAACCACCTGTCCAGTGACCTTGCAGAGCGCTCTAATCCCTCCTGTAAACTATGGCAGATAAGCTTTAATTCCCCATACAAATCTTTGTGTGCAAAGAGAGAATGCAATTAATAGAGGTTACTCCGTATGGACAGCTAATATGATTTCACTTTTAATAGACTATTAAAAACAAAGAATATTAATCAGTATGAACACACCCTCTGTGTACACTACAAACAGTCCAATGTATCAGAGACCGGGAAGAAGACAAAGAATGAAAGAATACACGAATGACAGGTTGACAAATTACAGATGACAAACAAATTTATGCAATATACAAGTTCGATTTTCTCACTGAGATTAACATATTATATGGTTGAAAAAAGGCAGAGAAAGAGAGTATATTACACTACAGTTCAGAGTATTTATTGTCAAATAAAACTGCATGCATGGCGTCACACATACAGGAAAGAAGAGATACGTATGACTACACATGGGAAATAGAATGAACACACGCCCATTGCAACTTTACAATCAAGACTACGTGTGCCCTGTCAATATGAACTTTCAAGAATAACTACTTCATACAAATGTGGGTTTCAGATTGTAAGTTACATGTAGATTGCAAGCAAGACGTCATTGGGCAAATAGCAAGGTCCAAAAGATGTCTATCAATGCTGTATTGTTGGTTGGTCCGCGCTGTTCCGAAAAATCTGTAATTTAGCAACGAGGAGGTGTTGAATATTGACACTTAGAGGTTCTTGCGGAAGCTTTTTTGTTTGGCAACAACACTGTAGGGCTATTTTCTTGGAATACGATTGATTTGAAATGATCCAATCATCCAAATTCCACGGGGACTGGGTGTCATGCACGTATCTTGATCTTGTAAAACAAAATTGCACAGTGAACCAGAAGAGAAAAGGCAGTCAAACAATGGCAAGATATTGAACTAGAGCTATATAATATCAATAATAGCTACATGTTTTATATTGCACAGGTATCCCTACCAGGGGGTGCCCAAGGCGCCTTCCAAGTACTATTAATACCCTGGCTTTAGCCCAGCTGCCCTCTGGCACTAGAAGCATTCAAGGAATATATTCTGACAAGGTACCCATTTACTAAACATGGGTGGAGAGTGGCAAATGGAGAATAATGTCTCGCCAAAGGACATTAGTGCCGCGGCAGCACTTGAACTACCAACCACTTGATCCACAGTCCAGTGACGGATCCACTAGACCACAACACCTCAACCATACTGTAGCTTAAATATCACTATATACATATATACATACATGTATGACATGTTTTCAAAAATATCTACATATTCTGTATTTGACAAAAACACTTTCCTATCATTTAGAATAGCATTGTACAAACATGTAAAAATGTATTTTAAAAAGTTTTTCCTCTTGAGCTTTTGTCTCTGCAAGAATACAGACGGTGGCATATATTTCCATGGTGTTCAAAGCCAGAACTGGCAGCTAACCAAGTACAAGTACGAGTACCTGTTTTGAAATGGGGGAGTATATTATTAAACCAATCTATAAATATGATATGTGGAAGAAAGTGAAACCTTTGGTACTGTTTGTTTGCCCCATTTCTGGCCTGTTGAAGGTATGTCTTGCTCAATATTGGCTTTCCATTACCCCACCCCCTAGTGACAAAAAACTTTCCTCTCGATGAGTCTAGTCTTCGTTCCAAACATGGTCGAGCCACAAGCCCTAAATAATACAACCCACAGAGCTGAAGTCTACACTAGTACACTCTATAAGATAAGTGGGTCAAAGGTGATATCAACTGAAATATTGCATGTACAAAATGAGCATCTCTCTTGAATCGTACAATAGAGTCCCAAAGTTGTGACACCATAAAGACAAGTTTTAGAATTTCTCAATTTGAACTTCAATTTCCGAAAGAGCATCAAAAATAATTTCCAAATGTTGAGTATTGGCTGAGATATGACCATCCAAATAAATTTATTCAATAGGAAATTCAACTGTTTTTTTGCTCTGGTTCGTAATGTACCAATGTAAGATAGATGTATTGTCCAATGTAATATCATGAAACTAATATGTACAATGGTAATTTTTAATGGTTTGACTTCATATGTATTAGAGGGATTTTAAAAGAAAAGAACAACATGTACAGTTCAGAACCAGAAGGGTGTTAACTGGTAAAAGTATAAAGTTAATGCCCTTCTGGCTCCTAACAGACACCATCACGTCCTTGCAGAAGTTGAGCAATTGCTTCGCTTATTCTCCTCTCATTAAGATTACACATTCGGTTGCCACAAGCAGAAGCATGTTCACGATATCCTTCACCAGGCAATTCGTGCAACAGGTCTCACTGATCCATCTTTAATCATATCTCGAGTCACATTCATGATTGATTACTCACCATGTTCTGACACCATACAACATTCACACAATGACTCATGTATGTATGATATCGATTCACTCCTCATGAGCATACAGTCCGCAGACATTTACTCAAACAAACCAAGATATCGCCCCTTTACATCGCACAAAAGAAACACGCCCACTCTGAACATAAGTCATGCATGAGGCTGCTGTCTGTAGTCATCTGTTTCACTGATTATAATCACCGTGAATTTGTTTTAATTTCTGCTCACAACAATAGAAACTGAAAGAGCTGGGTTGGTACTGAACTACATAACTAATTCCATAATTTGCCATGGCAACGACAGCTTTGTTCCGCAAATTTGTGTAGTGCTCACACAAAAACAGACCCTGAGCAAATAGGGTGACAGAAAGGGATGAATTAACCCTGAGAAGTCGAATCAATGAGTCAAAATGAAAAATACACATGGAGGGAGTTCCATACCGTAAGGTATTGTCATCGAGTAGTTAATAAACACGCCTACTCAGGACTGCCGAACTTCACCTTCACTTTTTTCAATGGTTTTGTCTGTTGACATAAGCTATGCAGAAAAGTCGTTCACTGTATCAGAGCAAAAGCAATCAGAAATAACAATCTACATGTACATGTACATATCTCTCTCTCTCTCTCTAGCTCTCCGTTTGCCTTTGTTTCTCATTCACTTTAATACTGTTGTAGATTTTTATCAGTCTACAATCTCATGGTGCAATCTATTGTATTAATTCCTACTGAACCTCTTCTCATCACTTTCAGACTCACACACAAACATGAACCACGTTCTCCTTTTAAAATTAAAATTCTTTCTTTCTCCACAAACTCAACTTTCTATTTCTATTTTGTTTTTCTTGTACTCTTATTTCATCTAGCAAAGAAAAACATTACAATTTGGACCATTCCCACCATTGGAATGCATGGGTTACAAAATAGCTCAGTATACCTGTGGCATTGAGAACCAGTACCACTTTGCAGTCAATAAGAAGGAATGAAGCAAGATTTTTTTTAAATTTAGAAGTAAATTTTAATGTTTATGTATCTAAAGCTGGTGATTTTCAAACTTTACAAGGGAGAACCACTACAGCACATAGTTGTAATGCATATAATTTAGCGTTAAAATGAAAGCATGGGAAGGCGAATCTGCCATACCACTTAATGAACATGATCATGACCTATGCATGACCCCGGCACATTTATGATGACAAGGAAACTCCGTCAAAGACCCGACCCACACAGCATGGTTATGATATGAATGGATGCGCCCAGCAGGCCGCTAATGTTACGGACGAATAACAACGCATGCATCCCTTTAGGAAGACACCATGGCGGTAAAGGGTATGTTCAGACTAAAGTGATACGACACTTGTATAAAGAAACGTCGTATAAAGAATCAGTGTATAGCAAAAGGTGCGTACAGACTAGGAAAGAACGTCACATAAAGAAACATTGCATGAAGAAACTTGTTTTGGACAGGCCGATCAAGAGAAGATAACTGGTCAATCATCAGTGTGCGCTCACGACGTGCCCCGCCCAGTTATGTGACTTTAGACTACAGTGGGACCCTGATTCTCTATCGAGTTTACATGTCAGACAGTGCTTCAAACATGTATTTTGCTATAGGACATCTCATTTTACAACGTTTCTTTTTAAAAACGCCATTCAGACTAGATTAAAGCCATTACTTATCGTATAGCTACATGTATACAATTCTCATATAGCTATACGATGAATCCTGGTAGTGTGAATGCAAGGGAAGAAACATGGCAAGCCAATCCTGCGCAAGGTGATGTTAACTTTAACAAGACCTGACATGGGCTTGTCTCTAATGACCAGGAAGATATTGGCTGGACGTGCTCTTGAGTCTTGTCTGGCTTAAGACGCTTTTAGACAAGAAGATATTGTCCCATAGAGAGATGGGGCGACTCGTGTCTGTCTCGTAATTTGCAGCCAAAACATGTTGCCAAGTTTACTTACTGCTTTTAATATCCAAACTATTTTGGTAACATTTTCAAACGTTGGTCCCATGGATCGTAAAAAATTCTCATCAAATAAAATATTGTCTGGTTGAAGCCAGAAGGGCATTAATTTATACACTTAAACACAGAGTTAATGAACTTCTGGCTCTCAACGGACAATATGTTGTGTTATCTCCATAAACTATCCAGCCCCATTTATGATCTCGTTTATTTGGATCATATGATTCAAATCAACCAATTAATGTCATTGTTCTTTCACTAACCGTACAGATTCATTTAGGATAATATAATCTTCAAAAAATTACATGTGCATGTTTTTTTCATTAATCATAGAGCTTTGTATCTATGGATCATAAAATTTACATCAAACAATCAGTTTTCCCAATGACTTGCAAAAACGTGACAAAAAATGACAAAGCGCTATCCTTTTCCAAATTCCAAGACAGGGTTGGCCGAAGAAAAGAAATGAAAAGAACAACCACAAAACCATCCTGCTACATTTCATCATCCTTCCAACTTTTAACAAGCCAGCTGATTTGAATTTATCTACCAGTAATAACTTGAACAACCAGGTTTTCGGAGCGATTCTTCACATACCTCACAACAAGTTTGAAAATCTAATTTAGGAGCAAAATTATTTTAACAGCCAGAACCTTTCTGTCCCCAAATCTGCAACAAATTGGCAGAAATCAACCAAAGTACGGCCAATTTCTGTATACATGTGTTAACCATCATAACATACCTTTTTCTTGGGTTTTGAGGAGGGAAAAAACGTTCTTAAATTAGCAGACAAATCGATACAAATCTGTGTTTATCTTGAATGACCCAGATATTCTCTGTTCAGGATAGGTATCCGGCCTGATGCCTGACAAAAGTTCAGATCAGGTTAAACGTCAAAAAGTACAGGAGAAATGGGGAAATTGAATGGGAAGTCACCAGGAATATATGCATTCCAGCTTGCAGTTGCAGATGTCATTTTGACATTTGAGTTAGTACACTGTTTCCTTGATTCTAAAATGGCTGGCTAGTGCATGGTTCATCACATGGATCGATAGTCCTATTTGTTTTGACATTGTAACATTGCTTGCGCTCAATAAAGACTATAAAGAGTTGATTTAAATGGCTCACCACATTATACAGATGTGATTTGTATTACTATTAAATAAAAGTAATCTTTTTTTTTTTTATAGCTTTCAACTTTTGATTCCATTCGTATAGTTGCCATCATCAAATTCTTTCCTTAGCTATCCTGTCAGATTGTAATTCTATATGTTTTTTTATAATTTATTAACATTAACGTTTTCAATGTCAATGGACTTACATTTGTACAATTTCAAATAAAATCAATTGCTTCCAGGCAACTGTTTGTTGCGATTCACGGAGTCTATCTTCTAAATATATTTCCCAAGGAAAGACAAGACTACAAAACCAGTGAACAAAGTGAAAAAAAAGAATGAAAAGAGCATGTCCAACGAAAATGAAAGCAGGTGAATGAAGTAATAGGCACAACCGTCATCCCAAAAGTATGTACAAAGACCTATCATCACAGCCTGGCAGACATGAGAAACCCTCTTACTTCGAAACAAACCTGGCTTGAAGCTGACTTTTTCTTTCAGGGAGATTGGGGGAGAAAGCATTTTGATTTGAGAGCAGTTGACTTGACCCCTACGATCTAATTGACTCCCAATTTCACATCCCTTTGAGTGAGATGTTGAGGGAAACCAAAACCAAGAGGCTGCATGATGTTTCCATCTTGGAGACATCGGCAAAGACTAGATAGGGAGGGTGACTGAGAAATATAAGTGCGATCTTCTGTTATGTCTTCCTCTTCCTTCATCTCATTCCTACATGTGCTTCACATGCATCCCATATATTCCTCCCTTCCTTCCTTCTTCCTCCCTAAGTTCCTCCTCTTAATGTACTTGTCTTACTTCCTTCAGCTTCACTTACTTTCATTTTCTTTCAATCCTTCTCTTTATTCATAAATCTTGTGTATTCAACAACAGATTTTGCCAGACAATGTCAAGATTTTTGTTAAAACCATCGTCTGATTTTCGGAGATCATGTATACCATAAGGCCTAAACTTGGGGTGAAAGATGCTGTCAAAAATCCGGAAATCAAGTGAAAGATTAAGACAGACCAAATTCATACACAGCTAGGGCAAAGGGAAAATAATGAGAAGCCACAAATATTCTATGGTCCACTCTAAGGAGTCAATAAGATTGAAAAATAAACAAAGGAATAGACTGAAACTGAAAGAAATGGGTGTGTATCTGTACATAGTTTTGTGTATCTATTTACAGGTTATAAGTCACCATCATTTTGGGGATGGCCACTATATAGCCAAGGTACATCTGGCCTTGACCTTTGTCCTCAATTGACCTCTCAGTTCAGGTCAGCCCTGTATGGTAGAAGTGAGATGGCAAAACTGTGTCATGCATTCCCAGCGGGTCCAGTTTCGCTCAAATTGACTGCAGGTTGCCATCCCTCTGCACTGGGCTTGTTATTTCTGGCCTGCCAGGCCAGTTGGCTATCCCACACAGTATATACATATCATGAAAAAGTATCCTGGAAGGCCTACAGTATATCTTTAGCCTACCAATGGACAAAATATATCATCAAGATAATCGTGGTCTTTGAGGTCAACACTACTAATCAAATGAATTCATTTATCTCTTCAAAAACTTCATCTGTCCTGTTGAGGTTTTCCTGTGTGTGGACTTGTTGCTATGGCAGTCACACCTATGGAAATATTTGACTAAAAAGCAAGGCTTATTTTGAGTTGGACTCGTGCCGCACAGCACGTAATTTTGTGGCAAATCTGGATGATTTGTTTCACACCTACTCTGCAATTTGTATTTGATCAACTCAGCGTAAACTAAACAATGTGTGCAGACTGCTTCCATGAACTTTGTTCCTAATGAGATCTAATGAGTTTATTTGCACACAACATTGGTACAGACTAGTACAGATGATTCACAGACATCAACAGACAGATGTTACCTCCTTGCTTGTAGTTGTATTGTTGACAGATTCATGTAATGTACGCATGTAATGTACGCATGCATGTATAAATTGGTCATGACAGTGAAGGTACTTTCCTTTATACCATCATTGTATTGTCGATACTAAGATACTTTTGTACAGACATGGACAACATCATATCATAAGCCAATATGACTTTTAAATATGGCAAATCATTTAATAAATGACCAAACTTTGAGAGGTCTTGATACAAATATTAGTAAATACCTATAGTGACCCACCATGTGTCTATGGTATGTAGCCTGTTCTACTCATATTCATAAGCATGTATCATCACTACTATGGGGCCTGCGTGCCAGCTGCCTATTGCAAAAAAAAGCCACATTCAAAAACAGGTGAGGAGTTGGCAAACACGAATGTGTGGTTTTGCAAATGACAAATAAAAGAGCTTTGGAAAGACACAGTAAGCTCATTGTCTCGTTTGATTTCCCTGTGTTTCATACACTTGTAAACATGTGTACATTCCAATCTGTGAGCTTTCATCTCTGGTTCTGTTCAAGTATAGACTCTAGACATACTGGTCGAATCCACAAGGGGGTTCGGAGTGTCAACACTTATTGATTCACCCCACCAACAACTTGAGCCTCAAATCTTTTAGCAGAGGTGGTGTCATTCTCCTCATCTCTGGAACATAATAACACTCCTCGAGGGCCATGTTCACATTCAAGGTCATGAATTTTCACGAACATTGAATTTCCTGGAAGATTAAGATTGCAGATAATCTCTGCACCTATCAATTCTTGAAAATGAGAAACCGGAAATATCCCCACAATGTGATGACAACTCAGTAGTCATTGTTACATCTTGGTAGGCCCACATGTCAGTTTTTTAACTAATCTGCCAAGAGCCAGAAGGCATTAATTCATGTCCTTTAAAGTCTGTCTGCACTAGTTTGGCCAGGGGGGATTACACCTCCCTGCAAGGTCACTGACAGGTAGTTATCTCATCAAATCAGCTCTCAATTAACATAAGAAAAAGGGGTCATGGGGGACCAACAGGCACCGATTATGCATTGTTTGCTATATCGTCGCCGTTTTCACGAACCGGCACAGCCCAACGCGCAACGAAATAAGTACATTCTGAGAAAAACGCGTTTTACGTTTAGCCCGTTTTGAATTCGCCAGAAACATGCCTTATGTCAAATTTTATATCACAAAATACATATCAATGAAAGGAAAATATTCTGTATTTTCTATACATTCCATTTGTTAAGCATAATGACAATTACTATTAATATTACGAAGCTTTGGACTCTCGTGCCGGTTCGTGAAAATATTATTTTGCTGTTTACGTAGCAAAAATATTTTCACGAACCGGCACAAGCCACTGTGTCGTTTTTCCTATGTAACTTTACGCGCAAGACAAAAGCGCTCGCGCTGTCTTAGCGCGTATTTTATTTTCACGAACCGGCACAACCGCCTGTGTCGCGTCGTCTAGGTCTTGTAAGCGCAAAGATATTTTCACGAACCGGCACAGCCCATTGACTTGTAACGGCGCGTGCCGGTTCGTGAAAATATGAATCGTGCTTTTTGGCTCGTGTGTCGTTTTTGTCATTTGTGTAACCATGGATATCTCAAAAACTAAAGCGTTTTGGATGCTGAAATTTGGTGAGATGAAAGATTGTTGATAACTTATGCTAAAAATGCAAAAAAAATAAAAACTACATTTTGAAAGGATTTCGGTGGCTTGTGCCGGTTCGTGAAAACGGCGACGATATAGAGGGCGAAGTAGCTATAAGTAGTGCAGTGGGGCTTTAATAGGGTTATAGCTGGCTTGCAACAGATGATGTTTTAAAATTTGCAAACATCACATAGGGTATATCGATTCCCTGGCAGGATGATCCCTAAAAGTGTCAGTAACACAAGGAAGAACGTCCTTTTAAAAAATAAGAATAAAATCTCTCACATTGTCTGTTTAGATCCAGATATATAATGCCATACAGAGTTAATGCCCTTCTGGCTCTGAAAAGATGTAGGTAGATTCTTCTTATTTTGAAGGGGGATGGTTCTACTTGTAACCTTCTTGCAGCATTTACACATAGACCTGTATCCTACAGCTTGGTTTTCAAGAAGATAGCACGAATGCGGACGCGGCTGTTGAAGCCAGCCATGTTCCTGGTCATGTTTGGCTGGCATGCCAGGGGTACAATGCACAACAAATATTGATGATGTCAACAATGAGACTGGGAAGAGGAGATGGCATGACTTCCTCCAGCCTCTCATGAACAATGGCAGACAGGGTGAATAACATGGGTAAATTTACCGATAGAAATAGAAAGAAGAGAGGAGAGGAGAGGTAGAGTGTGAGACATGGAGAGAGACACACAAACAGATGAGGAAGAGCGAACAAGAGAAATTAAGAAGAGAGAGAGAGAGAGAGAGAGAGGGAGGGGGGGAGGATGAAATATATTTTTTGTTTTAGGGGCCAGTACTTCTGGCTCCAAACAAACGCTACATGTATGCTGAACATGAAATGAACAAGATATGAACGTGGAAATATGGGATCAAATGTTGATGTTCTTGAACAAGTATGAAAGCCATTTCCCCATTACAAACTGAGGTAAAACTTATATATACATGAAACTGAGGAAGATTAAACAATAGAGATTGGTGAAAATAAAAGATTAGAATCAAATAGACAAACAAAAAAATTCCCAAACATCAGACAGAAATGCAGACAGTATTTGCTGTCAAGTTCATAGGAACATACACGTTGGCCTACATGTCCACATACATGTACAAGTAATTGTGCAATGCTAGCTACATTGTGTATAGCATGGAATACGAAGCTCATATTTGCAGAGTACGATGCCCACACGCATTCATCATAATATCAATATGGTATGACGACAGAGGGTTAAAGAATAAAAGACCAATGGACCAGGGATATAAGCCCACACGTAGCATATTCTCAAGTATTTGGACAGGACCGGTGTATCCCAGTGGAGGGGGCATAGCGTGTAAACAGAAGCCGCGTTTGTTATCGTATTGTCCCCCGAATTTCTCATCAAACACACTCAACCCACAAATTCAATGATTCTTTCCCGTTTGATCTGCCCAAGTGTGTTGTATTCCTGATTGATCACGTCAGCTATGGCATTGAGCTCAGCTCATCAAAGCAATTGTGTACTAAATGGCTGAAAGGAGAACCATAAGAGGGAGAAAGACAAAGAGAGAGAGAGAGAATAAAAGTCTCCGGAAAACAGCCCATTATGTCCAAAAAGTCACTGAACTGTCAAAGCAGATATATGACGAATCATGTTTTGGACCCCAAATGGTTGATGCCAATTTGTTGTTCCATTTTCGGCCATTCAATAACTAGAGCTGCTTTTGACAAACAAGGTGAAACCGACACAATGGGGTCAGCACTTTAATCTTCCTCCTAATGAGATATTATCCATTCAATCGCCCATTTCATGATACCACAAATATGCATTACTTAACGTCTTGCTTTCACAATTCATTCAATACCACAAGTGATTTCTTTCATTGCGACTCAAGATCTTTTTTGAAAAACATCACGCAGTTGAAATGCTCTAATTCCACATCAAATGTAAACAACAACTCAACAATAATTGTAAATCAGAAATCAACAGAAATTTTAAAGTAGGGCATACTGGAAGGAGAATGCTAGTTTTATTTTTCATTTAAAAGTGGCTACTTTGCTCGTATATTCATAATTTCGACCCCCTATTTAGAAAAAGAAGGTAGGACTTTGGGAATGGTTCAAACTTTGGATCAAACTTTAAATGCTTCTTCATTTCATGTCTATGGAAACATATGGTTTCTGCACACCTGCTACATCCGCACGATTCAGAGTGTGTCAAAGAAAATCGTCTGTTGGAAAGGCCTGGAAGGTATTGATTAATAAGCCTTTACTTTAACACAACATAATAAATATCGTCCTTGTTTTCACGAAGTGACGGTAGTGAGGAAAATCGTAACGCAAAGTGAATGCAATTTTTTTTCACTACCGTCACTTCGTGAAAACAGCGACGATATGAAGAAGAACCTGAAAAGAAAGAGAAGTTCTGGTGAAGTGAACACCCTGGTCAATGGAAGCAATATATCACACTCTATGCCCCATCTCACATCCTCTGTATATACCCAGACAGGTGACCCCTTCTCTGGCTGACCCTCTTGACCAGGACGAATTCCTATCGGTCAACAGACCCCGTAAGAGAGCTGAACTTGACTTTGGCTAGCCATGCAAAGACTGGCTCTTATTGTCCAGTGTTTGGCTATCAATCAAGAGGTCAGCAAAGGCTAATCAGTGAGATGACCGGTCTGACAGCATCCAGTCTGGCCATTGCAACAGCATTCAATCTTACCACTGTCCGTTCAGCCATAGTCAGAAATTAATAGTCTATTCATACTAAAAGAAATTTATACGAAATTGTATAAAGAAATGCATTTGAAGAATCATCTATAGCAAAAGGGGCATACGCAATTTGAAAAAAATCATATAAAGAAATGTTAAATAAAGAACTATATTTTTGTTAAAGCAGATCTGTTGACAAGACAGCTCACCAATATTCAGTGCACACTTATGACAATCCCTGCCCAGTTACATGTTTTTCTCACGATATAACATTCAGAATAAAACAGGACCCTGATTCTTTTCTTTTAATTTTTCTTCAAAAAGATGCTCAAACATGCATTTCGCTAGACAATATTTTGTTTCACAACGATCAGTCCAGAAAACAGAAATTACTTCATGTATAGCTATGTATTTTCCTTACAGCCATTACAATGACCTTTAGTAGTCTGGGCGAGGGAGGGGTCAGTCTGACCAATGCTCATCCAGTCATAACAGAAGAGCTAGTTCATCCTCATTTGACAACATCTGCTGTAATCGTCGGTGATGCAGTGATGGGAATTCACTTTACAATACCCAGCTGGACTATGGATTGTACTGGTGAGAGAGAGAGCGAGAGAGAGAGAGAGAGACAGACAGAGAGACAGAGAGAGAGAAAAAGACAGACAGAGAGAGAGAGCGAGAGAAGAGATGGGCATGTGATTCATTCCTGATGGTTACAAACACCATGCTAACACACTCTGAAGAAATGCAAATTGAAAAGAGGTTTCTCATTAAATTTGAATTAGCGCCGTAATTGCAGGGATACCGGAATGATGCGTCTTACCGAGTCCTTTCAATTATGAGAACTGGTGCAGTTGACGTATTACTCCCACTAGATTATTACACAAGTTACATGTACATACACTGTACAATTGTTCAGAAAACTGGAAAATTAAAAGGTACAGGATAAATTACAGAATCAATTGTATTTTCACCTCCTATTTACTTCTCATTTAATGTGTAAGATTTAATCATGTCCATCAATGCACAGCTACAAAATAACATAATCTAATTTCAAAACCATCAATAGATCTAACTATTTTAATGACATATGAACACACTTTTATTGAACAACTCAAAGAGTATTGAGTTTCTGAAAGCTATACCACGGACTGAGCTGCAGACTACCACACTACAGGAATAATCTAACATCTCCATACGAGTACGATATGGCGACACTTCCTGAGCTTACCCAAAAATCAACATTTTGAGGGATGTGATCAATTTTTAGAGCTGTCCCGATTTAAATCCCCTCACTATCGCACCATCGAAGGTCAAATTTCGCCCGATATGCAATCAACGATGGGCAGATACGTGCGAGCACTTCCCAATCATTTTAATCCGTACCCACTCCTACGACCATACAAATATTGAAAAAGCCTGGATTTTGTTTGTAATTGGGGTTGGAGAGATAGAGTCATGTGGAGTTGCAGATAACCACAGCTTAAGCTGAAGGGGTGATCTCTAAAAACATTACCATGAAAAGAGTTCTGAAATATAAACTCATCTCTCTGATAATCCCCCTAAAAAATTAAAAAATCACACCATAATCTGTCATAGGACCGTCATAAGGAAGTTTGACTTTATTCCATCAAAATTCAGGACACGCACAAGGCCATTTACCGCTGATTATTTGATTAAACCTCTCTAAATCGGTAAATCCTAAAAGAAAAAAGATTGCCACAATGTACCAATGCCCCTAATAAGGTCATCTCTTCAATTGTTCGCAGGATTAATGGGAAGTCGTTTTCTTGACCGTTTTATCATTTTATTCATAGAAGGAATCTTTCCATCAGTGCTGCATGGCAAGTTTAGTCCTTGGCTCACAGGGAATGTCGTAATTACATTAAAGGGATTTTATCTGATAACTTCTATCATTGTGTAGTGAGCTCAGTGACAATTGTACTTCTGTCATACAATTGTCACATGTTGGTAGTTGGTACATATGGTGTACTCTCGTGACTATCATTTTCCTGAACAAAATTTGCCAAGCACTTAAAAAAATACAGCTGAGAGGCTTAGCATCACACATTAACTTATCACATATCACCAACTGCTCGCAAAAGCTTTTCATATTTCAATCATTTCACAAAGCTCGTATTTAGTTTGACGATCCTATCAAAATCTCAACAGGGATTAATACTGAACATGAACTCATGTGGACGAACCATCACAAGACTTTTGCTGAAGCTTTATTTTCTTCAAATATTCCTTCACATTGCTCTTTCTCTCTTTATCCCCTCAAAGAACATAAGTAGGACTTACGAAGGGCTTAGTGCGGAACATGAACTCACTCTTGTAATCTTGCATCTTACATTAATCCCACAGAGCAGTCACGTACAGCACACATGACCCCATCAGCTTGACGTGACGCTTTCACATGGCCACAACAACCCTCAACCTGCTCTTGATTTGCTCAATGTGAACATATCTCACGCTACCTGTACATTTTTATTTTATTGATATGATGGTTGCCCATCATAGCAGTACTCCAGTGTGAGGAGATAGATAACAATGGGGCGTGTGTATTTTTCCCAAAATACATCATTTTGGAACATCTCTTTGTTTTCCCAGGACATATATCCTGATAAATTAAAGAAACTTTACCGGTAATAAGTATCTTCACACATCTCCATCTATTAATTATAAGGGATATGGATGTAAAGGGTTGTCCACCACTACAGCAATACCATTCATGGCAGCAGACAGTTTGTAGACGAGTATGAATGCCTCCAAGTTTTCCCAGGACAGATCCTGACACATCGAAGACACTTAGACAGGTATCTTCAAGATGTGAAAGGTAGATAGGCCACCATATCAGCTTTTTCAGAGGAAACTAGCAGGAAAGTTGAGCAGTGAGAACAACCGCTCCATGTTTTCCCTCGACAGACCCTGACACATCGAAGACACTCAGATAGGCATCTTCGTAAACCTGAAAAGTACATGTACATGTAGTCCACCAAATCAGCTTTTTCTGAGGAAACTAGCAGGAAAACTGAGCAGTGAGAACGAACGCTCTTCGTTTTCGCTGGACAGATCCTGATACATCGAAGACACTTAGACATGGTCTTCAAGATGTGAAATGTAGATAGTCCACCATGTTAGCTTTTTCAGAGGAAACTATCAGGAAAACTGAGCATTGAGAACAAAAGCTCTGTGTTTTCCCTAGACAGATCAATCCTGACACATCAAAGACAATCAGATAGGCATCTTTGTAAACCTAAAAGGTACATGTAGTCCGCCACATCAACTTTTTCAGAGCCAGCTTGCAGAAAATTGAGCAAGCTGGTGGGGAAAATTGAGCAGTGGGGAGTGGGAACAACGCCTGTTTTCCCTGGAGTCCTGGACAGATCCTGACACATCGAAGACACTCCAACCGACCCGGCGTCTTCAAGATGTGAAATCATGGCGATTTAACTCCAGACACACAGGTGTGCTCCAGTCACTTGTCACCATCCTCGTTACAGTAGTCTCATCAAGACAGACTTGAAGGCTAAGTAAGTGGTAATTAAAGGCACCAAACATATTGCCATGGCCGTCAAAGTAGTTGAATCATTCATAGATTTGGCTTAGCTTGCAAGAAAAACACCTGTAAAAGTTTAAAGAACGTTTGAGAAAAAAATGATCAACATAAAACATCTGAAAATCCAGTGTTAAATATTTCGATCAGAATAGAAAAGAGGAATTCTATCAAAAAAATAGTCTAAAATAACTGTAAAAAATTATTGTTCATGCCATATTTTTAAAGAAAAGGAGTAATTTCAAGGAATTGAATATTTGTCAATATTGCTTCCTGTCTTTCAACATGTATTTCCAAAAATGTATCTTTAATATTAGACTGAATCTGATAATTGTTTAATTTGTCCCTTCTTCTTTGTGATCTGTAATATTGGTCCACCAACACTTTACCTACAATGTACTGTACATGTATACACTGGCATGATTGCAAAACGGTGAAGCTTTGATATGGCAGATAAAAATGGATTGTGAGGGGGATGACCTGCGTTAGCCGGCGTACTTGGTGGTGTGTAAGTGATAGGGTAGTCGCATCACCGGCCTTACACCTAACTATCTGCGTGACTGCGTCTTTGAACACACCCCGATGAACTTTGCACCACTTTATGAAGATACTGTACATGTAGCTGAAGGGTTCGTTCACATATAATGCGGTAAGCCGTGATAGTTCCCCATAGCGGTCCTTTTTTTTTTCTTTCTTTCTTTAAATAAATGGCCCAGTGGGGAAGAGAGAAAGTAGCAGCATGCAACAAAGTTCCAGGGAGTACTCACAGACATGTGCATTTACCTGTGTATTTTAAGATACAAGTACATTAAGTACACTGTCATGCTTATTGGACCTACATGAGCGGAGTACAGCAGCCATATGTGAACGAGGCTATAGTTCCTTGACAGCATACATGTAATCAATTACATTATTTCAACAGTAACATTTACAAACAATTAATGTGCTCCACATGATCAAAAGAATTTGAGGGGAAAAATTGTTCCGCTTCTTTTCACAATCACATTATTCCATTTTCCACAATGTATCATCCTTGAATTTTCTTCCTTAAACCAACCATAAACTGTTAGAGAATAATACCGGACACAATGCTTTATTATTCTACCCCACATCCTCAGTTGCCTTTAAATGCAAAATCAGAAGGAAAAAAAATCAAGTATTTATGTCATGAAAATAAAAATAGAATGTTTACTCAGTTAATAGTGCCAAATGAAGGTCTCTGCTCAATACCAACTTAAAATTCCAATTACAAACCTCAAACCACTAAACAAATATTATTAGGTGGCATTGCCAGAATTTTGCAGCATTACTATTATTACAAGAATTATACTTTAAACTGTGTTCTACCCACATAACTAACCTTTCGGTTTGCACAGGAAATGTATACAATGTAAATAATATGTAGAACTAGTACAAAGTATCAATTTCAAGTTTTCATAAGTCACATGATCATTACTTGTGGGATCGATTGATTCTTTATTTTCTAATACTTCCGGGAAAAGAAGAAGAGGTATCCACCCACTTCTAATCTTTGAGCCCAAGGCAGTCCATTTGATATTACTCCTAGTTAAAGAGGAGCTTGAGCTCTGGGAAAAGGTGATCAATATTTTGTAAGCCCTTTTATTCTCCTTACGTTGGTGTTGAAGAGTATCATAGAAATATATGTCCACTGATAAAGAGGGCTCTTCAAATGCCCTAATATTTGAAATATGACAGGTAACAGACACTATGAATATGACTGACAAAGAAAGCGGACAAAATATACAAGTTCCTCAGGTAGACAAAGGAACATCCCTTCACTGCTTTTATGTAAAAAACAGGTGAATATGCATGTGGCACCTGTTCTACACATTTTTACATAATAGCAGTGAAGGGATGTTCTTTTGTCTACCTGAGAAACTGTATATTTTGTCCGCTTTCTTTGTCAGTCATGTTCGTAGTGAGATAAGGTTGTGAACCACAACTGTCATGCCACAACTTTATGTAGTCCCATACACCAATTTCTGTGTACGGTGCATGTGACTCTTTATAAGACTGAGCCAAGTTCTTATCATTTTGACGATTCCAAAACTTCTAAGAATACACCGATACTTCTGTGCTACATGATCAACCTTTTCAAGCACTTCCGGACAGTTTCTTTCACAATGCGATTGCATGACCGGAACCCAACTTCAACTTTTAGAAATTAAAACCCACGTTTCCAAAGACATTGTCACCACATGCTAGAGCTTTCTTGTTACAATCCTCCCACTTTGTGCCATCATTATCCTACTGTACATCTGCCTCGGGTCCCTACTTTTGCATTGTCGCGCAGACGCATTGATTCTCAGACACAACAAAACGCAGATCCTTGGAACTAGGCTATGGTTCCACCCACTGAAAGCAGGTCAGGGGTAATGACCTTTTCCCCTTGAGGCATTCACAGATGACATCATCATGTCAATCGCCGACCTTGGTGACCTCTTGTATTCACCCCAATCTCTTCCATACACACTCCATATCACAACAACTCCCATCATTTGCCATCTATGGGAAACCGGCTGTTGGTTGATTTCGGGATAGATCAAATAATAATATTTCATCCTTGAAAAGTTTGCATGAATTCATCTTCTCCACCATTAAAATAAAGGAATAAAACTAAAAGCCTGCAAATTACAATCGGAACAAATTTATCATTTTTTTCATCAATGTCCAGTATTCTGTCGTTAAGAAAATGAGTGACTGGCCCCACAGAAAGCTTGATGAAGATAAGCATGGAAATCAACCATGTAGGCCTGTTCAATGATAGCATAGTGTTCACAAATTTTAGTATTGATAAGTCACTACTTTAACATTTACTCTCAAAGATGTATGTGTTATTATCAAATATACATCAATCATCTCTGTATTAAAAAGGATTTCATGTTTACCTTCATATTTGAAAGTTGGACATCCTACGTGATCTATTTATTATTCTTTACTCACGAAAGTCACATGAATCGTTAAGTCACTACTATAACATGTACTCTCTTGTGTTATTTTCAAATACACTTCAGTCATCTCTGTAAAAGGATTTCATTTTTGTCTTCATATTTTGAAGTTGGACATCCTACGTGATCTATTTATTATTCTTTACTCACAAAAGTCACATGTTGGGCCTACATTTTGACTTTCTGGATCAATCCAAAAGGGAGGTTTCTCCTCGGGTCTGGAAGTTACGACACTTTCACTTTTCATTCATCATCCCTCAAATTGACTGGAATGCCTGCCACAAGCAATCCAACCTGCTAATGCTTGAATCTAAACTTTTCAATCGAAAAACAAAATCTAACCGAATTTCGCCCCCAATAGAACAAAGTTATGACTCATCAGACCTGTCTAGCTCCCCTAAACATGCGGTGTGCAGAAAAAGGAGGAGGAAAAAACATGCACAAGTCTCCAAGAACAGACAACATGCACTACATGTATGTTGAGTAAGACAGCAGCCTATGGTAAGTGAACATGTTGTATGTTCCGAAAGTACCCAATGCTAAATAATATGAGTTCATACATAATAATAATAATAATAATATTTAATTTTTATATAGCGCTTAATACAAATGTCTTTAAGTGCTTTAGAAATATACCATTACCCTGGTCATTGGATTCAGTGCTAGCCCGCACACATTGTGTGCACAATCTCCACTCCCTGGGGAGCATTCCAGCCGGGCGTTACTTGACGCTCACAAGCTGTTAGACCAACAATGACGGCCGCATCCTACCGGGTACCCATTTGACACCTGGATGGAGAGTAGCGAGTGCAGGTTAATATCTTGCCAAAGGATATTAGTGCCGTGTCGGGATTGGAACCCTCGACCTTCACATCTCCAGTCAAGCGCCTTAAACCACTCGACCACGACACTCCCATATTATGCCCATCTGGCTCTCAACAGACAATGCACACATTACAACTCCTGCTCTTGACTCAAGGGTGGTGTACATGTACATGTATGCTGTTGCACCTGCAGACTAATTTGCAGGTGTAGTGTGTGGTTTGTATATGTTGAAGCATTGTACTTTCTTCACTAATTTGCAGGTGCAATATGTGGTTTGTACATGTAAGCATTGTACTTTCTTCATATCCACAAAGCCTCTGCCTCCATCCCCCCATCCCTCCAAAGAGAAAACACCCACAAGGGGGAGTGGCTGAAGATCAATAAAAATAAAAAATTGAGTCACTCAGTATTTAAGTTCTATGTGAAAATATGATTGAGATGTTTAGTGGACCCCATCTTGTAAAAGAGCCTTGGTCCGGGCCTAATTCAATCCTGGTACGTTAATTGGTACCGTTTTAAAGGATAATTTGCAGCCCGCCCTAAATCTAATTTCCACCTGAGCGATTGAAAACGTTCTGCCTCTCGATGATACACGAGAGTATACCCAACATGTGTACAACCACCATGCACCAATGAAGGCCCACCATGTACAATGCATGTCAAGTGCAACTGTCGTGTTCTGAGAAAGACAGCTTGCTCTGTCATAACACAGGCCTTCAAAATATCTAAAAGAAAAAGAAAATATCTCATAGTGCACATCTGCTGTATTTCAAGAATTGATTGAAACAGCCATGGGCTAGAAAACAATGAAAGCTGCCATGACATAAGCAGTATTACATGTAATTAATGAAAGTGTTGGATCTGTCACGCAACCCTGTTAATGATGTCAAACCTACACACATGTACGTCTTACTGTTATAGGAATCGCAAACTCATCTATTTATTTTCATCCCTTATTCTCTACAGTAGTCTACATGTACATTATTGTATTGTATTGTATTTTTTTTAAATTTAGTACTGAATAATTTGAATATATCTCTACCATACTTCCTATTTTTCACATTTTCATGTCTCTCTTTTTTTTTTACCTTTGTGCCCTTTTCCTCTTTATTTTGGCCTTTTACAAATCTTTTTTACCTGTTATGCTCTGTTGCCCTCTCTTCATTTATTGTGCATATTCAAAGCATAACATTTCTAACCTTATTTCTTCTGAAATCATTATATCCTATGCAGGCAAAAGAGATGCCTCTTCTTAATTAACAAGATTACTCATGTTCATCACCAGACATAATTGTTTGAAGTATCATTCAATAAATGTTTTAAAAAGGAAAGATTTTTACATGAACACCACCCTTTACAAATGTTACAGAACTTAAATTGATATACCTCTTTTATTTCAAATCTACATTACATTATTACACTTTTATCATTCCTTCACCCATATCAATAAAGCAGATTGAGAAAATCATATTCACTTAATATCCACCTCGGAATTAGGCCAAATTCCAAAAGAAAGACTTTTCCTCGCTGATAACTTTCACATTTCTCCAGATACTCCAGCACCGAATCCCATTTAATCCATTAAAGGCTCGTTAAGGAATCCTTGATTGACAACATAATGCAGAACCGGAGACCAAAATAGAGAGGTCCTATAATAGGCAACTAGGCAGCAATTTATGGACATTAAATTCCAGCATAACTTCCTAACATTTAAATGTATAGATCAGAGAGTAATGAATGGTGTTTTAGAACCTACTTGTAAATGATTTCAATAATAAATAGCTAGAAACTTTTGATTTAATGTGAACAAATAACCCTTGTTTATGGTCTAGACCATACAAAAAGGAGGGACTTGTTGTAGACCTAAAGCAATTTTCCTTCTGGTATTAAATTAACTTGTTTGTTATCAAACTTATAATTTTCCAAATTTGATACAATCCACAGTCCTGTCATTCATCAAATATATATCTGACAAAATAAAATATACTGTAAAGTAATATTCTTTTTCTCCCAGAAAATGTTTAAAGTGTTTAAAATTGTATTTGGTATTTGTTATTGCAAATAGTGTCGATTCAGATTTCTATTCAAATATAGTATCAAGATTCATAACTTCTGATTTGAATACAGTTTGTATCAATTTAAAATTGATAACATTTTTTATATAGACATTGACAAATTAATCGAAAGGAAATTCAGACACAAAGGTAAACAAAAGCAATTGTCTCCTTCTCTGTCTCAAGCTCGCCCTTTAATTTTAACGTATCTTTCGGCAGCCCCAAAAGGGTGTTACTTCCGGTCTTGGTGCTCCTAAAAGACCAATGTAAATAACACCTCAGGCTCAGCTTGGACATTTGCCATTAAATCTCAAAATTACTGCTGAACTAAAATAGATTCCTAATTGGGCCTCATCCAACACTGAACTTGAGCTTAAGAATCGGTGAAGTAACCTATAACATGAATTTCACACGAGGTTAATTGAAAATGCTTTTACGACCAAATTGCAAGTACGATACAGTAGCTACTTTTGGGATCATTCTTTTTTTATTAGGGATAGTGTCTGTGCCAAAAAGTTGTGTATTTAAAGATTATGTATTTATAAATGAAAAGCGTACATGTAAACGTTTGTTTACATTTATAGGTTAACTGGGGCATGTACATTGCATTTCTGAGAAGTTTCCATTCAAAGGATCCTATAAGGAGGAACTAATATGATAACAATTACATGTAACACTATTTCTGTCAGTTTAATCAAGCCAAAACTATATCACTGTGTATTAGTCTCTTTATCCCCTACAATGCCGAAGACAAAAAATATCCAGATTCAATTATTCAACATAGTTCGAGAAAGCAAGACTTTGATTTCTAAAATTCACTCTATGTCGTCTGCAGAGTAGCATACTCACAACAACGCTAGTCTGTAAGCACAGACTCCAAGTCGACACTTCACCATAATAATTAAAACCTTGAGCAGAGCCTAGTTATGTCAGTCTCTGGCTGTGTCAGGAGCGGCTACATCTACAGAGCCAATGTAGTCTCATCAAGGCCTGTTTTCATCAGACCGAAGTTGCCAAATAACCTGCTATTTTAACTAGCCCTATCTCAAATTAGCCAGATAATTTGTGTCTTCATCAGCCTGCAGTTGCAAGTAGCAGGATATTTGGTCGAGAAAATATCCCAAGAAATCTTGGGTCTTGTTTCCAAAATATCCTGCTATTTAGGAAATAGTGGGCTAATATACGCCCGTTTTTTTTTTGCAACTTCGGTCTGATGATGACAGGCCTAGAGTGCAGAAACTGTTACACGCACACAACAACGGACGGACATGGGTTTGTGCTGGCAAATACGAGGCCGCTGTCAAGGCAGTGAACTCTAAGGTTTCTTCTCGGTTTCTTATTAGTCTCAGGAGAAGGTTGTTTGTTGCTTCACCTTGGCTTTTTTTTATTGCCATCCAAGATCTCAGGGAAACCCAATCAGTAAGGACATAGACCAGACCATTAAATGCACTGGTGAGGACAGCTTACCAATGCTTACGTCTTATGTAGTTCAAGACATCTACCAATCTGATGCCTGCTATAGAGATTTTGGTACACTGTTTGCTGTGTGGTATGAGCTTATAAGAACATGAACTGCACACAACTTGAATTTTTATTGCATTTGGGATGTTTAGGTCAAAATTATTGCTCAATATACATGTAGATGAAGTGTAAACAACATTTAATTCTCTGCTAAATATTACTTACTGACCTGAAAAATGAAAAAAGAAAACTCAAAATCCTTCATACGGTGCAAATCCACAAAAGAGTGTAATTACCGAACCAGTTACATGTTATAGGTAGAAGGGACGATACTATGGTGTGGCCGAGAGAACAGAATAAAAGAAAAAAAATTCAAGAGCTGCAGCGCACCAATGGCGGGCTGCTAAAATGTATTATATTTAATATGTATATTTCCATTTCTTCAAGGCATCAATCTACTTCGCACATTAGCTGTTGCTTTATAATCAGACAAACATTATGCAAGCCTTTGTGTTGTCTAGAGAAGACATTGTTCACAAAGTATGTATGGAATCAGTTAACTGGTCCACCGGGTCCCAAATAATATTGTTTGTTACTTTGTTTGTTTGTTTGTTTTTTTTTATGTCTGCTTGGGGGGGGGCGGTTTTGGACATTGCAGTCACTATGAAGTATCTCATCTCATCATCAATCATCATGTTTCATTCCACACTCAACTTTTAATTCTACCCTGTTGAAAATTTCGCAAGAACGGTCGTAACAGGAATCTCAGTTATTTTAAGAAGTACATTGCACCCATGTTAGTGACACCTTTATTTGTATGAACAAGGACATACACGGGGATCACATGTCAGAGTCGTATAACGGCGCAGGGGTTCAAACATTCCCTCAATTCTGCACGTACACAAAATGTGGCCCGTACAATGTGTACACGAAGGACATTAGAGAGTTACAAATGATTTAAATCTCCTAGCTTATGAGAAGAATGCATACAAATTGCACATGTACAAGGTTCAAGACCAAGATATAGCATATCAAGTCCATAAATATTTGTTTAGACTCTTTTTTTCTACACCGTCTGCTTAGAGTCAAAAGAGCGTAACTCCTATTCTTACACACAGACGGAACGCCCTTATGGTTCTCAACTAAATGATGCATTAGTCTTGATTTCTTATATCATTCTACCATCTACACTACACATCATCTGTTTGAGGCAAGGGCATTATCTCATATGCAGTCAGACCTGCTTTTAATAGTGACCACCTGTATAGACAGACCACCCATCTACAAAGACCATTTTTTATTCCCTTGAAAATGGTTTCATATTAAAACATGTACAGGTACTAAAAGAACCTGTACATAAAGACCACTTTTCTTGACTCCCTAAGATGGTCTTTAAAGACAGGTTTCACTGTACTTCAACACAGAGTTAACAACCTTCTGGCTCTAAACAGACTTATACTTATACTTATAGTTCACCTGCTGAGAGGATAAAAGATACAAGCTCAATTCACACCTATTAACATGTACGTACTACGCATTAGCACCTTTCTGCTTCTCACCAAAATACATGTTTTCCAGGGGAACAATCTCCCTTATCATTCTGAACACACATATTAACAATGATAGAAGGAGATATGCTCAGGGATTTTTATAGCGTAGTGATAAGATCTGTTAGAGCTGTATTCAAACTTGTGAAGAAAACAGATCCAAAACAAAAACTTGACCCTGGCCCATTGAAAGGTAATCTACATGGGTCACTCAATATTTACTGTCTATTTAAAGCTAGGTACACTGTACAAGGCTAGGTAGATATTTTTTCCAAATTACCCTGCAAAGTGAAAAAACACTACCTTAAAGCCTATGTCCCATTTGCAGGCCAAAACTATGAAAAAGTAAAATTCCAACTGCATTTGAAAGATAATACTTATTTAGAAATTCCCTAAAAAAGGTGGGGCTTCAAAATGTCTTCAAGTGGGAAAATAATGACTATTAGTTGTCAAATCGACTTTAGGGCTATAGAGCCCAAAAGTAATAGTCTTGATTTTCAGACAATTGTACCGAATGATCATACGTTTCATGCTGCGCAAAGATTCAATCAGTTTAATCTTGGCCATCATAAGAAGTGGGTTATTGATGTAGACAAATACCTTTACAACTCTTTTCATGTATGTTATTACTAAAGAAGAAAAAAAGCCAGTCAGTCACTCAATAGTGTCTGACAGTGAAGTCTAGCAAGTAAACGGGTTTCCTTGCATAATTTGAATATGAGGACACTGCTAACGTTTAAATTTCACAGATAGGACATACATGACATATTCATAATTCCTGCAAAGTTCTACAGAATTTGAGGTTGGCTGCAAAAGGGACATAGTACCTTTAAATGTTTCAAGCTGATAGATTTTTCCTATTTTTTTTTTTTTTTTTTAGGGGGGGGGCTGGTTATTGTTTTTAACTGATTTTTTTGGGCTAACTCATTATTCATCATTAAATTCAAATCATAACATCATTTTTTTCTTTCTCAGTAATGTAACACATGATATCATTTATTTTGGGGTACAAAAGTGGTTCATGGACTTTGGATTTGTCGTCATGACACTATCCGTTTGCTAAACATTTGCACTCTGATAAGCCATTAATGTTGCAATCGATCTCAAATATTAGCATGAGTTTGCCTTGTGATTCTGAAAAACACAAGCAAACCATATCAGCATGCAATTTGTGAATAAATTTGTACCCATTCCAACTATCAACTTCTTTGACCCCCATTGAAAGACGACCCTAACTGAGTTGCGTCTGTGCATTGAATTCACCGAGATAGTGAAATACTTTAAATGAAAGGACTGGTATAATGGACAATGGTCAACAGGAAATTTGGGGGATCAATTGCAAAGATTGATATGCAAAAAAATGCAAAATCACAGCAAGTCACTTCCATTGTGAAGTACTTGATATCAGCTCTGAAAGGAAAGTTGTTTTGTCATAAAGATTTTTAATTGTATTATGATCAAAGATTTGGAATTTTTCAGTATACATGTACATGTATGTAGCTGTACTGGTCCATATATTACACAAGTCTTTCAAATCCAACAGTCTGTGACTACAATTGGGGGGGGGGCGGCTGTGATCTTTTTAACGAGATTTTGAGTTCTCACCACTTACGACTCTAAAAATAATCATCACAGTGCTATCAACGCCAGGAGAAACCCTTCCGACCATAAATCTCCAGCAGACAAAACGCGTAACTACAGCAGCCGAGGAGTTAATCAAATTTAGGAAGCACGGCACAGTGATCATGGAATATATAGTAAACAAATGATTGGGACAAATGCAGTTTCTATTACCTCAATAGAAACCGATAACAGGAATAATGAATAATGATCGTCTTCATGCAGTTCAAAAGATATAATTCATCTGTTGAGGTTTTGTGGTTTTCATTCCAATTTTTTCTCGACAACCTCTCCCTTTTAATACTTCTGGCTGTTTTTTGTTGTTGGTCCCACTCCTTCATCTGCAAGTTGGCAGCTTCTATGTGCAAGGTGGCATGATGGATGGGGTCAATTGCTGAGTGTATGCATGTGTCACACTGGCTTATTAGCATTACAATGCAGATGAACCATAGGCGCTTAGTGTACACGTCTGCACCACCACCAACACCACCACCACCATCATCACCACGTAGGCAAAGAGACAGAGGAATACTTAGAATTATCTCCATGACAGTGAAATTACGTCTGGAATGCAAATGATCTTTGCATCCATTGAGATCTTTGTTCCCGATTTTAATCTGTCCGCCAAGAAGAGATAATGTTTTCTTATCTTGGCAATGGAGATAAATTTTGCCATAGATCATGGCGTAAAATTGAATGCCATGTTTGTCATCGTGCCTGACGTAGGCTTTTGTTATTGGCTGATTAATGGAGCTGATGAAGCTGATAAACATCACGATGGTCTACAAACGTACCTGCATGGATTTTAGGCTATGTTGTGTTAATGATTGGGAATTCAATTCAGTTAAACAGTAATGAGGGGGCAAAGACTTGAGCACAATATTGATAGATGCAGTCATAATCCTTTTGATGGTCTCATGTAAATGATGTTGCCTATTTGGAGCCAAAAGGGTGTTAAATTCATATATATTTTAAAGGTAAAGACCAGTTATGGTCATGCGATTGCATTGTGAAAGAAACGTTGTGGAATCGATCAGAAAAGGTTGATCATCTAGCATCTAGCATCTGCAAGGTTCTGGAATCATCAAAATGATAAGAAATTTGGCCCATTCTTCGTAAAGTTACAAGCACTATACACAGAAAGATGTATATGGGACTACCCTATATCTCTCACAGACCATGAGAGAAACAAATTCACCAAATATATGAATTAGTAGGCGGTTTCCCGGCAAATTTTGTATCATCATGTATTAGTCAAAACATATTCTTTCACATGATTGGTAATGAGAGCTTCCATTTCATTTTTTGAAATTGGGGCGTTACCAATACTGGTCTTTACCTTTAACACAGAGTTAATGCCCTTTGGCTCTGAACAGACAACATTTTTTCAACTGTAACTAATGTGAGATGAGTGTCTGATCTTGTACTCCTTGGAATCACACTCTGTGCACAAGAAGGGATAGCTCTGTATTACATGTAGTTGTGCCTAGATTCTAGAAGGAACTGCAAATATTATCATGCTCAACCTTGAACATGTTGTTAGGGATGGCCATTATCCATGAGCTCTCAGGGGTAGGGGTGTACAAAGTAGCCAATGATGATAGGGATTAAGGGGATTAGGAATCCTTTATGTCAATAAGGCCCATTGCTAATCACATAATCCTTCAGACAATGCAACATGGGTTCTTCATTCAAAAAAGTTGGACAGTGGGTTTACACTTAGGTAGTTTACATGTAAGGCCTACAGTATGTGTAAAGTGCATAATCAGAGAGTTATTATGTAGCATTTACATGTACATTGTGCACAATGGCAGAAGTTGTAGATTACCTTGGCCTACATGGTCAACCTGCCTCATTGCCTTGTGCAAGTTTAGAGAACAAAACATTGTACCTCAAGACTTATGACTGGACAGATCGAGTACCCTGAAAATGTCAAACTTGTAAACAGGGAAGACTGCACAAACTCCACTCTGTAGCGGACATTTATCTTCAAACCACTGGGGAAATACTTATACACCCTAGAGAAGACAAAGGGGCATGGCATATATATGATAGAGATGGTAGCATACAGGGGTCTGGCAGCTTATAAGATTTAGGTCTATATTTAATTGTGGACTAGCTTCCATAGGCCTGTACGTTTAGCTTCTCCAGGCTTGTACGTTTTTTAGCTTCTCCAGCCATTTGATTTGGGAAGGTGGTTTAGGTCTGACCACAAACCCAATGTTGTTTGTTCAATCATTAGACAATGAATGTATTCTTTGCCAAGTCCATGGCAACAAGATTATTATTAGTATGATTTTTTTAAATGACAATATGGAGCTGATGCTTGCAGTGTTTTACAGAGGGTATATGGACTAGCATTCAGGTGCCCCTAAGGTCAGTCAGCTGTCTATGCACGGGCCAGACCCATAGGATAATACCTGACGTCACTGCCCTCCTCCCGCAAGATAAGACGGCTAAACTCATCTCCAATATTGATTAACCTCTGGATCAATCTCTCTCTCTTTCTGTCTCCCTCTCTTTCTCTCTCTCCCACTCTCTCTCTGTCTCTTGTATATCAGTGACTCTTCATTTCAGTCATGAGTCATCTAGCCTAAATCCCAACGGCCGCAGTCAGATACACCAAGTCGAAGTTGAAGGTATGGTGGACATATCAGGTGACCAAGGGACACTGGTTTACAATAGGTATGTCTTCATCAGCTCGAGATTGCCAAATAACCCGCTATTTCAACTATCCTGGTCGCAAATTATCCAGTTAATTTGAGTCTTCAATAGCCCGCAGTTGCAATTAGCGGGATATTTGGTCGAGATAATCATCCCAAGATTTCTTGGGCTAGATTGCAAAATATCTCGCTATTTGTCCGGTGCGTCTTCAGTCTCTTCACCAGCCCGAAGACTCGCAATATGCGAGCAAAATATCTTGAGCTAATTTCGATGTCAAGTCTCGAGCTGATGAAGACGGGATATGTAACTTTGGGATTATTTCCCAAATCAGAAATAGCTGGCTATTTGGCAATCTTGAGCTGATGAAGACATACCTACTGTCCACTGGTCTTAGGCCTTCTTGGTAGAGAGAAGAGCAGTGGACATTTGATAGCATGAGAGATAGAGATGATCACTCGAGTGGTCTGCTCAAGCCAGACAGCTGCACTTCCTCTTCACTGGACTTCCATGCCTGACATGTCAACAGCTCAAGCTTACCATGTTCTTGAATAACCATGCCTATACATGTATGTACAATGTACATGGAGGCCTGAAATCTTATGCACAATTCAGTGAAACAATACACAGAAACAAACAAATTAACTCTCCTAAAAAATATTACATTTAATGTTTTGCAAGGAAATGTCATTTTACGATAGAACATCTCAGAGCTCCTGTGAAAAAAAAACTCTACTCATACAAGTAAGGTGAGGCCTTAAAACGTTTGGACAAGAAAAATATTTTCTAATTGCATCGTTGAAAAGAAATCATACATTACATATTCTGGAATTATGGAAGATTGTTTGACTTGATCTACCTTGTAGGGGCCTACATGTACAGTGTACAATTGTACATGCACATGAATTTGTTTATACATTCCCTCAAAATTATCTCCAGACAGTTAGCAAACTGCTCCTTAGCAGAGCCTGGGGCCTGTGTCACTTTGAACACTCTGAGCACATTGAACCTGACGGTCTGGCTGAGAGAGCGACATTCATACACTTAAATATGAAATCCGACTGTCTATTTTTCTAAATTCTAAATATACTGAATGTAGGTTTGAAATAGAACTTACAAGTAGGTCAATTACTTTTTCTTGAAAAGTAAAATTCTGAAGGTAAATAGAGCTCAACAAATATTGGTCTACAGATGTACATCCATTTCAGCTGTATACAATAAATTTGTGAGATGCATCTTTCAGCTCGATACCTCTCTGCTTTTTGTTTGGAATGTGCCATCTGTATGCATGCCGACAGATCGCATTGTAACGGGATGAATAGGATGGCCCATCCATTTCGGATGTTTGCATATTTTTGTCAGAAATTCATGCGGGTGCTCTTTCATGATCTGTCTGTCTCTGTGCTGCGATGAGCGATCATGTCTGCTGCCTGACATTTCAGAACATCCCTGACAAATTGATTGAATTATTGATAATGGATTCTGTTTTTGAGGACATATGCTCGACCATATTTACTGTAGTCCCATGCATATACATGTACGTACATGTATGTAGTCATGATGAGACATACAATGTAGATTAGAGACTGATATTCAGATAATACAGTCAACTGTAAACCAACCAGATATCCTCAAAATTTAGGGCAAATGGAGGAATGTCATTATCTATTTGGTTTATTTTTGGACAGGTGTAAATTGGGGTATTCTACGCATTTATTCCTCTTTAAATCAAATTTGTAAAGGAAATCTCCAGTTCAGAAAATTATGATGAGATAAAACAGAAAAATTCTAAACATAAATCTGTTCTCTTTACTTTATAGCAATAATTCCTCTACAGGTGTACATACATGTACATTCTTGATTTCATCAGAGAGTTATTACCGGTAGGCAGAAACATAATAGCTCCTTGATTACATGTAATGACACTTCTAAAAAATTTGATCTTTATTTCATTTTTAGAGCCATTCCAAAATTCCAAAGCATTACTAAAACCATTATTATTATTGCACAACTATCATGCCAAGATTGCCAAGCCTTAGCAAGAAAAAAATCCAAGTACATGAACATTAAATTAAATCCCTACATGTACATGATTGCATGTATTGTCATAAGGATCTTGTACAAAACTACAGTGTTTATGAATTTCATAGAAAGATAAATTGTCATGTCATATTTGTGGGTCGTTGGGCTTTAGAAAATTTAAAGAATTTGAATGCATTGTCCTGGTGGTTCCTAGCCGCCCTGAATCAAATACATCAATAGTCAGGGACAAATAGAGAGCGGATATGACGATACAAACCAATACTATAGAAGATAGAAGAGGGACTGGTCTCGCTCTGATAATCATTAATAATTTGGTTAAACCATTATTTATTTATTTTTTTCTTCGCTCTTTTTTAAAAACCCACAGTGTTACTGTAATAATACTCTTCAATGAATTGTATTACTACACTAAAGGCACAAGAATGTAGATTTATCTGAAGTGCAATACCTGTACGTGTTGTTTTTGCATGTTTTTGGTTTGAATGGCATAGGCAGGAGAATGGCAAACAACAACAAATCACTGTCCTTTTTTATGATGGGACTTGAGAAGTATGTAACTATGACATAAAATGCCTTTCAATTAACACCCCAAAACTTGTAATACTCAAACAGATGGCTCAAGAGTTTTCACCTAAAATTGAAAATGTTTGAAATTTGGGCGATTCTTTTCATGAGATGTTTCTACTATACATACATGTAGTCTGAAAAATGGGAATCAAATTAAACTATTTCAAAAAAGAATCAAATAATTGTTCATCTTCACCAAAATTCAACCTCTTTTATAGCCTCCATGGCCATCTGGCATAGATTAAACATGTACATGTGCATGTAGAGTAAATCTGGAAAAATTTATCTGCATGGTTGGCAATGACATTTCAAAAATCATTGAGATGTACAAATCAACGGTTGGTCTCCATGTACAATGTAGTGCACACAATTATCACAGAATGCTAGTACTGTACATACAATGTAGTTTTCACGATTGCCAGATCAACTGTCGTGCATGTATGATGTTAAGTTATTCTCTAATTCTCTATAGTACCGCAAGAAACCTCCAATGATCCTTTTTAAGGCAACATCATTACCAAAATCACAACAAAGATAGGAATCCTAATTATTTAGATTTTTGAACAGGAATTGTACTGCTGGAGAAACATGAGGGACTACATTTTGATTAAAAAATAGTAGGCCCCATTTCCTGCAATTTCCTCATTTTGAGCCTCATTGTTCACTGCTCTTCTTACCACAGAAATGGGACAAAATAATTTGAATAAACAAATAAACATCCAGTTCCATTCACCCATGACATTATACATTATAAATGACTGTACATTGTAGGCCTACATTGTAACATGTAATTTAAAGAGTACACAGGCCCATGGATAGGGTTGTTACAGCAGTCCATTGCTGTCAAAATGCAGTTATACAATGTACAATTGTATATAACTGTAATCTCAGCACTTCAGTACCTCCCACTATTGTGGCCAGTCTCTCTCACATCCCCTCTCTCTCCTTCGAAAGAAAAAGAAAAACCTTTGCACACAGGACTAAACAATGGCCGGACCCTTTACAAAGGCCCTGGTTCTGTTTACAACACTTCCAGGCCTAGGCTATATAGCTGGCCGCAATGCATGGTAGAGTACATAACAACCAAGCTAGTAACATTCCAGGCAAGCTTAGGCCCTGATTAGCCCAGCCCCTGATTTGCATAAATACACACAGGACTATTCTCCCTCTTTCTCACACCACCTATTCACACAGACTTACCAGAATAATTGTGGGGAAGGGGTAATTGCTTCAGAGGTTTCGGCCAAATATAGACTCCTTATCACAGTTTTGTACAGACATTCGCCAGTGTAGGCCTACACTTTATATTCATGTACACATGCATGTACAGTACTGTAGCTTGCATTTTATTTTGACTTGAGATCATGTATCAAAATATGTACACCAAATCACACCTACAGGCTACAGGTACAGTACATGTACATAAATAACCTGCAATTCAGGATCTATGTGACAGTCTATAAATTTATCAACTAGAAATGTTGCTTTTTACAAATGAAAAGAATATAACAAGTTTTTCAAACTAACAATAAAGCTTTGCATAGAATTCATGCCCTCATCTCAAGGTAATGGATCTCAATTCATAATACTATTACTAGAGTCTTGTTCATGTACATGTACATTGCCTGATAATAATGTGCATGTACATGTAAAATGTGTATGTGTACAATAACATGAATGCAAACACTGTACTTCTTTAATATTTAAAGACTAATTCTTTTTAGGACTCTGACTTGATTCTGGTCATTAAAACTTAATCCCTCTAATCCTCATCAAGGCAAAATGGTTGTCTTGGAATGTGATCTGCAACGTACTGTACATGTAGTCTTGTTAAAAATCAAATCAGACCCAGAGATATATTGTAACAGTTTGACACTAAATGTATTGTTATGTGTGAGACACTAACATTATGCAACAACCTGCCCACATTTCTTTTACTATCCTAAATTTACAAACAAATGTAAATGTAGGCTTCCATACAGTAGATGTGTAAGCCCTACATTTAGAAAGTATACAATGTATGTTATTGACCTTTATTATGAAAGCACCTCTACATACTGTACGGTATATTTTCGATGTTCATGACTTAATCACTAACACAAACCCATCAAATGCAATGCACGTGTATAAACAAGCCTTGATAATAGAAACCGCAGAATAGAAGAAGAAGAAAATCAATACCAGTACCTTCCCTACAAATGTACTTTAACGGCCTCGAAAACAAAAACAAGCATGTAACAATATTATTTTACAAGTGGAATCAGAGGAGACAGTTGTGGAATATGCAATAAAAAATATAAAAATATGCTGGCAGTCATGACTGCAAGTAACAAACTAAACTATTTTTGGAATGACATTCAAATCTGGCAGCTGAAGAAGAATTTTTTTTTTTACTGTGTCTTCTTTCTTGTGCAAATTGCATATTGTTTGTGTTATTGGTATCAAATCAATCAATAATACTTTAACGCTTCTATAATGATCGGACGATACACTTCCAGTTGTGTGAACATACATGAATAGATCTACATGTAGGGCTGTATACATTAGCTTTGTATAGGCTCTTAGTCCCGCATGTATAAACAGGGGGATTGACTGTCACATTTTCTGTTTTTCTTAAACACTATTTCCAATGTTCAATGCAACTTCCTGAAATGAAAGTGAAAGCCTGAACTGACATGCCACAGTTTGAAGTCAAAGAACCTAAGGCAAATACCATTGTCTTAGGACTTAAACCAAATCCCAAAGTCAAATAAATGACAAATGACAGGCTGAGCTAAGTTTACTCGATACAGTTTTAACCTTGCGAGAAGTGGAGCATTCCTGTACAGCCATCGCTGACATCTTACTCCATTTTATTACACTTTACATGTACAATGTAAGTAGTACTGTTACACATAACTGTTCAAAATTTGTTTCAATGTGTTGAGTACAAGGTGCAAAATTGAAGTACTAGTACATAATGGTTCCCTTTAAAACTACATGTACATAAACATGGTCTACAAATTATATTGCAAACTAGATTAAAGAAAATATATGTGAATGCCCATGCTATACATGTACATGAAGTCAACTAATTTTAGTGCACTGTAAATATTTTGATAAAATGTATTGTTTTGGACTGCAGACATTGCCAAACTAAAAAATTACAGTACTAAGGATGACCAGAGATAGAGCAAACAGGTTCCCTGTCCGGTAGTTATCACGGCTCTTTCAGGAAGTTATAACATGGCAGGCATTTCCTCTGCCCACCTAACGGTGATTGTTTGAAGTATCCCAGGATAATAATCCAAAATAAATCCATAATCTCTCTTTATGAGGTGAATGCAATCATCGGCACCGTCAAACAAAAAAGAGACATTTAATAAAGAATAATCAGATTAATGAGATCATCTGTCCTAAAACTCATTACAAGGATAACATTTTGTATTAAAAATGCATGCACCGGTATATCAAGTACATAAGGCATGACAAAATTACTGACAAATAATTCACTAAAAATATAATTTAAAAAATTACCCTGAATCTCCAAACGGTCTACAAATATGCCCTAAAGGTAAGCTACACCTGTTCTACGATGAGTAACCACAAATTTTGTTTACTACTTCTCAAACATCTACGGAGGAAATTTTCATTTTCTCCTCCAATATCCCTAATGGACATGTAGCACACCTCGGCGCCTTATTAACTTTATTATCGATGACACAGATGCGCCCTGAAAATTGGCAACGCAGGAAAGTGTTTGAATTAGGCTAGGTGTGATAACTAGGATTTTACAGGAGCCATGTTTCCTCGAGGGGGAAGGTATTAACTTCCTCCAGTAATGAGGAGTCAGAGAAGAAATAGCAGAGAAGAAATAGCAGTAAACAAGAGAGTCTCCAATTTTCAGGTACAGTCAAACCTGTCTATAGCGACCGCCCAAGAGAAACATAAAAAGTGGTCTTTGTAGACAGGTTCCTTTTTTTAGTACATGTTTCAATGAGAAACTGTTTTCAAGGGAAACAACAAATTTCTTTGTAGACAGGTGGTCACTAAAGCAGGTTTGACTGTACATGTACATGTCGGACAAGGGGTCATGGACTATACTACCTACATTACGTGTACGTGTACATGCACAGCCAGTAGTATCAACATTTCCGATTTCCACCCTCAGACACATAATTTCTTTCTTTCTAGTTTCTACGTTTATGTTTCTTGCAGCATTATTACAACACAATCGCAACTCAAGGGCAATTTCAATACCCGACATACCATAGAAATCATGGTTGGGATAATGATTTGTCATTGTAATATTTGCCCATTTCAATAGGTGATATACAAAGCTATTGAAATTGGCTTACCGGTAGGTTGATTTTTTTTAAAGGAAACATAGTTGTGGTTGTGTTCTATACAGCTCTGGGACAAAAACGTATGCATGTTGGAATCTTATATCAAGTCTTTGATTTGATTGGCATTTATTGAATAGTAATGTACAAGTACATCTACGTGTACACTATGGCATAATACAAGTACAATGTAGGCCTACAGTGTATGCTCATGTAAAATCAAGGTGCTCATTATAATATGTGGATCAATACGTCCAGCATGGGGGCTGGGTCGTACTGCATTGCTCATCTTTCTGTACACATGATATTGATTGATCTCTTGAGTCTCGAGGCATCCATCATTAAGCCAGACTGCTCACATAATATGTGTTGAATTACCCAAACCATGAGTACTTCAATATTCCAAGGATGCATATAATGTTCATAAACATTGTAGTACAACTACCGTACATGTACAGTAGGGTATACCGTAGCATGCACTGGAGTACGTCTTGTACACATGACGTTTGGTTTACTGTATAATATAGGGTGTAGTCCTTCGCAAAACATTTGGGGTGTTCGTGTTCGGAATTAACCCAAACAGGAACAAAATGAGGTTAATTTTAGTTCATTAAGGCAATACTTTTTGTACACCTTGCTAGTAAAAATGTATAAATTCATACATACAAATTTGGTTTAAGTGCCCTAAATTTTGAGGCTCTTGCTAAGGCTCAATTCCAACCCATCTTACATGCATCTGAGCTGGTGAACTTTAGTTGACACTGGCAGTGGCAGTCCAGCAAAAATAAAAATGTCAGATATGGACAATACATTTTTGAAAGACAAAGAAAACAGAAGAAAGTCTGTGAAGTGACTGCTCAGTGACCTATCTTTCTCCCTGTCTGCCAGTAATAATGCATTAATGTGGTAAATGATTTAAGATGTGCTTGGAATCTGTGACTGGCTGACTGCTTCGGAATACTCTCTGTCAGTACTTTGGAATGCTGTCTGTCCACGAAGCAGCACATTACTTGGAATCAAGTCTGGGAAAAGAACTCAAATGAGCACCACAGACTCTGTGGACGGGCTACAAAAAACTTCCTAAACAGTTGCAAAAGAGAACGATTGATGTTGATGATGGGACCTCCACTCTCCAGAGTTTCAGAGAAGAAGAAACATTAAAGATGATCTATAAACCAGAGACAGCTCTAGAGAGAACATCCCTGATATGCAGGATGTGGCATACATGTATTCAAGCTGAACATTCTTTCTTCCCTACCGCAAGGTGACCATGTCAACCATATCACTCTCAGCTTTCTTCATAACTGACTGGAGTTCAGTGTTGAAGCTTTCTCTTGTTATAATATCATCTCCCCCACACATTCACACTTCGCAGGCTTGCATGGGTAATGTTGCATGTAACAACGTCACTGTCCTGAGAAAATTTTGCAAAGCCATACAATTTGTATTGTGGGGGTGTATGCATGAACTATAATACAGTGTACACACACACATAAATAGTTTAAATGCGTACATGTACATGTCATGCAGACATTACTAGTACATGTTAACTGAACTTGGCAAGTTGGCATTGACACATTTCCCTTTTTCAGAAATATACTTGGAGAGAAATGTAAACATTAAAAACCCAAAATACAAAAGACTCTATAAGTGGAGGAAATTAGGCTAAAACTGCCAAATCACTAACTCTACCATATGAGAATTCCAATTAGAGACTGGTTCTTTTGTGGACTGTTTACCAAAAAGCTTCAGTGCAATGCACTATGGGGTAGAAAAGTCAAACACTATAGAACTGTTTGTTTTTGGAGGGCTGCTTCCATAATGGTTGCACACACAGTGACACACTAAACTTAGGTAAATCAATGGGTAAAAGAAGAAGGCATGCTGTGAATAAAATGCATAGGACCAGCCCACAATTACAAAACTAGATTGAACAGTCATTATAGCCATTGAGGCCAGCCCACATGAACTACATTGTAAACTACATGTACAGTACATTGTATTGTACATTTAAATAGTTCCGTGAGTTCACTGATCCACACAAATATTCTGTTTACATGTAGCAAATGTACATGTACATTGTACAGTACATTATGTACATGTACCTACATGTAGGTCTTATAAAGCATGGAGAACAGTATGCAATACAATTCATTGTGACCCATAATTGTAGTAGGAAAATGAGTTTGCTAGACTGGTGGCTTTTAAAGACAGGTTCTACAACACATTTCTTTCTCACGACAGACAAGATACATGGCCACTATAGACAGGTGGCCTTTACAGAGAGGTAGCCACTAGGTCAGGTTGGACCGTAAATGACCTCATTGACAGTTGTACCAGAAGGTTGAATCGAGAAGGAGTTTCTTAGGGCAAGTTAATCAATACTAATGACAATGATCAAAAGATTGAAGAAAAAAAATTCTGTGGACTGGATAGCGGAAAACATTACAGTATCACTAGAAACACTTGTGTCAATTAATATTGTCAGAAACTTCAGAAAGTGTTGCACTGTTTATTTATTCTGTATTGTGCTTATAATATTTTTCTTTTTTAGGCCTTCAGATTCAGGCCATGGTTCTTAATACAACTTCCAGTGGAAATTCCCTCACAGAATGTTTAGGAAAACAATCCAGGATAACAACCATGCCAAATTCTTAGCTAAAACAAGCAACTAATACATGAAGTATTGTTGTATTTAGCTGGTGATTAAATTATAAATTGTGAGGAAGAATAGAGTTACATGAAAACAACAACACTGTCACTGGTAAGCTGACTGTAAAGTGTAAACCGAAACAAATTTAATTTGGTACAAATTTTGCCAATATTCTCCAATTAATCATGGATCGAACTGTAACATTTGTTGCAAGCCATTTGGCTGAGGGCCATACAGGTTGTATGAACCCTACACACAAGCGAGCATGACTAGAAACTCTCTCAGCTGTCATCTCCCTTCATGATATGTATTCCAAGGTTGCGTGGGGTATTTTAAAATGATAGCAAGGAGGGTGGAATGCTGTTTTTATGTTTGTTCTTTAAAAATAAAGTCATGTAAATTATTGGTTATGTACAAGGGATATTGGTCAGAGATAATTTAATTATTTCTCAATAATACCCTCATCATTATTTGCTTATTAATGTGTCAAATTGTCAATGGCAAAGCATTGTTTAAATCAAATATTGAAACAAACTAATTGTTTCCTTATTATTTGTTTGTATCTTAACTAAGTGATGTTAAAAGTCAAATTAAATAAAAACCCGTTGTTTTGTACTACATTGTACGTCAGTTTGGTGATATTTTTTCCTTCACCAGAAATAACATTTATTGAATCAAATTCTGAAAATGACTAGGTCTAACAGTACCATCATTCATACTCATAGTCCATACCTAACATTATGCAATAAGGATTCAACACTTTAACATGTTTAAAGATGCCTTTCGACTGTGTTTTGACTGGTGGTTTAACAATAACATTAAAATAAATTTACTAATTTAGCATTCATTTCTAGATCTAAAACTAGTAGCTCTAGAGAGGACATGTTATCAATCCAGTAGAATAGAAACTTGTAAAACTAAGGGCTGGATAATTTGTTCCTGTGAGTGTGAGTGAGTGATCTGAGCTGTGATTGTGAAAGAGAGTGACTAAACTTACATTGCTGCCATCATCATCGCCAAGATCGTGTGCCTCCCTGGTTCGAAAACAGTTCTGGCACTTGGTCTTGTTGAACATGTTAGGCTGAAAGTTTTTACATCGCGACGTTTGCCGCATCAGGTTTTCCTCTCCTCGATCTGGAAAACCCATGGCGACAATCTGAGTAGATCGTCGAGTGGCTGTAGTGGTCATAGGCAAAGCCTGCACCGCCAGTTTGGCTATTCGGTCAGTGTACACCTGAAAGAGCTCAAACGGCCGCCGCCCCGGTAGGGTGACTCGTACACAACGTGTGCTAATGTACTACCACCACGGCTCTGGTAGTAATGTGTGAAAGATATGGGATGATCAACGCGAAGAAGCAACAGCTGAGGTCCACATTATCTCCTGGTTTAAACAAAATCCACAGGTTGAAAAACGAGTCATCTTCCGTGGACGAATGTGTGTATGTTCCTAGCAAGTATCCATGTAAAGTTATTCCACAACATCGCTCCTTCGAAACAGTTTCATCACAATTTCGTTTTGGTAGATTCGAGCTTGTCGATGTAAACTGTTCCACAGCACTTCTTCGTGAGCCATTCACGAATCGAAAATGACGATTATTGCGCGCGCGCGTACGTGCGTCCAAAAAAAACAGCGTGCACATCGCACGCACACAAATACACGTACGTTGTATCAAGGTCAAATCGGTTCGGAAGCTCGACAAGATTTTTATAGCCTTGTCAATAAAACATTAATGATTTCCATTTACATAGTGAATAGAGACAGGCTGTTATAAATGTACAATAATAATGGCTCTGTGCAAGTATTTTAGAGTTATATGTTATTAAAACAACATTGACTCAGGGGCGGCGCCACAGGGGGCAGGGGGGCGGCCACCCCTAAAGGGAAGAGGAAGGGTAGAAGAAAAAGGAAAAGGAGAAGGAAAAGGAAAGGAAAAGAAGGAGAAGAAAAGGAAAAGAAGGAGAATAAAAGAAAAGGAAGGGGACGAAAAGGAGAAAGGCCAGGAGAAAGAGAACTATAATGTGTAAAATATGACGTAAGGGGGGGGCGGGGGAGAGGGGGAAAAAAGATAGAGAAAACAAAGAAAAAGAAAGAGAAAAAGCAAGCCAAATCAGGCGATCAGATTTAAACGCGTCATTATTACATTCACATTACCGGAAGTTCAAACATTGGTTTACGATGAAAAACCTTTCGCCAACTGACAGAAATCAAATTAATCCCTTGTATCTCCTAAACCTTATGGCTGATTGTTCAATGGAAACAACACATTCATCTATTACAGCCCTTCTGAAAAAATGGTGACACTCCCCCCCCCCCCCCCCCCCTGCGTTCTTGTTCCTGTTAGTTGAACTTAAGATTGTTTTCTTTTTAATTTGGCAACAATTATGCACCACATCGAGCCACTTATGCATCAATTTCAAAAAAATCTTCAACTTCTGAGGGGGCACATCCGAGGGGAGACACCCCCTGCGTGGCGCGCCCATTCGCCCCCTAACAATGGCGCCGCCCCTGCGTTGAATGTATAAGACAATCGTTAAGAAGTGCAGATAAGAGTAATTATAAGTAAAAGGTTAGTGAGAATTCTGTGAAGAGGAAACAAAATATTCATTTACACTTTTCAGATTGAAATAAAAGTGTGTCTACCAAAAATGACAAAACAACAAATACATAGAATATCAAAATAAATCAAGTCATGTACCAGAATGCTTAGTTATAGAACATGAAACAGCATCGACTGCATGGAGAGCATTAATCTAGATCGGAAAAGATTTCAATTTTCTTCATTGGCAATGTGAGACTATAATTTTTTTATGTTAACTGGCGTCACAGGAGATTGGCCATGGGGCTTGTCATTTAATTCGTGTGTGATATCATCCCAAACCCAAGTCATGTATCAGAACCCATTGACCTCGTCTCTGCATCGCATTGGATATTAATTTGATGCATTTTGACCTTGCACTTCGTGAATCACAGAGAGTAAAGCAAAGGCGAGAGGAAACAGGTTGGATCAGACGGTGATCATCTTCCCTCATCCTCCTCCTCCTCCTCGATCCTCTAACAGTTCTAATTAGACGTCGTCCAACGATTCATCATCAGGATAGATTATCTTGAGCCCTCATCCGCTTTCGTCATTTTGATCTATCGCATGAACATTTTAATCTAGCCATTAATCTGCATTACATGAAAATATCACTTTATCTTAATCCTTAAACATTTTGGACATTACCAACTATTTTTTAATTGGGAGGATATATAATTCCCCACTGTTGGCATAAAATTGCCCATTTAAGGAATTTTGTTATAGCTGTTTATAAATTTGCATACGGCAATCTTCTTCCTTCGTTCTTTTTAAGTGTTTATGTGTCAATTATGGTGACGATAGTAATCTCATTCCTTTACAGTTCAATTTTTAAAATAAACATTACCCTTTTTTACAAGTTTGCGAAAAGACGGTGCTTGGTATACACCATCGGTGAAGTGTCCAATACGAGATGAAACCAGGTCAAATACACCATTGTGAGAATGTGATTTATTCTTAATAGATAAAGTTTTATATCTTATCAGAACTATTAATCAATCTATATGACTCTTTCGATTGCTCGATAGCATTCTGGGAAGATATAAACTTTAACTGTCAAGAATAAATCACCGTTCTCACAATCGCTTCATGTTAAGAGAGGTATCGGAATTCTATTTCAATTTTATGATAAACAAACAGTGTATATTAGGGACTTTTAGATTTGCACAACGACAACGTGGATTGCTACGATCGACGTCCTTTTAATGCACTGCCTTGAATGGACGTCATACGTATCAGTCCACGCAAATCTAAAAGTCCCTACTCATCACCTGGATGCACTAATGTAACACAGTTTGAACTGTGAACCATTCAACCATGGATAACTTTACCTTTCCTAATGTATCATTTGCCAGAGACAACATCCATCAATCACAAATGCAAACAGATATTGTCATCCTGTAAATGTAATAAAATCAAACTGGGACACCTTCGGTCTGTTAAACTGAACATCTCTGGTACATTCTTTGACTTCTTCAATTAACGCCACAGTGGGGCTCCCACACCTACGGCTTGTGCCCCAACTGAATCGGCCTGTAATGAAATTACTAGTGACATAGTGATTCATCTTCCGGAATGTACAACTATACTGAACTTGATGAATGAATGAATGAATGGATAAAATGATTGAACGAGTGAGTGGGTCAGTGGGTGGGTGAGAGAAAGTAAGGTTGATTATTAAATATTTTCAACGAATATATTGACTGACTGAGTGAATGCGGAATAAACAAATGACTGCATGTGTGGATGGATGAATGAATGAATGAATGAATGAATGATTTTTTTTCTTCAAAGATGTAACCGCAACGTAACATTCGTGTATCGACTCAGCACGCAATGTGAGGGCGCTCTTCAAAATAATCTCATTGTGATCTTTTGGTGTATGAAAAAGCAATACGGGATACGGCTTTCAACAGAAGAAATCGCATAATGAATCAATTGAAAGGATGTATAAGGATGAAATAGAATTTATGCAGATGGCGTGTAACGGAAAATGACCAGTGTGATATATGTAAAGAAACAGAAACTACTGTTCATGTCTTGTTAAAATGTAACAAGGTTAGAGTTTTTTTGAAAATTATTGAAAACTTATATTATAATTAGATTAATTACTTTCATGAACAAATAAATATTAATGAAAAAGCATTAGTTATAGGTTATTTTATTGGAAAAAGGGGAATTTTTTTGGATAAAATTCTTGTTAATTTTAGGACTATACCTAATATACATAATGTATATTAAACTTCGGTGTGATGGAAAAGAGTAAAATAGTAAAAGTCTGTTCATTAATTTCAAATTAGAACTAATTTAACTTTAATTTAAAATTAATGAATAGCAAATAAACAAAGTTTTTTATTGACGAAACACAAATTAATTTTTCAAGAAATGTTAAGGTTATAACTATTTATTTAAACACTTTTGTCTTTTTTTTATTATGTTAAAATGTAACTTGATGTAAATACATATGAAATGTAAAATATGTGAAATAAAACACCTCGGTAAGAGGACAAGAAGAAACAAAATAAGGATGAAATAACGAAAAAATACATTTTATTTTCTAAACTACGATAGAAGGTAGTCATATCGTAAAATCAGCTTTTATTTATATTAAGTCTATAAATCAGAGAAGCGGATTTGTGAAAGCTTTAAAAATGGACAGATGAAATGGAACAGTTAATTTAGTCAATATCTGAGTCTATGATTAAAACGAGTCTGATGTTAACAAAACCTTTGTATCATTTATTGTGTTTTAATATAATGAAGGCAACCTTTTATATTAAATGACGTATTAAATTTGGACTCGTCTCGTAAATATTAAATCCCTTCTTTGGTGGCTGTGCACAAATATCAAGTAAAGTCATTCGCCCTTTATAATTACTATCTGCGGTAAAAGCAAATGCAAAGATGCTAAAAGTGCCTCGATTTCGAAATTCATAGTCTAAAAAACAAAAGATATAGTGATTGTTTTCCTCTTAGCTTTGCTTTGCTATGCCAACAAGCATTATTTTTGCTTCAGTACCTGTACAGTTGCTTTTCATTTACTTTGCTTAATATTAAACATTATGGATTTAATCTGGGTTTCCGAGGAGGTTTGGGTTATGGTTGAAAATACTGAAAGCCCCCCCCCCCCCCCCTGCATATGGCCTGCCGTTGTAATTTCTCAAATCATTATCATTTTCTTTTATCCAAGATAATATAATGTATGTTATAAAAAAATTAACATCATATTTCGAAACATAATTATTAAGGATGGCCACTAACAAATCACACAAATCGTACAAATCGTAGAGTTTTCAACCTCTTTTTTTCATTCACGGCACATTTCCCAGAAAGTTTCGCGTAATCCCAATCCCAAAGTCATCACAGAATATAGTACTTGTACATCACTCTGACACACGTCAAGTGCAATGTACACACCTACCATGCCTATGTTCATATGTGTTTCTATTTTTGCGAGTGAGCGAAGCGAGCGAAGTGAGGAACCCCCCAAATATAATCTTAATAATGTTTCAAAATTATTTTGTAATCGACATACTAGATAAGATACAAAATAATATATGTGGGCACCCGCCGCCAAATATACATGCATTTAAGGAGATTCACCCCGTTTCTAACTTGTTGCGAGAGAGTGAAGCGATCAAGCGGTTAAAAAATGTAATTTTTATATGGAAAATTTAAACTATATTCTTGAACCTCACTGTAAAATAGAATGATAAATTCGGGCACCTCTTGATAAAAATATGGAGGTTTTCAGGCACTCCGCTGCCTGAAATTATCCCGCTTTTCTAAATAATGTAAGCGAGCGAGGTCAGCGAGGAAGAGATTCACTTTTCATCTGTAAAATGAGGCTCCTCATGAAATTACCAACTCTAGTGGTTTTTAATATTTGGTGTTTCAAATCGATAACGCTTTGATATTAACTTAATTTCTCTCGCGGCACCTTTATAGATGTCTTGCGTCACCTTAGTTGAAAAACGATGATTAAATACTTGACTGGAGATACGAGAGATCGTGAGCTCGAGTCGATCAATCCCTTAGCAAGACATTAATCTATATTTGCCATTTCCACCCAGCTGCTAAATGGGAGTTTCTTGATGGATGGGATCATAATCAGCTAAAGCCTGGGTAATAATTATTCGAGCGCCTAATTGAGTATCATGCGTGGTAGATAACCTTAAGTGTGCTTTGAAAATATCCAATACTATTCTTATAATACAGGAACTGCATACAAAAATGAGACAACTATATCAATATGCGTCCTATCTGACCCGGTAAGGTTACACATTTCGATATGATAAAGAAAATGTTTATACTGTGCGTTCAGAATATGTAATTTGATTACGGGCCCATATCTCGGGGTTCTTCAGTAAACCACAGAGCTATCTAGACCGCAGCGATGCAGGAACTTCCGTCTGTCTGTACGACAAACAAACCGCGTTCTGCAGGGTCATACAGAGTGTGCAATATTGTTTTGACTTATAGGAAAAGAAAAATATCCAGGGAAACCTAAGGAAGATATTGAACTAGACGGAGGCATTCATGATTATTCCTTTCAATGTTATCAGCAAGACAGCCGATTTTGTTTTTATTTTGTACTTTCAGTCAAGAATTCGAATGAGAAACATTATATTTGTATTAAAGGGATTCGGAGATACACTGAGCCTGCATGATTGGTTTTATGTAAATAATTCGACATGGTAAAACTCTTATCCCTTCGATCTCCGCCCCCCCCCCCCCGTATGTCGAAAGTGATTTCAATGTATCTCCCTACCCAATGGCGCGAATGTGTTTATACCTCCCCCCCCCCCCCCCCCGCGAGACTGAGTTTTTCGTTTAAAGCCCCTCTAAAGTGTTGGGAGCCCTGAAATTCGCCCAAAAGTTTGATGGCAAAATTTCACTTAAATTTAATCATAATACGAAAGAGCATGTCATTTAAGACACCCTTCTGCAAATATTTCCCCCACAAATGTATTTGAAGACAAAAAATTATAAAAGAATACATAATCTGTTGAACGCAGAAAACCTAAATGTTGTATTCTTTCATCAACATTCGACTTCAAACACATTTCTCTTGAAAACCCTTGCAGAAATTTGTCTTAAATGACATCCTCTTTCACATTAAAATAAGTGAACAAATTTTGGTAGGGGTAGCAGAAAATGATAATTTCATAATTTTTTTTCTAAGCATGATCCAATAATAAAAGTGTCCATTTTGTTAGAACTTTTGGAAATCTCTGCCACTCAAAACACGTAGTCAGTAAGCCTATTGCAAAAGTACATTGAGTTCAAGGAAAATTTATCTTATAATAATAATAATAATGATAATAATAAATTGTTTCTTTTAAAGCGTTATATCCAATTTAGAACTGATCAAAGCGCTTTACACAATAAATCAATGAATTTAAACTCAACAAAAATATGAGAGAAAACTTGATGCAGTTAACTAGTCTACAGTGTGTTTTGAGATGCTTCTGAAATAATTCGACTGACATACTACGGCGTAATTCACAAGGTAACCTATACTTCAAACTCTAAGAAAAAGGGAATAAAAAATCGAGCCACGCCCACTTGGTTCTTGGTTCTTGGTTGGTTGGTTGGTCCTCCAAAATATTCGTCTGGAGGTGCGGGTATATAGGGTGTATTAATTTGTAGAATAATGGAATGGTAATATTTTTCTTTCTCAGATCTTAATCAATTATTTTACAACGTAAAAGGGTAAACTTATAGTTTGATCAGGGAGAGTGTATCTCCCTGATTTGATCAAACAGCAACATTATTTTCAAGGGTGTCGATTTGTATCCGTGGTTGGGGGGATGATAGGTGCCAAAATATGTTCGGCAATGGATCAAAGCAACCAAGAGGTAGAAACGTGTGGCAGGTTGCACCCCATTCCCAAGCGCGTAGCCATGATTTCATTTGGGGGGGGGGGGGGAGGGGGGTAGTGAGCACGCAAAGCGCTCCCTAGGGGGTTGGGTGCAGGGAGAGAGGAGTTTCCCCATTCCCCCGCGAAGCGCAGAAACTTTGACGCTTCATTAAATTATTAGAGAAAGAAGACGATTCGTTGGAACGTTCTTGACTCTTAATCCTTGTTTGAATCAAATTCCCCTTCCTCCGCGCGTAGCGCGGAAGCTCTGACGTTTCATTAGCTTATAAAGGAAGAAGCCGATTCGATGTACCATTCTCGACTCTTAATCCTTGTCTGAATTTAGTTTCCCCACCCCTCCTGCGCGAAGCGCGGAAGCTTTGACGTTTCATTAAATTATTAGGGAAAGAAGACGATCCGTTGTACAGTTCTCGACTCTGAATTCTTGTCTGAATTCAGTTCCCTCCCCCCCCCCACTCCCGCTCGAAGAGGGTTAAGCTTTGACGTTTCAAATAATTATTACTCTTAATCCTTGTATGAATTCATTTTCGCCCATCTCGCGCGAAGCGCCGAAGCTTTCACGTTTCATTAAATTATTAGAGAAAGAAGACGATTCGTTGTATCGTGTCCTTGTCTGAATTCAGTTTCCCCACGCGGAAGCTTTGCATTTCAATAAATCATTACTCTTAAAGGCTTGTCTGAATTCATTTTCGCCCATCTCGCGCGAAGCGCGGAAGCTTTCGCGTTTCATTAAATTTTTAGAGAAAGAAGACGATTCGTTGTATCGTGTCCTTGTCTGAGTGCACCCCGCCCTCCCGCGCAAAGCGCGGAAGCTTTGACGGTTCAATAAATTAATTCTCCTAATCCTTGTCTATATTCATTTTCGCCCATCTCGCGCGAAGCGCTGAAGCTTTACCGTTTTATTAAATTATTAGAGAAGGAAGACGATTCGTTGTATCGTGTCTTTGTCTGAATTCAGCCCCCCCCCCATATACGGTTGTCTCATTTATTTCGTATATCTGTATGTATTATGAATATGAGATAGCAAAATGTGTATATTGATAGTCATCTTGCGAATAATAATCATGAACTACTTTCATCGGGCTCTCATTATTATTATTATTATTATTTTATTTTTTTTGATGGTGAATTATTGGGGGGGGGGATGATTGTACAGGCCACCCCCCTCCCCATCCCCCCCCCCCCCCCCCGATCGACACCCATGACTATTTTCATTTTGAGAGAATTTGATGAATGATTAATGTTGCCACGCCCATTTAAATCCTCACGAGTCGATATTCAGCTGTAAGTGTAACGGATATCGATAATAATACACGGAAACGCCAAGGGTGTCGGTAAAAACCCGGAATCGAGGCTGCGCCTAGAGGGGGTATTCATGTCATTTTCTTCTTCAGTAGTCATCTAATATAATATCTGATCAACCATGTGTGGCGGAGATATCAAGTACGTATCTAAGACTCTTTGATTTTACAGTTTAACTCGATGGTTTCGACCGAGATGTTAATATTCAGTCCCATACATTACTTTTTGTGTAACGTCTCCCAGACCCGGCCGTATATTCCATTCGAGTTTTGTGTGGATGGACCTTGTTGCAGATGTTAAAACATAAATTTGCGATGTGTAGCTGCATGCTAGCTGCAATATAAATCTAGTGATTCAAAATGTGTCTAACTAAGCTCTAAGGGTCCCTAGGCTTGCTTAATTGCCCTTTTTGGATTATTTTGACGGCGCTAGATCTACTGCATATCCATTTTTTTTTAGCAGTTTCATAGATCTATCCATTCTTAGCAAAGGAATTTTAGCCCAATTTTTTACTAATTTTAATCATAATCATATATTGCATTTTCCACCTGAATTTGGATCACATCCAACATCAGGAAGCCTCCGTTTAGGGCTTCGATGTCGACGTTGTCGCTCAGTACCGTGTCCGCGCTACAGCTTTGCAACTCAAACTGAAGCTATCAGTCTAAAATTATGCAAGCTTCTCGTATAGTTTATGGTATCGTGCATGTGCGTAATACCATAAAGCATACGCAAAGTTTGTATAATTTTAGAATAGACTGATAGCTTCAGTTTGAGGTGCAGAGCTATAGTGCGGACACGGTACTGAGCGACGACGTCAACATCGAAGCCCTAAATGGAGGCTTCCCGATGTCGGATGTGATCCAAATTCAGGTGGAAAATACAATATATGATTATGATTAAAATTAGTTAAAAATTGGGCTAAAATTCCTTTGCTAAGAATCGATATTAAACTGCTAAAAAAAACTGCTAAAAAAATGGATACGGAACTGCAGTAGCGCCATTTTGACTTGGTCTGGTCCGAGAATATTAGGATTAGGATTGTACGCATAAACGAGGATATCTTTGTAAACGAGGACAAATCGCGTCCTAAAAAAAAAAGGATCATCACTTTTTCTTTGGAGCTCTGCTTCCCAGTGTTGGCGATGCAAAAAACGGATTCCTCGTCATAAAATACCCCCACAATGCACAAGGGCCCATGTTCACCGTAGGGTCTAGACTATACTTTTATGAGTTGTCAATCTTCCTGAGGATTTATCGTTGATAACGTGAAAGTCTCTGTGCTGCATAAGTGCAACATGCATCATGGAGTATCATTGCAGAATCCGTTTTACGCATCACCAACGCGCAGATCGATAATAAGGATTGTCCGCGAAAATGCGGACAATCCTTATTTTTTACGATGCGATTTGTCCACATTTACGAAGATATCCTTGTTTAAACGGAAGATCCTTATTCTCGGACCAGCAACCCTACTGCTCTTACTCTTATAAGTTAGATTATCTCTGTCTATGACTATGATGAGTATGATATTATTTACAATAGACTAAGTCTATGACTGAGTATGATTAGCCTTAAGGGCTAGTTGGTTATTAGACAGAAATAACCATCTGGTATGGGTCATTCTTTAGTGAAACCGACATTTGTCAACCTTTCAGTTTAGGTGATACTGTACAATATAATATTGATATCACCTAGCCTAAGTTGGCATCCATACCCTCTGCATGAAGATGTACGAGGCAGTGTGTACCCTATACTGCCTCGGTCAAACCTTTGCATATTTGGCTGGCGTATTACTGTGTATTTATGGCCAGCCGTTTTAACATTTATTCCTATTTCTCGATATCAAAAATTACCATTGCTAACAACAGAAAATCATTTCTTGATATCGAGAAAAATAAACAAATGTTAAAACGGCTTGCCATAAATACGCAGCAATACGCCAGCAAAATACGCAAAGGTGTGACTGAGGCATTAGTGTAAGTCAAAAGCACTGTAGCCTACAATTTTCATATCAAGTTATCAACTATTTCCCTCTATAGACAAAACAATATCCGAGTCGACCCCTCTCAACCCCCCCCCCCCCTCCCCCCCCCCAAAAAAAGATTCATCTGATGCCTAATGGATGTAAAGAAATCTCAATTTTTTTCTTGAGCAGGTGGAAGAACAACCCAGCCAAACCAGGTGTACCCTACGTCCCAACCAACCTGGAACACTTGGCTAACACCATTACACATGGGGTAAGTCAAGTACATTATTTAAGTGTTGTGGTTTAGTGGATAAGGCGTTGGACTGTGGGTCACAGGGTCCCCGGTTCAAGTCCCGCCATGGCACTAGTGTCCTTTGGCAAGAAAATTAATCTACATTTTCCACTCTCCAACCAGGTGTTAAATGGTTACCGGTAGGAAGGAATTCTTTGAATGCTGTGAGCGCCAAAATTGGCTGCCTAGCAGAGCCGGGGTAATAGTTGGAGCGCCTTGAACAGCATGCATGGTGGATATAAATATCCAATATTATTTTTATTATACCAATGACCCACCTTTCGTTTTGTATCTTAGTAGTTCCGTGTCATAATACTTTATTCAAAATATGAGCTTAAACTATCACTTCTGTAAAGACATTTTGTAAGTTTAAATACACACTCAATGAACACGCAGTGCACAAAACGCAGGATTAATTTTACCCAAAATAAAAACCCAGATGGGGAAACAAAGTTTTTTATTTGATGGTGCGGCTTTCTGGAATACTTTACCTAATTTTTTTAAAAATGCGCCATCAAATTCTTCATTTACTCTTTTGTTTTGGCGCTATAATAATTTAAATCATTGAACTGGTCCATTGTGTTGTGTTTGTTTCTTTTCTTTTGTTCGAAAATGTTGTAACTTAATTCATTTTGTTTCGATTTGGATTATTTGTTTTCAATATGTTTGTTAATTTTGTATTTATGTTGTAGGGCCTCCATGGAAAACAGTATTGAACTACTGATGGAGCCACCCTACTAAAAAAAGACTAATAAATAAATAAATAAATAAATGAACATTAAATTGACTTGTGAGTAGACTACGATGCAGTGCATCTTTCGGATGGTGACGTTAAAGGTCGGTCCCCAGACGTAAATAATCATATCTGATTGGTACACGTCTGTAAAAAAAAAAAACCAATTACACACAATTACATTAACCAGGCTTGAGTCTAAAAAATGTGAAAATGTTAAAGTCAAAATCCAGCTGTATAAACTATTCTTAATATATTGGATACAATTTTATTTTGATTCATCTCTGATGCTGTGAACTCTTTGTCTCTCACTCTCTCTCTCTCTCTCCCTCTCTCTCTTTCTCTTCCTTTCTCTCATTCTCTTCCTCTCTCTCTCTCTTCCTCTCTCTTTTCTCTTCCTCATGGTCCTCCCTGCCTTCTCTCTCTCTCCCTCACTCCCTCTCTCTCTGTTACTGATTTGTAGTTCTGCATCATACCGTCCCTCTATGCCAGCCGTGATCTAGTCAAAGAAGCTATTACTTCTTCCCAAAAGACCAGTGCAACGGTCTTTGGTCTGGCGCTCCTCCTTCTCTTCAGTGTCTCCACCCTCTTCCACCTTGTCTCCTGGTCGGGTCTTGCAAAGTAAGTATTCACAGAATAGATAAGATCAAGGGTCACTCAAGACAGTATTCAGAAATACCATATTATAATAGGGGGGTGTTTCACAAAGATCCTCAGTCGAACTTAACTCTAAGTTGGACTTAAACATTATGGAGAGCCATTTGTAGCCTTATAATAGAATATATTCAAAAGCAAAAATTGAAGTATTTTAGACTTTTTATAAATTCCACATCAAGAACATGAAATCTCCTTGATGATCGAAAATATGAATTATTTGAATCCACGTTTTATGCCTTTTAAAAGAACTTTTACAAATATTTTCAGAGATGCTAACGGTTTTCCATAATTGTTGAGTCCAACTTAGAGATAAGTTCAACTTAGGATCTTTGTGAGACACCCCCCTGGAACAGATAAGGCCAAGAGACTCAAGACAGTATTCAGAGGTACCATATCATAGCAGGAGGGTGTTTCACAAAGATACTAAGTCGAACTTAACTCTAAGTTGGACTTATGGAGTTATGGAGAGCCATTTGTAGTCTTAAAATAAAATATATTCAAAAGCGAAAATTCAAGTATTTTAGACTTGTTATAAATTCCACATCAAGAACATGAAATATCCTTGATAATAGAAATGTGAATGATTTGAATCAACATTTTATGCCTTTTAAAAGAACATCGACAAAAGATTTCATAGATGCTTACGGCTTTCCATAATTGCTAAGTCCAACTTAACAACATCGATCCTTTGAAGAAAAAATGCAGACCACCGCATTCGTCCTCATGTGACAAATTCATATCTCATATCTTTTTTATTACATCACATTGGGTTGATGAGCCCTTTCAACAGAAGTTGATTTTCAAAGGGGTTCACATGACAATTTCATGATGTCACTTTTTTCCAGGCTTAGATAAGTAGCGTATTGTAACCACTTTGTCTTTTTATTCTTATTTTATAGAACCTTGAGGTTTTATCTTCACATAAGTGACAGAGCAATCATCTACTTATATATAGCAGCTTCATATACACCTTGGTGAGTAAGAATCAACAGGGTTTTTATTTGTTTTTTTTTGCAGAATCTATTTTTGTACATGGGATATTTGGTTTGTTTTATGTTTTGATTTTTCTTTGACAATACTTATGGAGCAAAATCATATAGTAATCTGTGCTTTTTCCTATCAATGTCGAAAGAGGATGTTGATATTTTTCTGAGAGTAAAACTACCTCTCATGACAAACACTATGAAGGAAAAGTGGAAAAGAACCCATCTTGAGGCAATTATAAGTTGATGAATTGGCAATTTTTTTTTAGAGTGTATTCTTAAAGGTATATTAACATAGTGTTCCGATATGTGGGAAATAGTTTCCAGTGCTGAAATTTCACACAAGATACAAATGGTATGAAACTGACTAACCAGGGGAGTGTTTCACATAGACTAAGATCGACTTTAAGTTGAACTTAACTATGGCAGGCCTTTCATGCCACTAGTTCCTCTAACCATTCCTGGCATCGGTTTCTCAAGGGACTTACAAATCATGGTTACAAATCTACAGAATTTACCTTTTTTGATAGTTCATTACTGAAGGAAAAAATATGATCTAAAGATCATAATTGAGAGACCAATGGTGAGAGCAACCAATGGCATGAACAGCCTGCCGTATTTAAGTCCAACTTAAAGTTGATCTTAGTCTTTGTGAAACACCCTCCAGGAAAAGGAGAGGATGAGTGATAAAAAGAAGGTCGAGAAAAGTAAAGAAGAACAAGAGATGGATAATTGTGAGGTTGGAGGAAGGAAAAGCTGATGAAGGAGGTAAGGTAAGATAAACATACCGGTTGTCTACAATTATACCGGTTGTCTACAATTTATTTTAGCGGCACCATCTTTTATGATTGATATAGACTTATTTATGTTTTACCATTTATTTATTATCTTATTCTCCTTTCTTTTATCTCTCCTTGTCAATGGTTGATGCTAACTGATGTTGGTTTCTATGGCAGCCATCTTATTTATGATTGATATAGACTTATTCATGTTTTACCATTTATTCATTATCTTATTCTCCTTTCTTCTACTACTCCTGGCCAAAGGTTGATGTTAACTGATGTTGGTTACTATGGCAGCCATCTTTATTTATGATAGATATAGACTTATTCATGTTTTACCATTCATTTATTATCTTATTCTCCTTTCTTTTATCTCTCCTTGTCAAAGGTTGATGTTAACTGATGTTGGTTACTATGGCGGCCATTTACGATGGATCATGTGGTTTCTAGCCGTCTTGGGAATCTTTTATTCATATTGCTTCTATGAGAAGTGAGTCGTTATCCTCTTTTTTAAAGCCCCACTGCACTACTTATAGCTACTTGCGCCCTCTATATAGCAAACACAGCCTAATTGGTGACCATTGGTCCCCAATGGTACCCTTTTTCTTATGTTAATTGAGAGCTGATTTGATGAGATAACCACCTGTCAGTGACCATGCAGGGAGGTATAATCCCTCCTGGCCAAACTAGTGTAGTGGGGCTTTAAATCATTTTCAGCATCTGTTTTACAATCTTTACCCTTTGTCTATGTGTCATTACAATTTTCTGCATTGAGCTATATATGGTTCTCTATATTTAAGTAATTGAGCAAATGTAAGAGGGCAGGTCCAAGCTATTTGGATTGTGACGTACGGGACATTTAGAGACTTTAAACAAGAAATAGCAACAGATGAAATTATTTATATGGCTATCTTTTGGTATGAGTCTGTGGCTATTATGGGCTAGTTCATTTGTGGAAAGTTTTAGTTCTGACCAATTTTGTAATTAATGTTAAATGTAATTAATGTGCTGCGTGACGTACGCGACGCTGTGGTTCCGTACGTCACTTTCTCTCTTACTAATGGGGTGTTGCAAGAAAGTTGGGTTGCAATCAATTGCAAGACTTGCGCTTGATTTGGGGGATTTGCAATTGATTGCAACTTTCTTGCAACGCCCCATATGCCTCCTTTGTGATAAACTAACATCAGTTCTCTTATTTCTCTAGATACAAGAGACTGGAAACCGTTTTCTATGTTATCCTTGGTACAGTTCCTGCATTGGTTGTTTTAGAATCAGTGAGTCTACATTCCATTACCACTCTTAACTCCAATATTTTTCTTGGCATACATTTATTAACATCATTTCCATTAGCTATGGGGTTTTAATTTTTCGAAAATGGCAACCTGGTGTTACTTTGATCCAATCATGGATTTATGAATCTGAAGGTAGTTATATCCCATATTGTTGCTTCACATATGTTGTTGTGGACGAGTGGATAAGTCACCGGACTGTGGATCACAAGGTTCGTGGTTCAAGTCCCGCCGCAGCACTAATGTCCTTTGGCAAGACATTGATCTACATTTGCCACTCTCCACCCAGGTGTTAAATGGGTACCCGGTAGGATGCGAAAGCTAATGTGGTTAGATTAGCAAGTGTGCGCATGTAAAAATGACGCCTGGCTGGAATACTCCCCAGGGAGTTGAGAATGTGCATACATTGTGTGCTGGTAAGCCTGAATCCAATGACCGGGGTAATAATATACTTATCTGTAAAGCGCTTTGTGAGGGCCTCCGGTCCTGAAAAGCGCTATATAAGAACGAGCTATTATTATTATTAATTCTTACTTTTCTTCTAATGAAAACAAAAATGATTAAAATGGTTTTTATTAATATATCACTGCAACAAAATTGTAAAACGTGTAACCGTGTTCAAAGGACAAAGAATAAACAAGTGCAAGATCTTTCAAAGTGTAATCGTTCTTTGCTAACATACCTTTATTAACACATATGGAAATTGAGATTGATATCCTTGTTTCCACTTGCATTCCATTGTTTTGTTTTGTTTCATATTCTTGTAAAGAAAAAAATATAAATCTCTACAAAAAGAATTATTTATTTGCCATATGCCCTCACAATGGGCAAAATGGTAGGAATACTCCCCTGAGAGTGGAAACGGTGCATGCCGTTTGTGTGAATACATCTGATGACCAGGGTAATAGTGATATCTCTAATGCACTTGCGGACGTTATTCCATATTAAACACGGCTATATAAATCCAGGTTTATAATTATTTTTTTGATTTCGTTTTAAACTCTAAATTTACAGCCCCCTAAGAATGGTATGTACGAGCTCGCTTTGGGAGGCATCCTCTACATCTCGGGCGTGGTGTTCTTCAAGAGCGATGGCATCATCCCCTGCGCCCACGCCATCTGGCATCTCTTTGTTGTGATGGGGGCCTACACGCACCTCAGCGCCATCCAGAGGTACCTGATCGGCTGCAGGGTGCCCGGTGTGGACCCTGAGCCCAGCCACCTACCCGACTGCATCACTGGAGGATCATTATGATGTCAAGTGTCAGCAGTGGGATAGTGGCAGGAGTGGGATAGTGGCAGGAGTGGGATAGTGGCAGGAGTGGGATGGTGGCAGGAGTGGGATAGTGGCAAGAGTGGGATAGTGGCAGGAGTGGGATAGTGGCAGGAGTGGGATAGTGGCAGGAGTGGGATAGTGGCAGGAGTGGGATAGTGGCAGGAGTGGGATAGTGGCAGGAGTGGGATAGTGGCAGGAGTGGGATAGTGGCAGGAGTGGGATAGTGGCAAGAGTGGGATAGTGGCAAGAGTGGGATAGTGGCAAGAGTGGGATAGTGGCAGGAGTGGGATAGTGGCAAGAGTGGGATAGTGGCAGGAGTGGGATAGGATACAATTCAGCATAGTCTCTAGCTGTTCTACATCCTTTAAAGCACAAGTCCACTCCACTGAAAAGTTGAGCTGATTAGATAGATAACAATTTTAAAAGCCCACATATAACTTGGTTTTGGAAAATGGTGCTCTTATTTTTAATAATTTTGTTTAATGAGTAAAAAACAAGTAAATGATTGAGCCGGTTCTCCCCACAATGTATTTTTTGTGACATAGGGTCCTCACAGCACAGATTCATAATGTAACCAAATTTAATGCATACATCTTTGTGCAGTGCTTCGGTACAAACTATTTCATTCACCTGATAAGAATAAGAGTATTTCCACAGTCAGAATGCAAACTGCATATATTTAGTGTTGCTAGGTAGGGCAAGACATATTTTTGTCCTACCTGGCAACGACTAATGTTGCGTTTCGGTTCTATTGTCTATTGAAATACTATTATTGTTATGAGGTGAATGAAATAGTTTGTATCGAGGCACTTCACAAAGACGTATGCATTAAATTTGGTTACATTACAAAAATAGCCTATTGTCAGAATGTATACTGCTGGCACTTTCGTTGTGAGGAGCATACGTCACATCCGTGCAGCAATTTAAATGTTTTGCTTGAAATAACCAAAACAAAAATTGCTTTTAAAAATCACCTGATTGAAGTTCGCCCATGGTAGTTGGCAGTTGTAATCTTTGATTTATTTACAACATGCTATAATTTTTGAAAATTGGAGTGTACTTGGGCTTTAATATTTGAGATCCTCAGACCAGCCATGTACATGTACATAAATTCATCACTGGATCATAGTGATGCAGGGTATGCTCTGTCGTCTATTTCAGTAATGACTCAAGTTTATCTGTGTCTATATGTTGTCTGAATCTAAACCATATCAACATCTTAACCCCCCCCCCCCCAACCACAAATCGCTGTTTTGATAGAATTATTATTTGGCATGAAACTTCCATGGAGTTTGACCAGCTCCAAAATATGCCTAGTTTCTGTTAAAGTTTGCAGTAATGTATCTGTGGAAGCGCAATATACATTTGTAGATATCTCATAATGTTTAATGTATTGGTCATAGGATCTTAGAGATCACAGGGTCCTGTATATTTGTACAACATTTTTATATTGCAAATGATTGCATAATATTAGACTGTATACGTTCAAAGTTTAATGTATATAAATAAGGCTCATTTGTTATGTTGACACTTGACAGGCACAGACTGAGCACTTTATATTTTTAGACTTTGTATTATTTCACCATATCTTGCTAACATTGTCCGTACTTAATTTGAATCACTGCTGTCTTAGAATTACAGTCAACTCTGCATAACTCAAGTCTGTTGGGAACGCAAAAAATAGTTTGACATTTGCAAAATCCTCTTAGGAACTGAAAATAACGCATGTTTTGGTCAAAAAAATTGATTTGGCCTTCAGAAAATTTAACTTGTGCGACTTTGAATAATGCAGAGTTAATTGTATATGCAGGGATTGTAGAAAATAAAAAGTTTCGTTTATTTACTTGACAGTTTTATATAACATGATAATTAAGCTTGACTTGAACAATTTGACTATATGTACACTATGTAACTCATTCTTTTCTTGCCTATGTATTTGATAGATCTGTAATACTACTACTAATAATAATATGTCTTGTTTACCCAGGGTAGCCTCATCAGTATTCATACTGTTCTCTCTAAGGGCCCTGCAATCATATCATTACCCCGGCTTTAACCGAGCTACCATGAAAAGGTGCTCAGGCATTCAAGGAATTTCCTCCTGCCGAGTACCCATTTACCTCACCTGGGTGGGGTATGGCAAATGTAGATTAATGTCTTGCCAAAGGACATATGTAGTCATAAGCGCACGTGATATTCAGTTTTACTTAAATGTTACTAATTGAAAATTCCAAATGTTGGCAGCTATGTGTAGATAAGATCGATAAGTTTTTTTAGATATAAAACATTTATACGCCTAGCCTTGCAATATTTCATTGTGCAATTTAACAGCAAACGAAGGAAGGTATGTTTAAATAATACTTTGAAATATATATTTTACAATTTACTGAAAAATGCTGAAAATTGGTGCTTGATAAGGTAAAGTTTTTTCAGGTGCAAAGAGACACGTTTGCAAAGGTTGTAATAATAAAAATGAATACGTCAAATATATTTTCAAATTATGGAGTTGATACTCTTATGTGTAAAAAGTTCATATGGGAAGTAATTCAATGATCATTCTTCTCGTTGAGGAGGGTAGTAGATGCATTATATTTTAAGAAAAAGAATCTGCACCAAAGATTTCATTTGATGATTTATTCAAGTCACCTTTAATACACACTGCTAGGGCGACATTTGTACCCATTGTAGTATTTTGCTTCAACTTGAATATATTTGTGAACTGATTTGTTACAAATATGTAAACCTTGGTTTTTTATAAAAGATATATATAAAGATATTAAAAGTTAGAGTATGTGAATTCCAGTTTTCTTTACCTTGTGAATTAGAAGTTTGTGAACTTCATCATCATTTGAACATTTACACCTCTGAATTCAAAATCTGTATTGAAGTTGTGATATGTATGTATGTACACACTAGATTTAAAGATTAAAATCCTTTATATATTTGTGATATCCTGTGAAATCATATTCAAAATGTTATAAAGATAGTTATTTATTTTCATGATGCTGTTCATTATCATGTCCATTGAAGCAACAGATATTCTCCATAAATAACATTGTCACTAATTGTAATAACTGTGTTTTCCGAAGGCTGCTTGTATATACATTCTCTATGTATAGAAGATCAACGGTTGTAAAATAATTTTCTTTTTGTAATGTACACCTTACTTCATATTCTACCAATTCTAATTATTATTTTTTCTTTGTATCAAACAAAAATGTGCTCTCATAATTACAATTCTGAATCAGCAAATTTCCAAACGACTCCCTACCTCAAAGAGAAGGTCTGGGGCCTGTTTCACAGAACTTGTCATCAGTGACAAATGACAGTTTTCGTTATAAGCTAGTGAAATCCTTGCTTCTGATTGGTTATCAGCAGATTTGTGACTGATTTGTGTAATTTGTCATCGTAAAAAGGCTCTGTGAAACGGGTCCCTGATGTTATTAGTTGCTAACAAATGCTTATTTCATAAACCTAACGATCATAGTGTGTGTGATGTAGAATTTGAATAAAATTGTGAACACCGAATCTTGAAGGAATCAGTGTGTGGAATTTTGTATTGATGTTGCTTCAGGATGTTTTGTTCTTTCCATTTTTTCTTTCAAAAATCTCAGTAGGTCATGCAATGTGATGAAACATCAACTTTAATTTGAATAAACTACAACAAAAGTGTACCAATAACCAGAAAAAAATAATGGTCAATCATACAGTTGTTTGCAAACATATGACAGGAAATAAGACAAATAATGATGTCGCCCTTCTCGATCTCAACGGATGATATAAAGGAACAGCTACAGACTGCAACGTTTATAAATGAAATAAAAGTGAAAATGAAATAAAATAATTCCAATATAACTGTTGTAGGTCAATCATACAGCTGTTTGCAAACATATGACAGGAAATACACAAATTACGATGGATGTGGCTCTTTTTAAGGTTAATGGGCCTTTTTTGTTGGGAGGGGGTGGGGGGGGGGGGGACAGACCAAGTTCAACCTGGGGATGTTTTACAAAGACTAAGATTGACTTTAACTTGGACTTAATATTGGCAGGCTGTCCATACCACTGTTTGCTCTCACCATTTACTGTTATTGGTCTCTAAATTGACGTACAAATCATGGAAACAATTTATGCGCAAATCTAGTGAATTTATATTTTTTGATAATTCATTATTGAAGGAAAAAATATTATCTAAAGATCATAAGTGGGAGAGCAACTAGTGGCATGAGTAGCCTGCCATCGTTAAGTCCAACCTAAGTTGATCTTGGTCTTTGTGAAACACCCCCCTGGCCTAGCTCTTTTTTAAATGTGTACTTTTTTACATTCTGGTCTATAAATTCCAAATAATTTTCTCCAAATCACGAGAGAATGCTCATCATAATCATAATAATATGATATCTTTACAGACACACAGAAGTGTTTTTTGTGTGGATGGTATCAAATCAGTGTATTTGCAAGTTGTATAATGTGTTTAAGAAATCCGAAATAAACTTGATGGGATATTCTTCTCCTTTCTGTCTTATACTTCTTTAATTTCTTCAAATCCCTCACTCCCTCTCCCTTCCATCTCTTGCACATTGTGAATGTGACCTCGAACGAAGACGATTGTTTTTACTTCCAGAACACTCTGAGCAAATCAAAACTGAAACAGCCCGAGTGCAATTAATATCAAATGTCTCTATCTTTAATCTACAACATGACATTTCTTTTTCTTCTAAATGACTCTTTTCAATAACAACATATTTAGAAATATAAAATGGAAAGTACCCAGCCTCTCTCTAAGATTAAGTAATTAAGATTTAGGGTATTTGCACTGAGAGTAAGGCAGGAAATGAATTCTCCAATGCACAGATTTTTACAACTTTTACAACAAACAAGACAGCATTTGTGCAAGGAAAGACTGGCCACTGAGTTCGGTCCAAAATCCAGGAAAGATATATATCTGTTTTATTCTAGATGAAAACCATATGTAAGTTGAGATATGCAATTTTTTATGCTACTTATTTGCAGAAAGTATAACAAAATTGAAACTGCGACTCTATATGTTTTTTTTTACACAGAATATTTTGGCACATCATTCTAAACTATAAACAAAGGCACTGACTTGGAACTTATCTGTGTTTGTATTAATCATATATTAATCATAAAGAAAATAACTACGTCAAATCAGGCGAGTTAAGTGTATGTTTTGTTGCGGAAGCTACTACAGAGATATGTTTGATATTTTTCTTCCTTTCAACTTTCACTCTGGCCCTCCCCTCCTTCCTTTTGCTTTGCCAATTTCTGGCTGCCTCTCACTTTCTTTACTTCTTCATATATCCCCCCCCCCTCTCTCTCTCTCTCTCTCTCTGTCTATCTCTCTGTCTCTCTCAACCTCCCTCCCTCACTCCCTTCTTCCTTATATTTATTTCACACTCTCTATCCTTTTATCTCACCCCATTCCCTCTCCACCACCCTCCCCAGGCCCTTACATTTATTTTATTCTTCTCTATCATGTTATCTCTCCCCTCTCTCCCTCTGTCTGTGTCTCTTCTCTCTCTCTCTCTCTCTCTCTCTCTCTCTCTCTCTCTCTCTCTCTCTCTCTCTCTCTCTCTCTCAACCTCCCTCTCTCCCTTTAACCCTTATATTTATTTCTCAACCTCTATCCTTTTATCTCTCCCCTCTAATTCCTCCCTTCCCTGGCTCTTACCTTTTTCTCACTCTCTATTACCTTCCCCCCCCCCCTCTCTCTCTCAAACTCTGCATTTCACTTCCACTCTCTTTCATAATATACATGTATATATTATTTCCCTTTTTCTCTTTCTTTCACTTTCCCCTCCCCTCCATTATTTTGTCTCTCTGTCTCTGTCTGCCTCTCTCTCTCCCTCTCTCTCCCTGTGACATGTGACGTTGTGAAGGCTGATCTCTAACTAAATTGCGTGTCAGTTGTTGTAAAGTGTCTTGCTGCTTTTTCTTTCCCTTTCCATATCGCTCAGCACTTACGATACTCGATAGTTATATACAGTACAGCAATCTCTCTCCCAGTCTACATATCATGGTAAGTAACCTGTGTATATATTTTTATTAAGAAATTTTCAGTAAAACTAGCTTGGAATCGACACAATGGGTTATTAAAAGAGAAGCTGTATGCAATGCTACTGCATGATTTTGCACATATTCATACTCGATTAGTACAATGCTCATGTGCTGTCATATCTTGTGAATATGTCACTTTTGTCCCTCTTTCTCAAAATCATCATTCATGTGTTAACTTACAATTGGGATCAAGAGTTGGTGAGAGAATATTTTGGCACCAACCAGTAATTGGTCAATCAGCATATGCCAGTTGCAGTAAAGAATATACATGTCTTTGCCAAGAATTATAACTTATAGATTACTTGTCTGCTAAAAGATGTGTACTTTTGATATGATCATGTGTGATATCGTGCTTTTCATAAAAGATATTAAAAAAAACAGTCAAAATGTTTATATATATATATAATATATGTGCATATACTTATATATAAGGTATGTTATCCTGTGTCGGAGAAACAATTGTTGTTTGTTTTAATTTCATGTCTTTTCCTATTTCCATTAATAGTTTATTACAGAAGAGAATTAAATGTTTGAGCACGAGACACTTTCTTTCAACTGTCTTATACTCAAACATATGTTGAATAGTTGCTGAATATCATCAGACGCTCATTTTGTAATAGTCTCCACTACTCTGCCTTTACTTTAATTTAGGGATGAAAAGCTTGAGAGGGCGAGGTTTAGTGAAATGACAGCTGGACAAATTCGACAAATTAATGAATGAGTTGTATCTCACATTTAATAAACCATTTTCCAAATCAGTAAACAGTCCTTGTGTCATATGGCTATGTAAGAGGCAAATTAGTTTAGTATTCATTGACAATCTTATTCTCAATCTAAATACATTTGATTACATTAATGATGTTAAAAATGGATATCCATGAAATTAAAGTCAAAGGCAGGCATAGACAGCTACTAAATAGCAAACCTGACGCTCTGTGTAGGATTTTTCCCCGTCCAAAATGAAGTTTAACAAAGGAAATTACATTATTTTAGACCCAGGGTTGGGTTTAATCTACGTCCGGAAAAAAGGGGGTTTAGGGTCACCCGAATAATTTCTAAATTTATCTGATTACTGTAGATAAAGAATCACCCAATCCACTATTCTGAAAATTGGCAATGTTTTTTATTTTACTTTTAAAGTGGATTAATGAGCGAATAAGACGTGAAAATGATTCACAACATGTGTCTACCCAATTAGCTTTTGCTTCCTCTATTGTTAATCCTGTCAAATTGTATACTGTTTAATGTATTTTCAAGTATGAGACATGTTGCAGTTGTTCATATTGTCATTACTTTTGTCATTGATGTATATACTGTGGCCTTTAATAATTCCTCTGGCAAAGTATGAGGTTGCAACAAGTATAAACACTAGAAAAACTGTTATTCCAACAGTAGATTACGTGGCGCATGTAGCGTTTGCAGTGCAACACACGTCCTGAAGTTCAGGCTTTATGTTTCCTTGTGGTTAAAATGACTATGCATCAGAGACGAAGTTGTGCTCTATAAGCTTTGAAAATGACTAATTGACAGCATGCCTTAATCATCCTTTTCAACTTTGAATGACAGGTACCGGCTCTTCAGAAATGGATCTGCAGTCTGCCGAGGATTATCAATTTAGAATGAAGGAGTATTTCCATTTTATTGACTGAAACAGGCTCTTGTGCCTTTGTGAACCATGAAGGAGACCTTTGTGGAGAGTCAGCATGGCTCTTCCTAAAATATATTTGGATGTACCTCGACCAACAGAAAGTTCCACAATGATTGGGATAGTTGACCCTACTACAGTATCGAACTTCACTTCACATTTTGAACGGCAGCCAACTGCTTGGTGGGACATCATCTTAGTAACCCTCTGGATTATCATCGTGGTGATAGGTGTCGTCGGCAACAGCCTGGTTTTCCTGGCCATTGCAGTGTCCAGGAGTTTACAAACGAGGAGCAACATCCTTGTGGTCAATGTTCTTGTTGCGGACATTGTGGTGTGTTGCCTCTTGCCTCTTCAGTCAGCAACGCTCCTGCTTGCAGATGCCCCGGACGGTGAAGGTGCACTGCCCACCAAGGTTTGTGCAGGAGTTGCCACACTTGCCACTATGTGCCTCTGGAGCAGGATGGCAACTTTTGGAGTTCTGTCTCACCAGCAATGGAAGCAGCAAACAAAGTCTAGATCTTTGTGGGCCAGCATCCACAAACGAAAAAGACCACTAATAGTCGCTTCACTGACGTGGTTGTGTCCTCTTGTGGCAATTCTTGTTCCACGTTTTGCAACAGAATGCATCCATCTAGGATACTCGAACGAAACAAAGCTTTGTGTTTTTGACGGTTGCGATGACGGTTGCGATGAGAGCCAGTTAATCTTCAGGATTGTCACTCCTCTGCTCTGGCTACTGACAGTACTATTTACATTGAGGAATTACTCTAAAATCCACATTCATGAGATAAATCGTCGAAAGCATAAATACGTGCCCAGGAAAAAGAGGCGGCCTACCCCACGAAGGGACCCGGATGCATACTTGACCCCAAGCTCACCTTTTGAAGAGGTCCAGTTAGCCCGTCCAGTCACAAGTTTCAAAAAGGGCAAAGGAAAACAGAGAAAGCAGCCTGATCTAGTAACCCCAAAACAGGAAAAAGTTTCCAAATCACCCAAATTTGTTGTTTTTTCAAGAGGAAAAGGAAATAAGAGCAAACCAGTGAAAGAGAAAGTACCTACAAGAGATCGTTTGCCGAGCAATCCCGTGGAAGTAAGTACAATCACCAAAGAACTGAGGATGATGTTCTCTAAGAAGCAAGAGCCCATCAACTCAGAACCTGACACTTTCAGACCTTCCACTATACGGAAATTAAGTGAAAATGGAGAGAGTCAGGACGAGGGTGAAGTTGACCAGAAAAATGATAGAAATCAAAACAGAAATAGCATGAAATTGAGAATCAAATTAGACAGCTTTGTGCAGAGCATACACTGGAAGAAATCGAGCACGGAAACGATGGTTAGTGACGTCAGTCAGGAAGAAATCAGTGACGTTGATAACATGGATGATTGTGATGATGATGATGATGATGATGGAGTGATCAATGAAATAGCTTTGGGTGGAGCAGAGGAAACAGCCTCGATGAAAATGTATTCATCCCCAAACGTCAATATGAACAAGACGCATATGCACGGTGGGAAACACTCTGCACAGTCGTATGAGCTACAGCTGATAGGGTCTTCCAGGATATCCTCAAGAGGCACTTCTCGGAGACAATCCTCACCATCTGATTACCCACTATCAGTTTCTCAACTCTTATCCCTCCTCACCATCATCTACCTTGTGTTGGTCCCTCCCAAACTCGTCTGTATGCTTCTACCTTCCTGCCCATCCATCCTCTACAAACTTGCGGAGACGATTTATGTTTCATTAAGCGCCCTCATCCCATTTGTCCTTGCATCCAAGCATCAGACGTTTAGTGTGGTTATAACCGGCCTGGTGTACAGGAGATGGAAGTCCATTCCGCAACCATCCATGTGGATTGTAAGACTATGTAAGATTGAGAAAGATGTGGAGGATTATGGCGACGGTGATTGTCAGCTCTGACGGTTCTTGATTGGACAAGAATATAGTGTTCACACTGATGGGAATATACTTTGTTCGCAATTTCATACAGTCCTCAGAATTATTCTACTCTTCCAAAATTTACTCTGTTATGACACTGTGATGCACACACTATGTGATATTCTCTCATTTACCAGATGTTTATACAGTTTGAATACCTAGTGAAATAATGTGTTCACATAATTAGCAGCATTATGCAAAAATGTTCCACATATTTATGTAATGACACTGTGGTGTGAAAACTGTGATTCTCTCTTTAGCCACAGTGTGTCACAATGTACTTCAATGTGAAAATAGTGTGTTCACATTAAACAATTAATCATAATGCATGGTGATATGAATCGTGATAACATTGTAATGACACTGTAGTGTGAAAACTGTGATTCTCTCTTTAGCCACAGTGTGTCAAAATGTACTTCAATGTGAAAATGGTGTGTTCACATTAAACAATTAATCCAAATGCATAGTGATATGAATCGTGATAACATTGTAATGACACTGTAGTGTGAAAACTGTGATTCTCTCTTTAGCCACAGTGTGTCACAATGTACTTCATTGTGAAAATAGTGTGTTCACATTAAACAATTAATCCAAATGCATGGTGATATGAATCGTAATAACACTGTGGTACTACTTGTTGTGATTATCTCATTACCCTCAGTGTGTCACAACTGTGTCACACACTGTGTTCATCACTATATAGGGATACTGGATTACACAGCATGTGATTCTTTCATGGGCCACAGTGTGTAACACTATTACACTCAGTGTGAACACACTGTGAAACAAAGCGTGTTCACATCATAATCGGCTCTACGCAAAACATCATCCACATTAAATAGGTTAAAACAATGTGTGTGTGTGTGTGTGTGTGTGTGTGTGTTAACTGCTTTCAATGGCCTCAGTATGGCACACCATGGGGGTATTTCACAAAGACTAGGACTAAGATTGACTTTAAGTCGGACTTAACTATGGCGGGCCGTTCCTGTCATTTGCTCTCATCATTCCTGGCATTGGTCTCTCAAGGGACGTACAAATCGTGGTCACAAATCCACATTTTTTTCTTTAACAATGAACTATCAAGAAATGTAATTTCTGTAGATTTGTGACGTCCCTACAGAGACCAATGGTGATAGCAATCAGTGGCATGAATGGCCTGCCATAGTTAAGTCCAATTTAAATACGATCTAAGTCTTTGTAAAACACCCCCATGTCACACAATGTGTTCACATCGTTATTGGCACTACACCAAAATATTTCCATATTCACTATGTGGTGTGGTGACACTGATGTATACATGCACTCTTTGATTCTTCTACTGGCTAATGTGTTACAAAATGTTACACGGTGAGAATGGTGTGAAAACAGTTTAAAGCAGATTGTCATTATAAAAGGGTTCCAAAATCTCCATGGTAACACTGTGTGAGGCACTTATTATTTTGGCAGGGATGTCACGTATAAAAATATTATTATCCATGAATTGTACAGCTGTGGTAATGATTTTGCTGGACTTATAAGTCAATCTCTCACCACCAATAACAAGTTTGCTTATCTACATGATAATATGAATGTGTTGAAGTCTTCAACAAGATTCTTATATTGCAAATAGGCCTATTTATTAAAGTATAATATTCCAACACACAGGGAAGAGAGAGAAAAAGTTAAAGAAAATTTAACATTGCGCATTAAAATTGTTGATTATTTTGATCGATGATTTGGCATATGATTGTCAATGCTTAGTATGAATGATAGCAATGTTCATTTTCAATGGGATAATTGAAGTTTCATTAGATAAGTACCAAGGTATCAATAACCCTAAATTCACGAAAATATTCATATCTAGAGGAGTAATTAATTAACTGAAATCTAGACCAATGTTACCACTAATATTATATTGCCTCCGACATGGTTTGGACTCATTTTTTTGGAGGCACTTCATGATCATTTTGAAGCGCAATTTTGTTAGGGCTTCTATTCATTTCGTTTATTTCCATTTCCAACAAAATAAATAAAGTACATGGGATTGCATTGTACATAGTAAAACAATGAAACTTAACAATATATTTGTAATTGGTCCACAGTGTACAATAGGCATATAAAACAGGTTGGTCATGGAGGGGACTGCTGAAAATCTGGGCTTGTAGATTGCAGCCCCCTATAACTTATAGTTGCAAAAATAGTATATCAATAATAAAGGAACGCACAAATACATAAACCAATTAAACATAACATATAAGGAGTGAAAGGGACATAATTATTACACCATATCACAGAATAGTGTCTGAGACACTTATAAAACGTAGGGCCATGCATCTCAGATTTGTCAAACTGGAAAGATTGTTAAACAGTGCCTTTAATAGAAAAATGGTATCTTTAAGGAAGTGAACTTTTCCCCTTTAATCCAACTGTCATGAAATAACGGAAATAACGTGCTAATTGATGAGTCACTTTCTAAATACGTCTTGTTTATGTTCAGGTTAAATTCGTGCTTGTTATGTCACGTGTATGCCCGGTGACCACGTACTAGCTTGATGAAAAGAAACTAGATGACATTAATGTTTTGTATAATGGTGATGGATTGATGAAACTAACCCACGAATAAAAATAGCATGTTCACTATGGATTATGGTAACTTCAAACAGTGAAAAGATGGCTTAATTCCAGCAGTCACTCAAATTATTTTTATTTACTGAAGTACAATAACTTTTTGTTAGAAACTAGGAAACTGTCTCATTAATCATGAACTTAATTGCTATGCAAGACTAAATTTGAAGGCAGATGAGAGCAAATGGCTAGATTTACTTTTGAGAGTTACAGAATACTGTTTGGTAATGATTATGGTCTGCCTAATGAATTACATTAGAAAACGAAATTAATAATTCAGAAAAATTTCAAGCCGAGAAATATTGAATAAAAGTATGGACTGGCTTACTTAGTCAAATATCATGTTGAAAAGAGAGTGATTTATAAATTAATGATTTGAACACTTCCATATTGTTCAATACTAGAATCCTGACTTGATGTTATATAAGATGACACATCAATCATTAAGACACCTTTTAGTTGGCTTTTTAAGAAAAGATGTATAGTGAATGCAAGTTTGCACTCGTTTACTTTATGTGCAAGTAAAGCAGAATTACTGGCCTATATTTCGGGGTCAAATAATTTGATTTTTATAGTCAGCACTGACCTGCTTTATAAAGCATCAGTGACATGATTTATAATGAGTCATGATGGGTTATCTTGGGCTAAAAAGAAAAAGGATAGAAACGGGAAAATTGGAAATTAACCTTTACTACACCACCTGGTCAACATTTACTTTCGTAACTAAATGAGGAAGTTAAGAAGAAGAAGATTAGGACAGAAAATTACACTCCTGCCCATAAGGGGATTAAGGTTTTATTACCTCTTTTTCATGAAGTGATTGTGAGAATACGATTTCATCTTGATAGATTAAAGTTCATATATTCTCAGAATTTTGTTGACAAATCTAAAGATTAATAATAAAAGAGACCGATCAATTAAGTTTTGAGAAGCTACAAACTTTGTCGATCAAGCATAAACCACTTTGTCACAATCATATCGTGAAATGAAGGTAAGAAAAAATTATTCCAACTTCATGGGCAACAACATAAAATAAAAACAACCAGTAATATCATTGTGTGAAAGAAAATAATAGTTTGTGCTTGTTTTCCGTTTCCTTTAGATTTCATGTATTGTCCTTAGGAAGAGGGTCCGAGTACATTTTTATTTCCTATAACAATAACTGAATACTTTGCTCCAGTGCCAATTTTAATTTCATTTAATTTCAAAACGTAGACACTTACTTCACCCAATGGCTATTCTTTTTCAGGTTCTGTGTACTTTCAGTACATCAGTCAAAAGAGAATATTTCAAAGAAATGTATGAATAAAACAAGTTTTGATTGTCTTAAATCTACCCTTGGTTAATAGAATTTAATAGAATTTAACCTCTACTACTACACCACTTGGTCAAAATTTATTTTCGTAACTTAATGAGGAAGTTAAGAAGAAGAAGATTAGGACAGAAAATTAAACTGCTGCCCATAAGGGGGGAATAAGATTTTGTTAACTCTTTATCATGAAGTGATTTGGAGAATACGATTTCTACTTGATAGATAAAGTTAGAATATTGTCAGAATTTTGTTGATCAATCTAAAGATTCATAGAGACCGATCAATAAAGTTCCGAGAAGTTATAAACGATATCGATCAAGAATAAACCACTTTGTCACAATCATATCATGAAATGAAGGTAAGAAAAAATTATTCCAACTTCATGGGCAACAGCATAAAATAAAAACAACCAGTAATATCATTGTGTGGAAGAAAATAATAGTTTGTGCTTGTTTTCCGTTTCCTTTAGATTTCATGTATTGTCCTTAGGAAGAGGGTCCGAGTACATTTTTATTTCCTATAACAATAACTGAATACTTTGCTCCAGTGCCAACTTTTCATTTCATTTCATTTCAAAACGTAGACACTTACTTCACCCAATGGCTATTCTTTTTCAAGTTCTATGTACTTTCAGTACATCAGTCAAAGGTGAATATTTCAAAGAAATGTATGAATAAAACAAGTTTCGATTGTCTTTATTAAACCTAACCTTGGTTAATATTCCTTCTCCCATTGTTAAAATAGAAAAACAAACTTGTATTTCCATATGTCTGTTCTTTGCAAAATGTGCCATGGAGATTTTGTACATGTATATTTATGTATGTTTGTAAATAAATTATCGTTTGTTTAGTGCCAGAAGGGCATTATCTCATATACTTTAAAGGTATAGACCAGTTATGGTCATGCGATTGCATTGTGAAAGAAATGTTGTGGAATCGATCAGAAAAGGTTGATCATCTAGCATCTAGCATCTGCAAGGTTCTGGAATCATCAAAATGATAAGAAATTTGGCCCATTCTTCGTAAAGTTACAAGCACTATACACAGAAAGATGTATATGGGACTACCCTATATCTCTCACAGACCATGAGAGAAACAAATTTACCAAATATATGAATTAGTAGGCGGTTTCCCGGCAAGTTTTTTATCATCATGTATTAGTCAAAACATATTCTTTCACATGATTGGTAATGAGAGCTTCCATTTCATTTTTTGAAATTGGGGCGTTTCCAATACTGGTCTTTACCTTTAACGCAGAGTGAATGTCCTTCCAGCTTTAAACAGACGTTATGTTTCCTAACTGTCAATGTTACATTTAACTGAAGGTATCTTTCAGTAATCAATTAAATATTCGATCTTACATAAGTGGTACGAGGTTTTGACTATTCCTATTCCAACAGAATCAGTTGCACAATATTATTATATATCGAGAATATAGAGAAATCAAATAATACACACATGAGAAGGTTTGTCATTTCAAATGTTATATATGTATTTATTGTATGACATAATCATTTTAATCTTATATAAGTGATCTTTTATACAGCACATGACATATCATTTGTTTTAGTTAACGTAGGTTCAATTTTCTCATTTTAATTTTGAATCACATAAGATATGTGTATCATACAACAGCACCAAATATCTACAGACTGTGCACTGTGCATCAGATAGAATCATTCTTTGAATATATTATAATCAATAATGCTTTATAAATATTTACAATAAATTTGTAATAATATTGTTATCTGAAAGACTGTACATATTGATTTTCGACATGCAACAGAGAGAAATATAGATTTTTGTATTCCTTATAGTCACAATTGAATGTTTCAGATTTTCCTTTTGTATTTGTATAACAGGAAGATTGTAATGCATAAAAAAAGATAAAAACAGGAATCTTTTCAAATGTGGCCACCATCCACATGTTTAAAACTTCGCACGGTTCCTTGTAAAGTGAATACCGGTATTGCTATATATTGGTGTCTTGCTCTTCTTACATGATGTGTGGGTGATTACCAATTAACAAAAGTTTGTTACCATTTATTACACACAACTGTCATCATTTGTGCAAAGGTTTTCAATCAGGCAATTTATCAAAAATGATAAGTATCTGACTGTCTGGCTTGTTTCATTTATCTGCAAGGCATGGTTGTAAAAGTATTCATACAAAGAAATTGGACTGACTTACCGGTACCTGAATACCAACGTTTTGGGAATTGCTCCATGACCCCAAATTAAGTTAAAGGAAAACAGTTCAATGCAAGGTTTCTTCAGTGTTTAAGAACATAAGCAATTAGTCATTCAAGCTAGTGCCTTGGGAAATATATGACTAACCAGCCCATGCAGTGTAGCATCTAGATCGCTATCTATGCAGGTTACACCTCAGCAAAAGAACACAGGCTCTCAAAAATAGATGTAAAATAAAAGTTTTTCTTTCAAATTTAAGCAATAGCCCTTGCCAGCCAAGGCAATCACCCAATTATTGTTTAGGAGCTATAAAGGATTATATCAACAAGGCATGAAGCTTGTGAAAGATAGTTTATAATCAACAGTAACAAGTCCTACTTCTGCTACACAATGTCTCTTCACATAAACATTCAATGAATGCAGGGCATATTGCCAGTCCATGTTGAATGTGGGGATGTTGAGTCACTGAATTTGCTGGCAATTTTCTAGAAAATGTGCCAACAAGAAAAAAAATTCATTAAAAAAATGAATGAACGCAGATTTAAAAATTGATGGTAGAAAATTTGAGTGACTGTATGCTAGATGTACCAGTACACATTCCGGGTACCTTAGCAGTTTATTTTCACAGCCATTAGCAAGGTTTCTTATGTATGTACATGTGTTGCACGGTAGACAGTGTTAAGGATCTTGTTAGCGGTGTGATTACCCTAAGCAGCCCCAAAATAATGACTCACTAGAAGGGATGGAGGCTTCTGGAGGTCACCATGTAATTGTTTCCCTAGGTTAAAAATAAAACTCTTTTACATCACATTCACTGTATTATCTTGTTTGACCTTTAAAACGATTTATCACAGTAAACTTCCACATTCTCTTTCAGTGACTTTGCACATAATATGAGCATTTGATATGTCCATAGATGCTTGTAAAAGGATACTTCTGTAAGTAAAACTAAGTATGGAAAGTGATATTCAGTTTGTACACTGACTGGGGGCAGGAAGTCTGTATGCTATTTGCAAGTCTTTCAAATCAAGCACTGTGAATCCGGATATGCATGCATATGACACACAATGCATACCAAATACTGCATTTCAAAAATACATTATGTTCAATATATCAAATGGGATGTCATAGCGACACTTATTTAAAGCTTGTATCAAGCTAGAACTTAAATCTGTCTTGAAATTATTATTGATCTTGCTGTGTAGGACATGACACAATCTGATTAATGCTAGGGTATATGAAAAATAGACTTGATATTAATGTTGTAGTCACACACCGAAGATACACAATCCACCGTTATTATGAAATTACACCATTAATCTCTGTGTCATTATTACACAAAAGAAGAAAGATAGTCACAAATTTCCCTTTAAATATGACAAACCCCACACATGTATAGATTCTAGCGAGGAACTTTAGAATCGAGGCAAAGAAAAGTATTAGAAAAACTACACAAAAAATGAGACATTGGCACTCTTGCGATTGTCTAAAACCATGCAATCAGTTATACTTGTCAAGTGTATGTTGGGCATTTGCATGCATATAATTTAATAAAACACATCAATGATTGTGATAATTATAATATGACTATGAACAGGTTCATTTACAAAATATACAATGAAGAAAGATATACATGGTAAAATTCTACATAATCATTTGAATATATATTCTACATGGCAAGCTAACACAAATATCAATACTCTTCTCGGTAACATTTTTATGACAGAGCTGGGTTACACATTCAATAAACAATCATATTCATTCATTAAAATGGAAACCACTGTACATTGTCAAACACATCAAATAGCATTATTATGAATGTGATGGGATCATATTACGCATGATACATTTCAAGAAATAAAACCTTAGAAATTTAGGCAAATATGTCTATTATTCTAGAGGAAATACAAACATTATTAACACTTCCAATCAATCACATTCAACTTTTAAAATATTAATGGCCTCAAGATTCATAAGATACTTTCCAAGATGAAAAAGCAATTGCACAAACAGTAAATACATCACAGGCTTAAAAGCCTCATTTTCAAATATGAACTTGCACTTTCACATATTACAATGTCATTGTTAACAACTCTAAACATTGTTGTATATACTTCCTAGTTTGAAAACAACCTAGATCCTTCTTTCATGTTTTGGCAAAGTGAGAGACAAATACAAAATATCAACCACTGAAACTAACATATAATGATTATAATAAGAAATAAATAGGTAATATAACACCGTACCTTCTCATGCAGTTTCACTTCCAAGAGATGGACATTGTCATAAAATGTCTATCTAGATTAAAGGTGCTTCATGCATTCAGCATGCTTAATTCTCAAAAAATTCTTCCATTTGAATTGTAAATCTCTTCTAAAATGTTGAAAAACATATACATGTTGTAAAATTTGCAGTATTTTACATTTTTGTTAAGTTTGTAAATAAGTCATTATTTACAATAAGAACAATGCTAATAACTGCTTATTCTGCCAGCACAGCACTTGAATCGTGTGTTTGAGTGGACGTAAAAAGTTTGTTCAAACTCACTAAAAAATCTTGGCAAGATAAATTGTATTTACTTCTACATATTGATATGATTTCCCACTTAGTGTGTGGTAACATAACTTGCCATTCTTTTGTTTTACGTGTATACAAATATACACCTTCTTAATGTATTGACCAATGCGTATACAAACCCATGTGTAGGCTTAAAACTTTCAGTAATTCTTGCATTCATTTTGGGGTGTACCAGTTTATATTTTGATTGCTTGTTGTCTTGTTCAATTGCTTTAAGAAAAGTACTTGAAACATTTTATTTATGGAATTGTATTTGATGATTAATACCTTTAAGCCTAACTTAGCCACATGCACGAACATGTCAGATGGACTTCACAATACCCGGTAATAAATCAATTATGCTTGTGCAGCAGGATATGAAACTAACGCCCTATTTATGCATAATGTAATTATACATTTGTACTTATGACATATCCAAGAAATGCTCCGCACGTATCAAAACTATCACCTTTTTTAAGTCTTGTAAACATTGATATGCAACCACAATAATATAAGTGTAACTGTAATTAAACAAACCAATAGAAACCAATAGAGGAAATAAAGAACTAATGAGTTGTCAAGAAAGATCTCCTAATGTTATAACGCCCTTTTAAAGAAAAAAAAATGGTAGGGGGGAAATTATTTTTCTGTTAGTAAGTTGTTTCTTGTTAACATGTATGCCGATCAAAATGAATAGTCTTATTGCGGAATGAACAGGGAAATACCACAATACTGTGGTATCATTGCAGTATTGCCCCCCCCCCCCCCCGCAAATATGAACGGTGCACAGAGAAAATCACTTACAGATGCATTTCGTCAATATTGCAGTATTTGTAAATTTTTGAACATGACAACATGGTTATTTTGTTCTGCTTCTGGTGTTTCATTTGTCTGTGCTTTTTGCAACTCTTCCTCAATCTGAAAACACTGAGTAAATCAATTTATAAAAAATGATTTCAACCAAAAAGATTTCAGTGAGAACATAAAACCAACATTTTCATTGATTAAGTCACTTTTAGGCTCGCAATTCGCTTCTGACCCAACACTTTCAGATTGGGGACAAAGATAAAATATCTCTTTTTAATTTGCATTCCTTGGATAACGTACCACCTTTTAGTTCCTAAATTAGCAAGAAACTTTAGAATATATTGCAGTTACATGTTTCTCTTCTTTTCATGACATTCTATGAAACATGACATAAAGGTACTGGGAACACATCACAAACCATACATTTTCTCTATCAAAGTATGAAAAGTCTAAACACTGGAGTTAGGTACTGGTTGATAATCAAGGAATAAAGCCTAACTTTGTCTTAAATTCTACACAAGTTAAGACTGGTATCTTTATTCATACTGTATCTGATTCTTTACAAACTGTTAATACGTGGGTACTCCTGGCTCTTGTAGCGATATATACATATCGGCCAACTCAGTACAGCATGACTCAAAACTCGACCTTGCTTCCAATGGTAAATGGAAGACTGCCCTCTACCCCCTTAGTCACCCTCATGCAGTCCTTCCTGGTCATTGGTGTGATCTTTGAGGCCTGTTTTCATCAGACCAAAGTTGCAAAGTTACCAGCTACTCTCATACTCGGGATATTTCCAGAAGCGCGAAATTGTGTCTTCACAAGACCAATACGCTCATCACAAACTAGGCGGACAGGCGCAAATCAGCCCAAATATTTCCCAAATAGTGGGCTATTTTGGAAACAAGACCAAAATTTCTTGGGATATTTTCTCGACCAAATAGCCCGCTAATTGCAACTTCGGCTGATGAAGAATGAAGATGCATATTAGCTGGCTAATCTGAGATCGGGCTAGTTAAAATAGCAGGTTACTTCGGCCTGATGAAAACAGGCCTTTTGAGGGTTAGTTGTCAGCAAGCATTGGTTGATCCCTCAGTCAATCAGGGTCTGGCCATCGCTCTAGCAGCTGGAGGCTGTGATCTTCATGGCAATGTTGTTATCTGACTTCCCGACCAAAATGCGTAGCTTGTCGCCGGCATTCTTGATAAGATTCATAGCACTGTTGATGAGAAAACAGAAAGAAAAAAAAAGTGATTAAATTTAAGTTTTTTCTTCAAAATACAACTTACTTTGCCTTGATTTGAAAAGTTTTTGGGTCATTAGAACACCATTATTAAAAATAACAAAAGTAATATACTTTAGGTCACATATGAATTATAACCCAGTTGTGGTGCAATTTCCTGGGGGCTCTGGAAAGTTAGAGGCTTATTTATCACCAGATTTACTTGCATTAAAAAATAGTTCATGTTTTCACTATTTCAGCATGAGCTTTGACATGATGAAAGAGACATCGATGGATGGTGGAACTGCTTACTGACCCCCCAAGGAGGGTGTTATACATAAGTAAACTCTCACTGCTAAATATAACTTATAATCCGCCCATGAGAGTAGAGAGGGATAGATTTGCAATATACTTCATATGGACAATGATCACAATAGGCCTGTTTTCATCAGCTCGAGATTGCCAAATATCCTGCTATTTGAACTATCCCGATCGCAAATTAACTGGATAATTTGCGTTTTCATCAGCCCGAAGTTGCAATTAGCGGGACATTTGGTTAAGATAATCATCCCAAGATATATTGAGCTCGTCTGCAAAATATCCCGCTATTTGTCCAGTGCGTTTTCACCAGCCCGAAGACTGGCACTAGCGCGAACGCTGACCAAAATATCTCAAGCTAATATCTCGAGCTTGAGTTTCAAGTTTTGAGGCCAAGTCTCGAGCTGATGACGACGCGATTTGTAACTTCAGGAATATTTCCCAAATCACAAATAGCAGGCCATTTGGCAATCTCGAGCTGATGAAAACAGCCCAAATGAAACAGACAGCACAGGGAAGTGTTACAGAGACATTTTCCTGGAGAGAGGAAGAGAGAGTGACAGCATATGGTGCCAACCAGGCGTCATAGAGGCGTCATATCATCTTTGAGATTAGTAATTAGTATGGACTTGAACCTATGACCTTCTTAAGGGCTCATGATGTCCACTAGACCATGTAGAGGCATCATATCATCTATGAGATTAGTAATTAGTACGGACTTGAACCTACGACCTTCTCAAGGAATCATGATGTCCACTAGACTATGAAGGGTGTCATATCATCTATGAGATTAGTAATTAGTATGTACTTGAACCTACGACCTTCTTAAGGATTAGTGTTGTCCACTAAACCATGGAGAGGCATCATATCATCTATGAGATTAGTAATTAGTATGTACTTGAACCTACAACCTTCTTAAGGATTAGTGTTGTCCACTAAACCATGGAGAGGCATCATATCATCTATGAGATTAGTAATTAGTATGTACTTGAACCTACAACCTTCTTAAGGATTAGTGTTGTCCACTAAACCATGGAGAGGCATCATATCATCTATGAGATTAGTAATTAGTATGGACTTGAACCTACGACCTTCTTAAGGATTAGTGTTGTCCACTAAACCATGGAGAGGCATCATATCATCTATGAGATTAGTAATTAGTACGGACTTGAACCTACGACCTTCTTAAGGATTAGTGTTGTCCACTAAACCATGGAGAGGCATCATATCATCTATGAGATTAGTAATTAGTATGGACTTGAACCTATGACCTTCTTAAGGATTAGTGTTGTCCACTAAACCATGGAGAGGCATCATATCATCTATGAGATTAGTAATTAGTATGGACTTGAACCTATGACCTTCTTAAGGATTAGTGTTGTCCACGAAACCATGGAGAGGCATCATATCATCTATGAGATTAGTAATTAGTATGGACTTGAACCTATGACCTTCTCAAGGCATCGTGATGTCCACTTGACTATGAAGACGCGTCATTATCATCTATGTACTTGGCAAAAATTAATTCTTTGAAATGCTAGAGCGCCGCAATGGCAGCACAGCTAAAGCCGGGGTAATATTCTCTAAGTTTGGAAGCCATTGGTGATTCTAATACCGTAGGCGCTATATAAACACTGAGTATTATTATTATTATTATTATGAGATGAGTAATTAGTATGGACTTGAACCTATGAACTTCTCAATGGGTTATGATGTCCACTAGACCATGAAGAGTGACTACCCCGGGGCAATAGACACCTGTGTTAATCAGTATATCGTTCAAAGACAGAAAGGCGTTAGCTCTGCATAAATTGATAGGAGTTAACGCCCTTCTGGCTCCAAAGGGATGATGTACAAGTCTATGATATAATAGAGAGGAACAAGCCAGAGTGTCGTCTGTGAACCCTAACTAGGACATCAAGCCTCAGGGCTAGCTCCAGCTGTTCTTGATTTGTCTACAAGGTGCCAGGGGTGGTCAGACGGGCTACTTATCGTCATGGTGATGTACACGACCTCAGTAGTACTGACCAAAGCCCCTTGTTTTGATTTGTTTTGTCCATTCTGTGAAGCGGCACCCCTAGTTTGAGAGGGGACAATGTGGATTACGAAACAAGGAAGTGATACTTGTCACACATAGACAGGACACACAAAGTTTTTTCCTCTTGAAATCCAATTTTACAAAGTTCGTTTAAGATCATATGAGAAGGGGTTGTTGACTCGAAAGGAGTTGACAGCAAGGGTCATATAGGTAGATCCTAATTATAATTTCTCTATAACTAGGTAATGGAATCATTACGCAGTCTGCACACAAACTATGTAGTAATTACATGTACACCCCAGCTAAGTAATACACCCCCTCTACCCTGCGGGATATTATTACAGGAGTGAACTCTCTCTAAGCTCACATTTCATAGTGTCCCCCTGTCTCCAACTACTGATCCACTACTAACTACAGATACCCACCCCCACCACCACCACCACCACCATCACCCCTACCCCTTGCTACCACTCACCTATCATAGTCAGCCCCCACGAGACTGGTTCCATTGACTGCTAGGATCCTGTCTCCAACTCTAAGTTTCTTACACTGATTAGCTGATCCACCAGGCAGTACCTTACAGATGTAGATTCCAGGGGACTTCAAGACCGTGTGCTGCAAATAGTAAAAAGTGGAAAAGGGTTTCAAGGTATTGCCATTACTTCTCTAATTCATGCTATAATGCTCCCCAGGTAAGCCTAAATCCGATGACCGGGGTACTAATATATCTGTAAAGCGCTTAGACACATCGTTGTATCAATGTATTGGGCGCTATATAAAAGGGCAATATTATTATAATTATTATAATAATCTGAAGTGATCCGTCTTCTTGCGTTTCCATAGCCTATCAGGAGATCAATATAACAATTTTATTAAAAGCAATTTTTCATTTTATTCTTTTCACTCCAATACGATACCTCAATATCACAAAGACAAGAGCATTACATATTACTTGATTTATCTAACATTTGATTTTTTCTGTTAACAGACTCTTAAAAAAACCCATGACACATCAGATTATAAATGACATTTTGAAGAGAAAAATAATATTTGAGGTTTGGTTTATGGGAAAGCAGGATTGACAATATAAAAGGAAAAGAAAAAGAAAGAGTTTGATGACAGCATTATCGGTTTCTTCCTCCATAATTGTAGACCAGGGGGGGGGGGGGGGTTTTACAAAGATCCTAAGTTGAACTTATCTCTAAGTAGGACTGAACATTTATGGAAAGCCATTAGCACCATTGAAAATATTTTGTAAAAACTATTTTAAAAGGCATAAATGTTGATTCAAATCATTCATATTTTGTATTATCAACAAGATTTCATGTTCTTGATGTGGAATTTTTAAAAAGTCTAGAACACTTGATTTTTCACTTTTGAATATATTTTATTTTAAGACTACAAATGGCTCTCCATAATTTTTAAGTCCAACTTAGAGTTGAGTTTGACTTAGGATCGTTGTGAAACACCCCCCCCCCCCCCAGGGAAAGTTTACAAATGCTTACCTGTCCATCCACTAGTCCAAGCCCAAGACCAGCCTCTCCCTTCTCAAGATCCACCACAAAGACGTCATCGATAGAGTCCTTCCGTTCTCTGAACGATGAGCATGATGATGACCACTCGCTGTTGGGAGACTCGGTGGTCCAACTCTCGGGGGTCGCGAGGCTGCCGGTCGATTCAGACCCCTGACGATCATCTTGCCAAAAGCTGAGGTCGCTGTTGTCTGTGATGTAGAAAGAAATCAAGATGACTCGAGTTAAGTAAGTTCTTTGGGAGAAATTGTGAGAGGCATATGTCTTTTATCTTCTTTTTATCTCCTAGGTTCATTCAGTTGAAAGAATAATACAGTCAAACCTGTCTATAGCGACTGCCGAAGGGAAACACAAACAGTGGTCTTTGAAGACACATGGTATTTGTAGACAGGAAACTTTAGTACATGATTCAATGAGAAACCATTTTCAAGGGAAACAAAAAATGTGGTCGTTTTAAACAGATAGTCACTAAAGCAGGTTTGACTGTAACAGTCTCTCATCTCTCACCACTTTACAATGTGTATAAGAATACAACATACATTACAGGTGTCATGAGGAATTTTTTAATGGGAATACCAGAAACCTCTGGATCCTGGATGCTCCTAAAATCAAGTATAGTAAAATATAAGGATTAGAATAATCATGAACATTTACCTTGGCAGTCTATTCCTTTAAGGAGCTCCTCTAAGCCCTCTCCGTCCAGATCTACATTGTTGTTGCTCATATTGCTGCTCAGAGGTTCCCCCTTTTCCGCTCCTAACACCCCCTCCACTTTCATCTTCTGCTCTTTCACACTCCCGTTCTCGACTCTTCCTCTGTCTCCATTTTGCATGGTCCTCCCGGCATCTTTACCCTCCAGCCTCAAGACCTCCTGCTTGATCCTGTCTGCCTGTTGCCTCCTCTCGTCCTCCCTCCTCCGCCTCTCTTCCGGAGACGAGTCGAATCCCAGAGGAGGAGCAATGACGTTGAGTTTGAGGTCTCCGTTGAGATCTCCATTGGTGGTAGGGGGAGATGGAGTGCGAGGGAGTTGAAAACCATTCAACGATGGTCTTGTCTTTGGCTTAGGAGGAGGTGGAGGTGGTGTCGAAGGCTTCTTCGAATCCATGGGTGACATCGGTGGTGATGGGAGAGGTGACGGAGCTCGTGTTGGCATAGCAATGGGGGATCGTGGGGTTCTTGGTGATGGAGGAATGAACGTGGGTTTGGGTGATACCGGAGGAGGTGGTGGTAGGCAAGTCTCACCATCCTCCTCTAAAATGACATCCTGGGTGATGTGGGAGATCCCGTTCTCAATGTCCATCCGATGGGGTTTGGGTTTCTTATTCTTCAGGATCGGCTTAACAACATGGTTCACAGGTGAAGTCTTGATCCCATTGCGGTCAACATGCACCACTTTACCACCATGTCCATTCTCACTGGCTCCATTGCATGAAAGAGTTCTGGAACCACTGGCATCAGTTTCTACCTTACCATTGAGTACCCTTAACGCTGCATTTGCTGTTGATGGGCAGCTGTAGCTCTTGGTAAGAGTGGGATGTGGCTTCTTTGGCTTGGGGTCTGGCAACGCTGAAAGAGATGTCTGCCTCCGGACATTCGACCTTGCCCTGACATTCCTTACGTTGTTGTTGACTTCTCCGTTCAGTTCCAGTTCCTGCATCAGTTTCTGGCATCTCGGATCGATCACTTCTGCCTCCTTTTCATTCGCGACCCTTACTCTCTTCTCTACCTCCACGTTGTCATCCAGAATGGCCCCTGCATCTTTCTCATTGGGAGGCCAGGAGGAGCATCGAGATCTGGCCTTGGGTGTGACTGCTTTCTTCCGTTTGTCCCTGAACGGGAGGTCTTCCTCGGGACCTGTTGTCTCCTCGATGGACGACTCCTCATCAAACACTGGCAAGTTGATATCTCCATGATCTGAGGAAAGAGCACATTAGATTAAAAACTATTGAGCTTTTTACCAGTACAAAAGAAGTGAAAAAAGAGGGAAAATTGACAAATGAATGCATTAAACAAACACAGGAATGTACATGTAAATGGATCTCATTTTGTTTCATTAAATGAAACTTAAAGGCAATACAAAGTTTTGGTATGGGGTCATGAATTTGGTTCAAATGAACATATTGGAAGCATATGCGATCCTACAATATTCAGTTGTCATGGTTGAAATCGAGTCTTAATTATGAAATTGTAAATAATACACTCTTCATGTTGTATAGCTCCCTCTGAAGGTCAATATATTAATTAAGCTATAAAACAATGTTTCACGACTAAAATCAACCGATTAGCTATTTCCATTTGAAAATTATATATCACAACTACATATTCTGAGATTTTCATGGTCGCAGCTACCATCATACGGCCGTAGGCGCTATTTGAAATTTATCAAAATTTACCGGGAGCACCGGTAAATTTTTATATTTAATATTTCTCGAAAGCCAAAGTGTTTTAGGGGCTGAATTTTCTTGTGATTATAATACTTCCACAGGGGCATCCAAATATATCAAAATTGTAAAGAATCACTTCCAGCCAATTTTCAAAATTTCCCAAAACTTTGTATCACCTTTAGCATGTTGACCTACCGGTATCTAAATGATAAAGTTATCATCTCTTCAAGTCAATTAAATTTACAGTGGAAACTGGTATTTCTCATTAGTGCCCTTGTCATCCTACTTATGGTTTCTACAATCAATTACTTTAAGTAACATTTACAGATTCGATTCTAATTTTAGGAAAGCTCCATTGCTTAAAACATTTACTCATCCCATAGATCTGTTTCCTATCTAATTAAACTAAGTGACAACTATGGAGAAGTGATACATGTATTTACCAGTCTTGTTCCTGATCTTAAAGAAAGTCTTTCAAACCCCTATCCAAAATATGGTCCAATCTTCAACCTGTCTTTGGTGTTTATATTTAATCATCTTTATCAACATACAAGACCCGATATTTATCAGATTTTGTACCCTCATCCAAAATATGCACCTACCTATATATGAACCTATCTCTGAATTTAATCATCCATTAACCTAATCAACATACGGTTAGGAGACATGATATTTAACAGTCTTGATTATGATCTTTGAAAAGTTCTTTCTAAGATATCTACCAGTCTTCATACTAACTATGTTATTTATATTCACTTTATCTAATTAACAACCGTAAGAAGACATGATATTTACCAGTCTTGATTCTGATCTTCGGGAAATCTTTATGAAGAGCCTGTAGTATGTCTTTGAAACCTGGTAACAGCTCGCAGACGTCGCACCTCAGGTCGAGCTGGAAGGCATCCGTCGGGAGAACCAGCGGTGGATGGTCATCAAAACTCACCAGGATCTCTTCTGAAAAAATTACAATGATTGTACAATATTAATGAATTATCTAGTGTTTCAATTCAAAATAATCAATATAAAGACGCAAATATGATAGCCAATGGGGGAATAATTCTATTGTCTGTTGAGAGGACGCACAGTATTAACTCTGTTTAAAATAATGACTCTGGCTCTTTGTAGATGATATAATGAAACTAGAGAAACTCTTGGACCCAAAAAGGATAAGCTCATTCCCCAAATCTATTCAATTATTAACATTTTCTTTCATTTGGAAGGAAAAAAAGAAGAAAATGTATTGGAGAGTAACAAATAGTTTCAGAAGTGCCAGAATAATCAGCTGACCGACTGTGGTCATGAATTAGGAGAAGAAAAATTGATGAACTTTGCTCTTTCGCTTTACACAGAATAAAAACAATTGTTGTACCGGTATGTTCTTCATACCACTGAATGAATCTTTCACTTTAATTCCCTAAAATCAGATTTCTTCTTCTGTCTCATTGCCAATTTGAGAACCTTGTAAATGTCATGAGATCAAGTTGGAGATAAGCCATCAAAAACTTTAAATGATAATGCAATGAACTTTTCATTGTTGGTCAATTAATGGAAGACTATCACATGTCACTTTTTCTTTTGGTTTCCTCCACCACATAATGCAACTTTTTGTATCACTGACTAATTATTTTCAGAACTTTCATTTCAAAGAGTACCACAAATGACGCAAAAGTTATTATGTCTCGGAAACAAGAACAGCAGGAATAGATTAATATCACAGACCACTACAGGCTCACTTTGAACCAAAGAGATCAAAGAGATAAAGAGGATGAAAAGAATTACAAACCACAAAACAAATTGAAGACAAAGAAGACTTCAAACAAAGAACAGGAATATTTTGTGAAATTATATGAATAAAATAGTAAGAACTATAATTTTTTAAAATATTTTTAACAAAAGACAAAGACAAAACAAAAATTAAGACTTCGGATTTCTAAAATATGAAAAGAGAATGAAGGAACAGACAACAAACAAACCCACAACACAAAACAGAAATGAAAGGAACCAACACCAAGGTATGTATAGAGTACAAAACACTGGACAAAATCAATTTGCAACGCACAACTTTAGGTCATGGTTTGTTATCTTATGAAGAATACAGGAAATAATCCAACTGATCATGAATTTCAATTTTAGGATCTACATGAAGCTCTCTGCTTTTAATACCCCTACAATCAGTTGATGCACAGAAGATGGACGGCATCTAACTTTGATCGATTAGTTATGACATGATAGGAAGATGGGATTACCAAGATTAAATTGAATTAAAAACAGAAGGAAAGAGTACTGATATGAGAATATAGTTCAGGTAGGGGTGGGAGCTTCTGATCATGAAGCAGTTGGTTTGGATGTGAACATACATACAGAGGGGTAAAGGAAAGTCATGAAGAAAAATGATGAGAGAAGGAGAGAGAGAGAGAGGGAGGAAAGGGAAGGAGATAGAGAAATAAAGAGAGAGAGAGAGAGAGGGAGATAGAGAGAGAGAGAGAGAGAGAGAGAGAGAGAGAGAGAGAGAGAGAGAGAGAGAGAGAGAGAAAAGGGAGATGGTGAAGGAAAGAAAGAGCGGAAAGTTTAAAGCTTATCTGCCATAGTTTACAAGAGGGATTACACCGGCCTGCAAGGTCACTGGACAGGTGGTTATCTCATCAACTCAGCTCTCAGTTAACATAAGAAAAAGAGGATCATGGGGGACCAATGGTCACCGATTAGGCATTGTTTGTTATATAGAGGGCGCAAGTAGCTACAAGTAGTGCAGTGGGCCTTTAAGAAAGTATGGAAGAAAAAAAAAATGAAATATGGAGAATAAACATGGGAAGAGTGAAATGGGGAATAACTGAGGGAGAAGGAGAAAGGATTTTTTAAGATGGAAGAAGTAAGCATAATAGTGAGCAAGATGGAGAATAGTGTAGCAAAAATATACACACAGGTATTTTGAAGACCAAAAAGAGGAGAAGAGTGAATAGAAAGTTGAAAAGATGGATAACGAAGTAAATCAGGCAATTAAACAGATCAACATTGAGTGACAGAGAGTAAATGGAGATGCAAAGAAGATACATTTATATACAGGTACCTTGTAATGTATATAAAATGAAAACAATTATGTCATGGGAAAGGAAGGAAATCTACAAAATACAGAACCTAAAATATGGCTTGATGGATGATTTAAACTACAGCAAATGCATAATGCATAAATGTAGCGAAAGGCACTGCACAGGACACAATGAGAGATGCAAAAGTGCAGATGACAGTGGGAGGAGAGGAAAATACTGAAATAAGAACAAGTACATGAATCTGTCCCTGGAGGGAAGCTATAAATATGTCAATAGGATGGATGGATCAAAGACACATGGGAATCCTGACAGGACATATCCAAAACTTGCAAAGAATTAATGAATAGACAGAATGTTCTATTTTGCCAAAGCAAATTATCAGAAATTAGATGGAAGTACTGAGAGGGGGAATGCCTTCATTTTGTTGGGGTTTTTTTTCTCGCCATGTGCCATTGTATTGTCCCTCTGCTCACTGACAGCATTCAGACTTTATCAGTCCGGTCATCTCATGCCCACTAGAGGGCGATACAACATAACCAGCAGATAATCATCTCAGACAGAGGAATTATAAGAAAAGAGATGCCTCGTACACTTGATATTATAAGGACAACTATATGTCAAAATTCAAATTAGATTATCGTTCCACCATCGGTTTGTTGGCTTTCCGTGTTACATCTAGTATCATAGCTTTCGAATGAGACAATGCAACCCAACATGACAGCGTGACCTTCTTTATTCGGAGAAGGAAGATATTTTGAAATCAAGACTTGATCCTCTCCTATAAACTTTTACCGGTATTCACAGTACCAGTATGAAATAAGGAATTGTTTGTGGCATCTTTTGAACTACATGTACTTGGTAAAAAAATGTCGAAAGAGAAGTAGAATAAATGACTTCGAATACAAAAGTTAATCCGTTTTTGCACATTAATCTGCAGTTGAGCCTTTTCTCATCTCAATACTCAGGATAATTAATGAAGTCTTACAATACTCTCATACTTAGAGTTATATCTGAAGTATCGTTTTTATCCCATATCAAGCATCATTGGCTGAATATATGAAGTCATCTATCATCATACATATTGGTGGCTGAATAATTGAATAACTTGTGTCATTTGGCTCTCTTCAAAGACATCATTATGACCCCTACTCTCCTAACACCTCTCACAATGAGATTCAGTTTCAATTATCACCATCATCATCCAATTTTCCCTTTTAGTCATAACTTGATCTGGTCATTGCTGATTATTAATTTGGGATCTTTTAGCATTGCAGACCCTACCTTTCCAATCCAATCACCTCTTTTAGGTCCCACTGCACATGATACAGAGTATGAGAAGTGGGGGTGGGGGGAGGGGGAGGGGAGAGAAAAAGAGAGAGAGAGAGAGAGAGGGAGGGAGGGAGGGAGGGAGGGAAGGGTGGTCAACCAAATCATGACCTACCCTAAAAAATGACCATCACTCTTCTGACATATGGTAGCAGGGTATGGAGAAAGGGGGGAGGGGGTGGTTCTTTACAAAGTTTTGAAGACTGGAGAGGGGTGGAAGTGATGGTCTTATTCCAGCTAGAGTTTGAGGGGCATCTCACCAATAGAGCTAAACAGAGGTCAAACATTTAGTGTCATATTCAGTAGACTAGTATTGCCAAGCTTTCCTTCCACATTGCAGTCTCCATGAATGGATATACTTATATCTGCTTTTCATATTCAGGATTGTGGTATATAGAGACTGGGAAAATGTGGTAGAATGGAATAGTAACCATTTCCTATTTCCATTCGTGCATGTCTTATAGTTATCTCTACCCTTTACCAGTCAGCTATAACCGCATGTACATGAACAAGGCCATGACTTTCAATGATTAGGGATGGATGGGTAGAATGGTGGTGGGGTGAGGTAACACCCCCTCCTTATTTTGTCTTCCAAGATGATCCCGTCTTTGCCAACTATTTGACCCAAAGTGATGATGAGCAAAGGATTAAGGATTGGAAGAATTTTCACAGAACTTGGAACAAGTCCTCCCCTTTCATCTGCCAACTATGACCTTGGGTGGTGATGAGCAGGGCATTAAGAATGGGAAATATTTGGGAACACTTTGAAAAAATGGAGACCCCCCCCCCCCCTTCGACAACCGTCCTATCTTTGCCAACTATTTGAACTAAAGTGATGATTAGCATGAGATTAAGAAATGGAAGTATCGGGAAAAGGGTTAAAAAGCTTGCAAGATTAGGGGGATACCCCGTTTCTTCCTCCCTTTGCCAACTTTTTGACCCAAAGTGATGATGGGCATTGAATTAACAAAAGAAGCATTGGGGGGGGGGGCAGGGGGGTGACATTGCCCCTGCACCAGAACCTGTCTTCCCCAACTATTTGACCCAAAGTGATGATGAGCGGGAGATTAAGGATGGGAAGTGTGGGGGTTTCCTGCGCACCTGTTTTCAATGCAGCCTCCACTTCCTTGGGTGGGGGGAACCAAGCCCTGGGCCTGGTTGCCTGGGAGCCTCCGATGTCATACTCGCTCAGCATCTGATGGATCTGGGCTGCGTTCAGCACCGGAAAGTCCCGCCGGACGGAGCTCCATTCTGCCTAAATGGGAAATAAAAGAATGTGAAAGAGCATCATTATCAGTGACTGACTTTGTTTCCTTTACTTATTTTATCCTAGACTAATGCACACTCATGACTACCATACACAACAGCCAATGAGGGATGTGGGACATGTTGTAAACTTTACATAAACACTGCCCTAATGCATATTCATGACTAGCAAACTCCATAGCCAATGGGAGATGCAGGTCAAGTTGGAAACTCATATTAATACTAGACTAATACATATTCATTACTAACAAACTCCACAGCCAATGAGAGATGTGCATGGGTCAAGTTGGAAACTCATGTTAATATTAGACTAATGCATATTCATGAGTAGGATACTCATAAAATAATCACTCATGATAATAAGTTGCAGGCCACGCCGAAAAATTACATTGCACACTAAACTAATGCATATGCATGAATAGGGCACTCATAAGCCAATAAGAAATATTGGGTCAAGCTGAAAATCACATTGATACATGTACTACAATAATGCATATTCATGACTAATAGATTTTCTGAGCCAATGGCAGATCTAAGTGGAAAATACTGGACAGTAATCCAATTCTTATTCAAATGCCAGAAATGGAAGTGGGGATTTCCCATTTCAAATCAAGTATAGAAACTGAAAGAATATCAAATAGGTCATGTTATATCAAATAACAGTCTTTATACATTTCCTTTTGTACATGGGAACTGGACAAAGAACACATAATCTCAATGGGAAGATAGATAAAGAGAGGTTGTGATATGTTAAATCTTTTTCAAGGATACCTTTATATCTATATCTTGTCTGCTAGCCTAACATGGGATTATGTAAAGGGAACAGGAAAGTATCACACAAAAGATGTGCAATATATATCTAGACAAAGATGGCATAATAGACAGGAACAGAGACAGAAGAATATATAGATCCAAATTTGAATAAAAGAAAAGAATGGGGGCAATAGAAAGGTTAATGCAAAGCTACCCTGTTTTTGGCTTTACAATACATAAACTATTTCATCTTATATGGATACAATTCATAAATAGAAACCTAAAGATATAAATAGAGATAACTTTAGTATAAAGTACATTGGCCACTTCATTCCATTTCGATTCCAAAAGTGGATGATGCAACTCTGAAGTTCATAGTCTCATATTATTTGATGATTCAAAATTCAAAATTCAATTCAAAACCGTTCACTGTGAATTTCTTTTAGTGTTTCTGTTAATATGTCCCACTTGCAAACATTTCAAGAATCTAGTCTACGATTGCAAAATCATTGTTTTACTTTCACTAATATATGGCCATCACACAAAGTCATTTAACATCATGACGCATAAAACGTGATCTGTCACAATCTACAACAATAAAACATTTGTTGGAGGTATAACTGTCCCCTCTCTCTCTCTCTTGCTCTCTCAACTCTCTCTCTCTCACACACTATCACACACCCTCTCTCACACTCTCTCTCTCAATCAGTCACTTCCTCAGTGGGGTAGTTGCATAGGGGGATACGTGCCCCCGATCAAGTTGTGAAAAAAGGGGGAAAACTCCTATATGCCCCCTTAAATTAATGACCTTTTTAGTTTTCATTTTATCTATTAAGCTATGCCAAGTACTGCTCTCTCTATCATTCTCTTTCTCTCTCTTTCTCTTTCTCTCTTCCTCTCCCTCAGCGTTTCAGGCTATCTCTCTGTTTCCTGTACGAAACTGAAAGTTGATGCATGACATGCATGCATGACTCTCAAAGTCAGAGACAACGAGGGCTCAAGCCACTAAAGGAAATCATAAAACATCCCTCTCCAAGGAAAACGAGTGAAATGGAATCAATTTGCTTGTACATATCGACATCTTCACGTTGTATCTTCTTCTTAAGTTCCTAAAGAGCAATGTCATTTTTCTGGCAATCTACCATCAAGATATTTGATAACTCCTTGCTAGCATCAATGCGGGCAATGTCCTGCTATTGCACACTTTAAGCATGGACCTACTACCAGGCATCATCACCTTACCTGGGATTCCATGAAAGCAAACTCCACAAAGGTAATTAAGATTACTGCCCTTGTACTCTGACTCAGTTTTCAACTAGGGACCTCCTAGGAGCAAGAATGATATCCCAACTACTGACAAAATACACCTCCATCTTTGTAAACAGTACTAAGTGTAGGTGTGCCTCAGTTTAATTAGAAGTGGTATGGTCTTACATTCTATCACTTCCTACTGTAGGTGTCACAGACTGAAGGAAAATTTATGATAAAACTAACAGAGGAACAGGCATTTGATTCAGTTTTAGTTGATATGCTAGATCATCAACATCCACAAATCCTAATATTTCAACAAACAATATTGCTCATTATGAGATAATCTATATAAAAGATAAACTTGAGTTCTGGTAATGCGATTGCATTGTGAAAGAAAAGGTGTGGAATGGATCAGAAAAGTTGATCATATAGCATGTAAGTAATGGTGTGTAATGCAAGGTTCTGGGGTCATCAAAATCATCATAAATTTGGCAGAGTCTTGGTAAAGTAACAATTACTTACACAGAAAGATGTATATGGGACAGCACACATGGTGTCGGGGCTAGTACTACCCTGATTTCCTTATCTTTCTATGCTCATTACTCAGCCAGTATACATTTTCTTCCAAAATTGTTTGGCACATGACATTTATTTGTAATATTGAACATTCAGTATAAGTTTCGTTAGATTCTGTGAGAATTCATTTTCTTTTTTTACCAGAACTCAAGTTTATCTTTAAGCAACAATGAGGTGGGAGCTTGTGTCCTGTGCATCTAGAAGTGCAATGATCCGTTGACATATATCACTCTTGGCTATTCCCTAGCCTTGCATTGTACAGGGTGAATGACTAATCTCACCTGAGCGAGCTGGAGTTTGGGCGTGGCCAGGAGATCCGTCGCCATGGAGACCTTCTGGAGGAAGCTGGCCTGGAGCTTCAGGTCCTTCTCATAGATCCACATCTCCAGGAGATCCAGGTTCCCTCGGATCTGGGCTCCCTTGGACCACTTGAAGAACTTACCTCCAACTCCTGTGATCAGAAGAAAAATAGAAACAACAAAAATGGATATTGAGCAAAAAGGATTGCACCAAGCACAGATTTGGGAGGGAAAAAAAAGTCAAATTAATCTTTTAAATGCACACCTTAACAATAATTGCTTGCATTATTTTTGATGTGGGGCAGCTAAGGAAAACACACAGGGCTTGTGGCGAGTGAGCCATAAAAGAATCTGTGTGAACAAAAATAATATACAGGTTCAAAGGTGAAACAACATCATTGACAAAACATCCTGAAGTTACAAAATGTAATCACTGAAATAGAAAATAGGAGAGTATGATAGACAGCCAAAATGAACAACAGCTAAGGAGGAGAATAAGTCCATTGGTATAAAGATGATGAAACTCATTATGAAAAACCAATCATGTCTTTTTGTTTTAAACTTAATGACCAAAGGAACAAACTGAAAAAAACTGGCTCTCTGCAAGTAACTGAGCATGACTATAGTCTTGAAACAAATATGTAGCACTATATGACAAAGATGTTTGTTGAAAATCTTGGGGTAAAACAAAGCCTTAATTGGAGCTTTAATTATCTAATATTGCTATATTATTCTTTCTGTTACTGCAGATAGACCTGAGATACATCTTTTGGTCACAGTATGTTTACTTCTACATCGCCTTCCTCTGAAGGTAGCAAAAGGACGTTGCAACAAACGCACTTTCATCAACAAAACAATGTTCTCGGTCAAGCTGTCCACAGCTAATCAATTATGACTCGTAAAACTTCATATAACTGCAGGAACAAACAATTGTAAATCCCTGACTAGACCTCCATTTCCCCAATCAATGACCATAAAAGTCAGATTAGATAAACAACGACACACTTCAAAATCCATCTACAAACACGATGGAAGTTCAGGCAGCAGTCCAATGTAACAGTGACCTTTGATATAAAGTGTAATAGATGTATACATCATATAAAACAAAATATGAAGGAAGGCTCACACTCACTTGTATATATATTTCAATGCTCTTATCCTTTCTTAAGCTGACCAGATGTAAAGAGACAGGTCACTGTTACACTTTTGTTATCATGAAGCCATCCAGTTATTTAATCATTTAATCGCTTGCATCATTGTTTTGCAATACTTTGTAAATTGAAGCTGCTCTGGCTTAAACATAAATAATTCTAACAATGTTTCCCTTTATTTCATAATGCATATCAAAATATGATTTAATATCTCTTTACCCCCAGAGCCATAATTAGTAAACACAGTGCATTTCAAGGAATAAATATCCTGTCCGGTTCCCTGTAATACGTGGGTTGAGAGATACAATGAGAAATATGAGATGTAATGCCTTGCCTCAGGACATACACGCCATGCAGGGACTGAACCCTCAATCTCTTAATTGAGAGTCAAGTGAAAGAACCACTACACCATGGTGCTTAATTGTTTTAGCAGGTGGCTCACAGTTGTGTATGTGTTTTGAAGAGGGGCGAGGTGGATCATCACAATCTGAAAATTAAGGACCATGTCACTAATAAAAAAAGATAAAAAAGAAGAGAGTGAGGAAAAAGGTTTCAGAAAGCTCCCTGGCTATATAATTTCCCTTGTCTCTTTCCTCTGTCTACAGTTCAAAGAGTCCCTTGAACTAAACTAAACCACTTGAACTAAACATTCTCTTGTAAAGGATCTGTCAAAAACAATAACACAAAGATAGGCAGCATAGCACTCAAGTGTGTAAAAGGAAATCAGGGGAAATCCACAGATTATTTGTTGGGGAATTAAAGTCAGAAGGGTTCTTAGAAATGGTTACACAGGAGTTCAATATTTATTTTCTCAATATGATCAGATAACAACTTTTCCAGGCCTCATCGGTACCGAGAGGTTGCAAGTGAAGACAATGCTAGCATTAGTAGGCTTCAATGCGATTGGCTAAAAGTAGGAAAGCTTAACTCTGCTACACATGTAACTGATAACATATGCATTGTTGTGCAGCAGTATTCCAAACAAGCAATTCACAACCATAGATAAATTCATAAATTCATGGGAAAACAGTTTCTGACACATATATATCGAAACAAAGGCCTTTCCTTGTAAATGTTTCATTTTTTATTGGCTTTGATAAAATTGTGAAACCATATCATAAACCTCAAATTTCTCAATATGATGAAGCTTCTAGAGGGCAAGTTTTTACGAATTAGTAAATTAGTTTTTTGTAATATCTCCTAAACGTAGAATTTTAGAAAAAGAGGGCAAATCTTAATTTCTTATTACTTCAGTTTTTTTGTAATATTTCCCAAACTTAGAATTTTAGAAAAAGAAAATTCTGGGATGGTCATATTTTCTCTTGTGTGAATTACCATTTTACACTCTTTTTTCCCCCTTCATATTCAAAGAATTTAACAATAAAATGCAAGATAAAAAATATTTATTCTAACAATACTGATGACATCATATGTATGGAGATATGTATGGAGATATGCATGGAGACAAGATGGATAAGATATGATGTTGAAACTTTATTTCTCTTGAAATCTGGGTCACCCAGTATGCTAAAATTAAAGGTGGGGTATTTTCCTTGAAAAAAAGAAATTGATCAAATTTCCTAACACACCTCAAAAATTTGTGCCAGACTCTGAGAAGAACAAATATTTATTCCATAAAAAGAGCATCTCATGGGTCAGAGAGAAAGATAATTGTGAATACCTGAAACAGCAAAAATCCTGTATTCAATTTCCCCTTACTTCAGCACCTGCGCATAGTTACCCATAAACAATTGTTTCAATTCACCTGAAGTTTAAATAACATATAGAGAATGGACATTCCCAGATAGCTATCAACTTAAAACCTGCCTTGCTTTATTTAGAAATATGACTAATGGACCCACATCATTGAAAGTTTGGAGGAGTGTGCAGTTTGTCCGTTAATACAAAATAATCAATCTTGGGGTGAGGAACCAAAACTTGAATTTCAAGTGATCCCATTGGTAGGTAACTCAGACAATTTGTTTACTCATAAAGCTGTTAATACTTTTACTGTATCAACAAGAAACAACCCAGCCATTATAAACTTTGATTAAAAGTAGAATGATTGGGAAATATTAAGGAAAATTAGTTAACAATGCATTGGGATGTATAATTGTAGATATTTTCTCTTTGAAAAACAACACAGTTATTGAATCAGATTTTTATCAAAAATATAAGCAGTTTGTTGTTACTTGTCATACAGTTTCTTGTTTTTTTTATTAAAAAAACATGAAAATGATAATTTTTAGCCAGTCATTCTACTTTAATTTACTTTTCCTTGAAAATTAAATTGAATAAGATGAATCAGATGATCAAGAGGAGTATTCACTAGAGCCTACACCATCTAGAACAGGAGAACTTCTCCATCCCAATATGCCATCAACACTTGCGAGAAAACTGTGCTAATATGCCAAATGTTAGATAACCTCTTTTCCCTTCAAAATCTAATAATCCTGTTTATATAATTTGGTATCTATTGCTAGCATCATCATGAACTGGCAAGTCATGAAGGCCCAGAAAAGCAACTTGTCTTTTCCTCATGTCAATACTAGTGTCCTTCTTATACAGATGAACTGACCTACCCAAGCCAGCCAGGCAATGCTCTTCTCGCTAATAGGGGAAGAGAGAAGTGACACTTTGGGCTTAAGCATTCACCCAATTTCCCACTCCTTTTCCGCTGTCCGTTAGAAAGACTTCCAAAGAATCTCAGTTGTCCATCCTAAATAAATACTCACTCATAAATCTTGTCCAGTTTCTTTTATAGATAGAGGAATTTGGAATTGTCGCCTTCTAATAAGGATACCTTTTTAGAAAAGGGCAAGGTTTGAGTGAACCTTTCAGCACCTTTTAGGATTTTTCTAAATTAACTACAGTTACAGTAAAGTCAGGTAACGATTTTGTTCTTCTTCAAATCTGCAGTGTCACAAATGAATCTCACAATAACTTTTGGGTCCAGTTCCTTTTTTTTCCACACAGCAATATTTTCATCGAGTGCGGACTTGTGCAAACAATTTTTCCATATATGAAAATGCGATTTAGTCATGTATTACAGATAATTGTTTTGAACATACATTCAAATGAATACATACATTTGTATTGCAGACACTTTATAGAGAGCAGACACTTTATAGAGAGCCAGATGGATGCCTGTGCTAAATTATGACTTGATATTCATTTGCTCCTGACAGACGATACTCCTGATCACAGAACAAAGGGCATTTTACCAAAGTTAGTGTTGGCTTTTGCTGAATTAAACTCTGTATCATTTAAAACTTATGTAGTTTTTCTTTCTTTTGACATAGAATAATATGTGTGATTATCATTTTATTTATTTCTTTATCAATACAAACAGTATTCTCCCCAATCAATTCTCTCTATTGCCAACCCTTCTAAGTAGATCCTCACATCCCGTTAAAGATCTGCCAAGTGAGGGAGCCCGTCACCACACCATCCAAGTCAGAACCCCATGCATCAGACATTGGGGCCAGGTAACCAAGGCCGCGGAGGCGCTGTCACTATGAATTTCCTCCGAACGAGGATCCCCGCCAAAGCTCTCACCTCAGTCGCGACTTTTGACAGGAAGATGATCTGGATCGGTGTTGTGAAAGGAATAATGGGGCATCACCTTGGGGATGGGACGACACACCTTTTGAGGTTTGAAAACCTCTGTCTTGAATTACTGATCAAGATGATGACCCATATTTTGACCTCAATGCCGCCATACATGCAGGGATTTTTAAATGTGTGTTTTATCAGGCTGTCTGGACTAGTTTGATTTCATATAGCATTTCAAAGATGGAGGCATATCTAGTAATGCTTATCATGTAGTTCTCATTATCAAAAGTAATGCAAACCACACAAAAAGGAGAAATATCTTTTGCTTTATAAGTATTACATTGCCAGCATACTGTATTTCTTTTTAAAATACCACAAAGTATAACTTGCTATCTATAACATTGCTGTGTTAAAATCTTACAATTGCTAATTCTGTTCATCTTCTACAAAGACAAAACCTTGACAGAGATTTCAGGTGTGAAAACTTGACAAGAAGAAGATATGGCTTTTAAGAAAATTTGATGTGAACTGATTCATTTTCACCCTTTTTAAAGTAGACCCCTATGAAAAACAACATTCACGCTGATCATGTGCTCCATCCCACAAATCGAAAATAACTAAATAATGAAAATGCAGCATCAACAAAACTTTTTCGAAAAATTGTATGTCTGAGGCCCTGAGTATTAAGAAGATAGTCAGTCTGAAGATAAATATCTCTGAATAATATTATTAAAAGTTAGCCACATCTAATATTCCTATATCATTTCAAATTCAAGGCCTCCCTTACATGACCTTATCTTGCTTGAGAAATGATATCATTTGATGAAGATACAACTTCCTACAACTAGTCAAAGAAATAACTTAACCGGTACCGCTTATTTCTTGCGGAAAACGGGTGTCTAGCCTTCAACATGGAGATAAGATACTCTTCAATTATCGATTAGAGCAACAGCCATATGGTTATCAAGTAAAATAGAACAGAAAGCAGTCTTCAAGAAGAAGTTTCTTGGAAACGTTCATAATTGATGTGTATGATGGTGACTTAACAAGAGTCTACTTCTTCGTTGTTGATGTTGGACAGCTCCTAACATTGTTTTCAATATCATGTGAAATGTTTAACACCAAAAAAGGGTACATGTTAAGCAATTAAGGTCATCCATCTATAATAACACTGATAATTATGACATGAATCCAAAGGTTCAACTAGACGCTGAATTTTTCAAAAGTTGGTCAAAATTAATTTTGAGACTTTTTTCTCTTCATTTTGACCACACCTATACTTCATTGAACTGAGAAAAAAATTGAGAGGGTTTAAAAATGCATGGTCATATATAGCCATTGATGAGTCAAGTTTATTTCTTAGCAGAAAAGCCCCATATATATAATTTAGAGAGTTACAATTTCATTTCACACCCAAAATGATTCACTGATGGTCACATACATGGGGAGTTACATTAATCAGTTTTATCTTGCAGAACATCAATTAGATCAGAGATGGCCTTTGCACGACTGATCTGAAACGTTCTGATGACTAGCTAGCTTTGAGACGGTAGGAAAATCCCACCCACACTTTCTAACATCATACATGATTCATTATCTTGAACGGGTCCTCAGAAAAGTTATGTACAGTATAATATCATTTCAAATACTTGAGACGGAGATGGAGTTTGAAATACTTCCGCCGAACCCGAAAGTTCAGTTGATAAAAATGGGGCTATCCCCACCGTTTCTCTTTATGTAGCATGATTCATATTCTGTAATGAGCCCATAGACTGTCTCATGGAATATCATTTCAAATTTTGAGGATTATATCTGGAGTTTGAAATGATGTCACCATACCCAAATGACCAGGGAAAATCCCCATCACTGGCCTTTGTATCACAGAGTGATTACAAAATCTAGATGACTCTTACTGTAGAAATTCCCTTTCAAAATCTTCAGCAAAGAGTTTGAGCATGAGTTAGAACATAACCAAACGCTCGAAATAAATAGAAGTGAATAATTACGTACAAAAGTGTTTTCACCTTCCAAACAGTTAGTATGATCATTGATAAAAGATTTTTTTTTTAATTAGGTGAAATGCTAGAAAAGCTAGTTTTTCATTAAGTAAAACAACTGAAATCCATACGGGTCTCTCCATTACTACTGGGATTCAGTTTTTTTCCTTCTTTTATCCTTCAATCATCACCCTCCCCTTCTATATATCTTTCTCACAAGCCAACCTCCAAGTCATCTATCTCTCAATGACTCGCGTATCATGCATGCACTCATGATAACCCTTCTTCTTCTTCTTCTCGTCCTCCTCCTCCTCCTCTAATGTCCTTCTACCATTACCCTCCCCTTCTATCTATCTTTCTCACAAGCCAACCTCCAAGCCATCTATCTCTCAATGACTCGCGTATCATGCATGCACTCATGATCATCTCACTTCTTCTTGTTCTTCTTCTTCTCTTCCTCCTCCTTCTCTTTTCATCCTTCTATCATCACCCTCCCCTTCTGTCTATCTTTCTCACAAGCCAACCTCCAAGTCATCCATCAAGTCGCGTATCATGCATGCACTCATGATCATCTAACTTCTTCTTGTTCTTCTTCTTCTCTTCCTTCTTACTTCTTCTTCTTTTCTCCTCCTCCTTCTCCTCTTATATCCCTCTATCATCACCCTCCCCTCCTATCTATCTTTCTCACAAGCCAACCTCCAAGTCATCTATCTCTCAATGACTCGCGTATCATGCATGCACTCATGATCATCTTTCTTCTTCTTCTTCTTCTTTTCTCCTCCTCTGTTATCCTTCATCATCACCCTCCCCTCCTATCTATCTTTCTCACAAGCCAACCTCCACGTCATCTATCTCTCAATGACTCGCGTATCATGCATGCACTCATGATCATCTTCTTTCAGTTCAGCTCCCTTCAGTTCAAGGTTAGTCCACTTAAAGTGTCTCTTCCAGGACACCATGGTCCTGTCAGTCTAAATTTCCTTCCACCCGGGTTTCTGCTCGTTTGCCTTGGCTGGGAAGGCAAGTCCTGATCACACCTCTCAATGCCTTGCTGAAAATGACACCATTAGTATTAGAGCATGATGACATGACTGAGTTTAGAATGATGAGTTGACTCTTTTTGGCAAAGATAAACTGTCTGTATGCCGCCTTACCTTTCAGAGTTTACCCCCCCCCCCCTCCACTTGAAGTCCATAAGTCTGCTGAAGCTAACCCTTACCCTAAAACTGACACTAACACTAACCCTGGGGTTCCACACTCACTTTTTGAAGGGGGTTCGGATTGAACTTGTATCCATGAGCCCTATGTAATTATTTTTTTTTAATTTTGGGGGTCCAGACTTAGATTTTGGGTGCCCATGTGTCCCTGGAGCATGTTAGTGTTTTGCCCTGCCTAATCTTATCTCCAAGGTGATATCAGTACCAAGATGGGCAAGTCCCAGGATTTTAGTCCCATACATCACCTACTTGATAACATCCATGCCTTCTAGAGGATGCCATTGGCATCGCTATTAACCAAGACCTATCCTTAAATATATTAACTTTAAGCACGCTTAAGAAGTTTACTGCATACTAATATAGTCTTTATATATTCAAAAATAATGTGATATCTTTTTTAAAAGCACAGGAAAAAGAGGAAATTGGAAGAATGGAACAGAAGAAGACAGAGATGGCAATATCTTAAGGATGAAAATAATTAAGTCGGCATCAATACACAGTGAGAAGAATCAAATCCAAAATAGACGATGATGAAAGAAAAGGACAAACAGAACGAAAAGGAAATACTTTGGATGACAGATCACAGCACGGTGGGGCTCAGAGTGTCACATCTTTCAAGAAAGTACTTTTGAAACATGAGATTCACAGCAGCAGCTTCTTCCAGCGTGGCACCGGGGTTCTGTCAGACTGAATTTCCTCCTCACCAGGCTCCATGCAAACACCTCCGATAGGAAGACAAGGTTATATCACCTATCAATAGGAGGGTTGTTTCCACTATTCTTCATTCAGTATGGTGTTCACACCAAAATTGATCTGATGCAAACATGTCGAAGAGGAAGCAAAGGTTATACCACTGTTCATTGTAGGGTTGTTTCCACTACCAAATTTAGGATGGCTTTCATATCAGTTATGATGTGACAAACTCATCTAATGTAAACATATTTGAGAGAAAGACATTAAAATATCTTTTCTCTTTTTTTATCTGGCCAACACAGGATTCCTACAAAAACCTATATTTGAAAGCAACAGTAGTAATGATATGAAAGTAGCCATAAATCAAATCAAATCTTGCCTCAAAGACATTTTGTGATTAAACTCTTATCAGAGTTGAGAACGTTACTTTTAGCAATCTTTTTGACTTCCCAGACTTATTCAGGATGACATTTCATTATCAATAATGATCCGTCTAAAGACAGGTTGGGAAACCCTATACGAATTATCTTTGGATAATGAAAACAACCCGCTGAGACCTAGCCTGTCTCATCAGCACCACGTCATGCAAGGGTGTCTGAGGCTTGATGAAAATGCTAACATTATCATTCCATGCACGATATATGATTGTGAAATTGATAACGGAAGCACACTGATTACTTCATTAGCGCACGACACAGTGGCATACAAACTGCACATGGGGTGCCAACATTCGGCAGTGACAAAGGATGATGTGTAGGATTTATGTTCAACCTGTTGATTGTGGTGATGGTAATGGCAGAATGAATTTTAGATATTGGGTCATTTGCATGAGAAAATAATTGACAAAGAGACTCATCCAGAATTAAAGAAATACATAGATTTGACAATGTTCGCTGGTCTAGTATATTTGGTGTCAGCGCTTTGCATAGACTTAAAATTGACTAAATTCAATTATATTTATTCCTTATCTTAAAACATTCTTCTATTGGAAGGCTGAAGCTTTTTAGAAAACTGAATGAATATTCTCCCCTCCCCATTTTCTATTCGAACATATAAAACATTCTGTAGGTCATTTCATAATTGTGGGGTGCTTCAATCATTCCTGTTTGTAATTCAATGCATTTATGCTTGAATTGAGCCTCCTTTGTTGGTAATCTGTAGCATAACAATTGTTCAACTTCTGAATTATAGTGAAATATAATCTCAGGGGAGTTAGATTTTCAATAATATTGAAATAATCATCCTTCAATAATGCCACACCACATTTCAATATCATATATGCAATACTATAATACAATGGCTGCAACGATGTAGTAACCATGCCATGATCGAATACTGTGTCCTAGGAAATCTTACTAACTTTGGACAAGCATACCAAGAAATAGGTTGCATGATTTAAAGGGCTACGTCCAATGTCTTTTAATAACCAAGAGGTGAATAATCCTGAAGGAAAGAGTACTACCAGAGTTCAAGGAAAGTACCTGGATCACAGTCTCTCAGAGTCAGAGTCTCTGTAAAAGCAGGTCAGTGCTTTGTTGCTGTTGTCTTTGTGCCATATTTATGGTAATTTCCTGTGAAGATGAGTGATACTTTTGACGTTGGTCTACAGGTCTATTTCAACAGTACCACTCAGCCTGCATGAGAACAATGACAGGACACTACTCACTGTACCTCCTTTTAGCACCTACATAGGTCCACAAGAATAGTTATACAGGTATATAAGCAGCAAGGGAATGAAGGGACTCCCTTTCACTTTTAGTTTTTTTTTTCTCTCTCTCTCTCTCTATTTATCTATCTATCTCTCACTCTCTCTCTTTCTCTCTCTCTCTCTCTCTTTCTCCCTTTCTCTCACACACTCTATCTCTCTCCCTCTCTCACACACACTCTCTCTCCCTCTCTCTCTCTCACACACTACATCTCTCTCTCTCTCTCCCTCACACACACATGCTCCCCCTCTCTCTCTCTCTCTCTCTCTCTCTCTTGGCAATATGTCCTTACACAAAACTATTCCTGACACAATTTCATCTCTTGATCAGTGTTAGCCTTTTGACAAGGCCTCGTTGACTCTGGCTAAGCGGCTGAGATGAGTCTAGATACCCGGAGTGAATGCGCGACCGAATGACGAATGTCATGAGGCCTTTTGGAAAGTGGGTTTCACTGCTCCGCATGAATTATTCATAGAATGTAGGCCAATACGCCTACTTTGGATTCATTGACCAATCAGAACGGCGATCTCCTAGTTGGCTTCGTTCGTGATTCGTTCCATGTAGAGGTCAGTGGTCAGTGGTCTTAGCACGTACGTATAGTAGGCATGTAGGTCCATGTTCGCACTACGTAGAGTTTACTGTGTGTGTGTGTGTGTGATGGATACTATATGTTGACGTCGTGCTAGGATACGTTTTCTACGTTTTCTGAAGCGAGTTCCAGTCGGAAACAAGGGTTAACATAAGAAATCCAAACCGGATTGATAAAGGCCACAGGTCTGGACAATTCGCACTGGCGTTCATTCAGGTTTTCGCGATTAGTCTCTTTTTAGTCGCTCGGCGTCTATCAGGCATGTGGCCTTGTTTAAAGGCTAGATCAGTGTGAGAACAACACTTGATTATCAAAAGGCAGAGGGGTTATTCTAACTATCCTTTATTTGGCATCTGTATGTATCTCAATCAGGCAAGACCACCGACTGTTTCAAATTTTGACCAACGATGCTAGACTCTCCTGAAAAATGAATTGTTCTGTGCCTCTTCTGCAAATGATTCAGACAATAGCATTTGTTTCCACAGTTGTAACTTCATTACGATGATGATGATGCATAGATCAGTCAAACAGGTGGATGCAATTTAAAGGCCCACTGCACTACTTGTAGCTACTTGCGCCCTCTATATAACAAACAATGCTTAATCGGTGACCATTGGTCCCCCATGATCCTCCTTTTCTTATGTTAACTGAGAGCTGAGTTGATGAGATAACCACCTGTCCAGTGACCTTGTAGGGCGGTCTAATCCCTCCTGTAAACTATGGCAGATAAGCTTTAAAGGGAAAATGTGGGCTAGCGAGTCAAAATTCAACTTTGACTATCAGATTCAAAAAGATATGATAATATGTCTAAAATATTGAAATATATATATACAACAAATCAAATATCCCAATTTTAGTTGATCATTTCAATACAAGTGTATGTTTTTACAATATTACCTATCTCAAATTCTGATAGATTATTCTTTCAAAAAGATAGTCTGCCATATCTAATTTGCAAAATTTCCCCCTTCATTTTGATTTTCTTACGAGAGAGCTAGCTAATGGCCTATAGATCTGCAAGTTTACAAGTGCATTAAGTATAGCTTAGGATATGGTAGAGCTCTGTATATCTAAAAGGTACACCTTGGGACAAACCATGAGCACTATACATCTACTGCTTGAAGACCTGTGCAAGACATAAGAAGTGACAGCAGTAACTTCTGCCCAAAACGAGGTTGAAGACAGAATACAACAATTAGCACGATGAGAAATAAGTGTACCACGGTGAAGGCCATCGTGCTAAATATTGAAGAATCAAGACCCCCACCAGTTGTCATCGTCAGTGACCTGCAGCGATTATTTTTGACAAATCATCAGGGTTTGTCATCGCTGATGAAGTGTGTAATTTGATTTGAGCTTTCGATCAGAATAGGTCAGTTCACAGGGCTTATCAAATCTCTATAAAGGATTAGGCCTGGGCCCAATGAGGTAGCCTACTTGTCTTGTGTAAATCGGTAATCAGACTATTCCAACTATCAATAGATTTGTGCCTGTTGGTCTCCATCAAGAATTTTTGGGGATATTTCTGACCGTTATACAAATTGAATTAAATCAATATATTTAAATGCCTCAAGACTTGGTTTAAAAAAATGATGATGGATCAATTTAGTTCCAGTAATGTACAAACGTAAAAATGCATCCCTAAGATCAAGCGATTAGTCCAAGACTGTTCTGAGGGACGATTGACATGCTTTTACAAAAACATGTCATGTAGAACTCTATTGGACATGAATTTGGCAGTACGCAGCTGTCTCTCTTGATCTAGGTGGAGTGTATCAGTATTAAATGAAGGCAATTGACTGAGACTGAAAAAGGAACACAGGTTGAATACTAATATACTCAAACACAATCTAAGTCAAGTTTAACAAAGCAACTTAATCAGTGGCATGTGGGAGCCAAATGGGACCTGCGTAAAGTTCCTGGAAATACAAGAATTCAGTTCAAAGTTGATGGGTTCAATTGAAAGTCACTGCAGTCGTGACTTTGGTAAACTCGACCTAGCCTGAGCTCTTCCCTCAGGAGTCAGCATCAAGTTGTAGTACAAAGCAGACCAAAGGGTCTATGGCTGTAAAAAAGGTAATGAATGGTACAAACAGAAGGGACTTTGAACAAACCTCTTTCCATGAGCATGTTGAAGAGAGATGCATTGGTGAAGAAGAGCAGGTAGGCAAAGAGTTGTGAGGTGATCTGGGAATGAACTCCGACCTCGTGCAGGAGGTCATAGGTCGACTGAAAGACGTAGATGACCTTCTCCATGCCGCTGTTGCTCGGCGAGCTGCGTCCATCGCTGGGTTCATCAAGGAAGGGGTTTGAATCTAGAACTGCAGGCAGGACTACGTAGAGGGTCTGAAATTGCAAATAACATAACCAAAAAGAATTGAAAATATTACCAGGTAATTACTATTAGTCAGCAAATATAGGCTATGGAAATATGCAGATGAATGTAATATTAACTCTCAGCTTTGAGGGCCTAAAACAACAAAAAGAGAAGCATATTTATTTGGACTCAAGTATTACTGGAAATTTGCTAATGGTCAGTGTATAGTATATTGAAAGATCCAGTAGCCTATGAGGTATTGAAATTAATCAAATTTTAGCTCCTCTTGTAACTTTCATATTTACTCATTGTAGGGTTACTATTTCTTCTGCAAAATCTTGTCAATAATATCATCATAATAACTTGATTTTATGTGATTTTTTTCAGTACATTCTTTATTTCATATTGCATTGCAGCTTTAGTTATTGTGAAGTTTACCTGTTGCAAGAAACTGAAACTGAAACTTAGCAGTAACATGTTCATGAATATCACATTATTATAGGAATTGGGTAACTTTGTCTCAAATTCTGGATTTCATAACACTACAGTCTATTGGGGAAAAAGAGTATGGTAAAACCGATCACTCAAAGATTTTTAATTTTTTGAGGCCCTTCATGACCATTTTGAAGCACAATCTTTTTAGGGCTTCAATATTACACCATATTACAGACACTGATAATATGTAGGGCCATGCATCTCACGGTTAAACGATGCCTTTAATGCATGCTAGCCCTTCTGCCTAATCTAAGATCTTGGAGAACATCAAGAGAAGTTCCTGTATTTGACTTTGAGGAAGGGCAGACACTCCCCACTATGAATGAAAACGACTCCTAGGATATTGGGTTTACATTCTCAGACTATGTAGCAGACTTCCGAATGAAAACCATTCTAAGCCCCCCTGCTCTCCCCCAAATTTCCCCCTCTTCCTCTCGAACATGATTATATGCTTTCCCCCTAAGTCTGCAATGTCAGAATCTTATCTATGAGATCTTGCATATATACACACTTTGGATATAAAGACCATTCGCATTCAGCCAAATCACATGCTATTATAAAGGTGTATATTAAGGAATGCTTAACTGTTTTTCTTTTACTTTCAAAAGAGATTTTTAAAATTATGACAAAATCCATTAATTTTAGGAGGAAATTAAGGAAATTTCGCTGATTCTCACTCACTAAAAAAAAAAAGTGCATTTACCTCTAGAAGTCCCAGATCCTTATGAGTTATGTAAAAGGAAAGACAATGTTACCCTTCGATAAATTATGAAAATATTCAATTCAATTTCTTAGTTCTGGCAAGCAAATATTCCTAGACCTCAGCAAATATTCCCAGGCCTCAGCAAAGACCCCTGGAATCTGGTAAATAATCTAAAAACAGGAATGGGCTGTCTCCAAAATATGTTTCTATGTTAATATGCAGGAAGGGCTTTTCATGTTATACAAGAGGATCGGACTTCCATACAACTAATTGGAGATAAACATGATCTTTCAATGAAAATCAATATCTTTTTGCTGGAAGGTATGTTTTCCCAATATGCAGGAAGGGCCTTTAATTATCCATATTAAAGACGGCCCCACTTCTGGAAAATTAATCAGAGATTAAGACGACTTTTCAATTTAAAGCATTGTTTTCACAAATTTTACTTTTAATCTGACTGAACTGAGAGAGAGAGAGAGAGAGAGAGAGAGAGAGAGAGAGAGTGGATAGGTCATTATATTCATTAAAGAACTAAGAGAAAAAGAGAGAAGAATAATTGATGGGGGTACTAGGAATGAAAGAAGGTTCCATAGAAGAAAGGGAAAGTCAGAATACCAAATTTACATTGTACAGTTTTTATGTAGAGAGAGGGAGAGGAAAAAACACAAATTCTAGAAGGGGAAAGTTCATGAAGTTAAAAACAGCAGCGTTATTAGGCTTCTTTGTCTAGTTTTCTCTTTCACTGGCCCTCTCCGTTCTTTTAATTCTCTCTATTTCTTTCTTCTACTCTCACTCTCTCTCACCCCTCCCACCCTCTTCCCTTCCTCCTTCCCTCCCTTCTGTCTCCCTCTCTCCCTACATCCCTCCCCCTCCCATGATGTTTCTATTTATCCCCTTCCAGCTTAGATCAATTACATCTCCAAATCCACCATGGAATAAAGTAGAATTAGAGAAAATTTACTACACCAAGAACCACCTTCCGAAGATTCCAAACACGCAACTAAAACTTAATCTCCAGTTCGTGACTTGCAAGTTGTTTTAGAGGGAGGAGAGGAACATGCAATCTTTATTTTGTTAAGACGGCTTTCCTTGGATTAAACCGCAGCATTAATGTAAAGCCTGGTATATCCTTGTCACGTCTTGGAACCACTCATCACCTGACTCATCATGTGACGATTAAGCATTGTTCACACAACAAAATAAATGCAGAGAAACTGTTGCAGAAGCAAGTTTTGTTTGACCGGTAAACCATGTCGTGTGCACAAGGCTTAAAGGTAAAGGCCAGTTTTGGAAACGCCCTCCTCTCAAATAATGAAATGGAAGCTCTTATTGCCATTCATGTAAAAGAATATGTTTTGACTACGGTACGTGATGATACAAATTTTGTCGAAAAAACATTTACTAATTGATACATTTGGTCAATTATTATCTATTTGGACCCGATAGATATCGCGCACGTGTCGCATAGTCCCATATACATCTTCCTGTGTACAGTGATTGTAACTTTACCAAGACTGGGCCAAATTTCTTATCATTTTGATGATTCCAGAACCTTGCAGGACACACCAATACTTCTATGCTAGATGATCAACCTTTCTGATTGATTCCATGTTTCTTTCACAATGCAATCGCATGACCATAACTGGTCATTATCTTTAAGCGTCAAGAGATGAGTCAGGTAATGAGTGGTTCCAAGACGTGACAAGGATATACCAGGCTTCACATTAATGCTGCAGTTTTATCCAAGCAAAGCCATCTTAACAGAATAAAGATCGCATGTTCCTCTCTTCACTCCAAAAGCTAGAAGGTTGGGGTAAAACATTAGAGCTTTTTTCCCTAATATGTCATTTTTTTCATTAAAGTTTTGACAAATTCATTTTCCTGTCCTCAAAGTTGTATTACCACTAAAATTTTTCACCCATCCAGTAATTTGATTTGTGCACTTATGAAGGTAAGTTACATACACCTAACGCTTTAAACCTCAAACACGTTCCTCTGCTTCTCAAAAATGCTAACATTCAAAATATTGTTTTAAAAAACCCTCAAATTAATTCAAACTTCTATTATCTAGTTATCATCATGCTTTAAAAGCTTTGCAATTTGATAGAATGAAATTAATCCCAGATTTCATCAGCTGCTTCTATGTCAGACAAGCTCGGTAAAGATTAGAACAATTTCAAACATTTAAAAATGGTTAATGAACTCTGAATTCATTTCATCTTTCATTTGTACACGTAAGTTTCTCCGGTTCATGTTTCAAAAGTGTTGCCAATTTGATAGTCCCTAATGCAGAGGCATCATCCAAGGATGATAAGATCATTGTACTTTTGACAACGATGACATGACAACACTCATTATGACATTCGACCCTGGGAATGACTCATGAGCTACTTGGTTCACCTACTTTTATTCCAGAGGTGATGCTCTACCAGCTAATTGGAAATTAAATTTCACAAAAATAGAGGCTCGCTTTGTAAAATCATTCCAACAATGATCCAGATTTAAGCCCCAAGTGAGTGGGTAAAGTTATACCTCATTTACACCACCAAAATGACTCTAAACAGACCCTAAACTGATCAATTATTGGCCATTTGGGGTAAACATAATGTTTTGTTTGGTCAGTTGCCAGTATGGTGTCAGTCTTGCTGGTGTGACTAATGTACACTGATATATGAAGCACCTTAAAGCCTATCTGCACTAGTTTGGCCAGGAGTTATTAGACCTCCATGAGTGGTCACTGACAGGTGGTTACCTCATCAAATCAGTTCTCAATTAACATAAGAAAAAGGGGATCATGGGGGACTAACGGGTACCGCTTCAGCATTGTTTAATATATAGAGGGCGCAAGTAGCTACAAGAAGTGCAGTCCTGCTGTAAGTCAACCTCTCCTTTCTGTAACTAAAGGAACAAATTTTTTAAAAATTATGTCATTATGAAATTGATCCCTCATACTCATTTCATGAGTAATTACATTATAATTCAATTACTCATGTCGTTATAGAATTGCAGCACTTTGTATGGAGTAGACACTGACAGATGGTGCTCCATGATCCAATGCACCTTTGGTTTAACTTGATATGTTTTAAATAGGAATGTAGATTAAAGAGTTTTAAAACGAGGCTCGACACTGACACCTCTCATTGCAAAGAATCACCCCTTTGGATTGTTGTATCAACAAACAAATCACACCTGAAGATAATTTCCTGAACTTGAAGAGAATGTCATGTGATGTTAGTAGGTTTGGTATCGATGGCTCATTGATGAGTCAGGCAAAGGGAATTCAGATATCACATTTCTTTCTCATGAAACAAGACAGAATAGGAGCAATCTATTCAGGAAAGACTTTATCTCTTAGATTGTTATTAAAACAAATGGTGTTGAAGAAAGTCATGATCAATAGATCATCATTAGTCACTGAAGGATTCCTTTATGACATGTAGGTCAGCATTTAGAGAGTGAATGGGATTGGGATTATAGTACCGGTAACTCTTACGCATTGCTAATATTGTTCATGAACTGAGGTCGTTGTACTACAGGGACTGTATGTCATCTCCTGCATCCTACAGGTTTCAACATAAATATATGTGCCACTCCCTTCAACTCCCTACCCATCTTCTCCATTCCTCTTCACTTCCGACCCATCCCCTCCGCTCCCTATACTCTCCCTAACCCTATCCTTCCCTCCACTCCCTACCCTTTCCTCCCACACCCGCTATTCCTCCTCTCCTCTCCACACCCGTACCCCTACCCTTCGCCTCCAATCTCTACCCCCTTCCTCCCTCCATTCCCTCCACTCCATTCCCAAGCCCTCCCAACATATCCCCAACCCGCCCTACATTTTCCCACCCCTTGTTTCTCCGACACCCTCTACACCTCCCTTACCCCTTCCTTACATGCCCCAACCTCCATCATCCTCAATCTCCCCTATGTCCACCTTTCCTACCCTCCTACCCCACCCGTCCTCCACCCCTCCACATACCACTATCCATTCTTACCTTAGTGAGATAGTAGACACACTGCTGGAAGGTATACATCATCACCTCCTCCAAGATGGACAAGACCTCTTGCTCACCCTCCTCCACCTCCCTGGGAGACTTCACCTGCTCCGACGATGACGACGAAGATGACGACGATGACGATGTCGAAGGGGTGGAGCTGATTCCCTCCTTGTGGTGGGTCTGGGAGGCCAGGTAGTTGTGGAGGTGGTTCTGGTAGAAGTTGAGGAGCTCCAGGGCGTTGGCCATGCAGATGAGCAGGAGACGGAGATCGGGGAGGAGCGTTGCCATGGTAGCATGAACATCCTCAGGCCTGTCAAGGAAGGAACATTCCAGATCGAAACTATTTGGATTTTAACTTTTTAGATGATTAAGTTCAAAGAAGCTTAGAACTCCTTTAATTACACAGAAGACAATGTCAAAAGTGAACTAGGGAAGGGCAGTCCCTGTATTCTAATTCAGCAGGAAGACTATGATTACAGTGATAATGACCAATTATTGCTACATCTGGAAATGGACTATTAGAATGGGAAGTTATTAAACATTAAAGACACATTTCAGACATGATCTAGACACAACAAATGCCACTAACTTTGCTATAAAACATACATGATCATTTAGAGTTGGACAACTGACTCATAGATGCTCAAAAAAGCTTGAGACCATTACACTACATTCAAAGGACAAACTCCTCTACACAACCTTTTTGTAAGGATAATATCAATAAAGAAACATGTTTAACTACATGTATATTTCTGGAGCCAGAAGGGCATTAACTCATATGCTTTTAAAACACAGAGTTAACATCCTACTGGCTCTGAGCAGCCAAATTCAAAGTTGTATAGTCAAGTTGTGATTGTCTATTATTCAATATTTTAATCCTTTGAAATAAATTTTATATAACAATCAATCAATATTTGACTTGATTTATGCCTGATCAGCAATTTAGTGGAAAAATGTATTGGCCTAGCTGAAACCTAGTTCAAATTCATCACAACCCTTATATTACTTTCATTCCGAACAACAAAAATGTGACTCCTAACTCATCGTTTTCACCCCATTTCGTCATCTTTCATTTCCGATATCATTCCCTTAAGGTAAAACAAAGAAGATGCTCCCAACACAAAGACATCTGTGACATTTGATCCAGACGAAAAACATCCTCGATTGTTGGGAGGGAGGGATGGAGGATGGGTACTAATGCCCTCTCTAGGGGGTATTGGCAATGGTCCCATCTCTCCCCCTGTCTAGCTCGGTCCCCCCATGGGGGTATTTGACGGGATGAGGAAATGTTAAATCCTAAGGAAGGATGAGCAGGAATCAATAAATAAGATCTTTCTGCCGGGGTGCAGAGTTACATCTCTGTCTGGAGGAAGGGGTGATAAAACATCAGTTTGGGTAGTGATGTTGTCAGCCGTTGATGACAATAGGGTTGTTGTTTATTGTTGACAAATACGAATTGTTAACCAATCGACAACTAAATATTGTTATTACAATAGGTTTAGTAGGCAATGGGTTAAGGGATGATCGAGAGCTTATAAGCTATCTCAGAAGTTTATGTGTTAAACCAGCTGTACTACATGTGCTCCTCAATATCGTACACTAAACAAGTTCTTAACTTAAACAACTTTGACCCTAACCATAACCCTAACTAACCCCAACCATATACTAATAATAATAATAATATGTCTTGTTTACCCAGGGTAGCCTCATCAGTATTAATACTGTACTCCCTGAGGGCCCTGCAATCATATTATTACCCCGGTCATCGGATTCAGGCTCACCTGCACACAATGTATGCACATTCTCCACTCCCTGGGGAGCATTCCAGCCAGGCGTCATTTGCGCACACTTGCTAATCTAAGCACATTAGCTTTCGCATCCTACCGGGTACCCATTTAGCACTTAAACTTAACCTAAAACCCAATTACAACTCTGACCCTGACTTTATAACTAAGCCCTATTACAAAATAAAGCCTGGAAAGCAACTGTGTTGCCAGATTTTGCAAATTTTAGGTTGCCTTTTAAGAAATATGAACTGTTAAATGGGGATGATGGTTAATTATCTTTTCAGTCCATATTATTTGTTCATATAGTATACATAAACCATACCAGAACTAACTGCAGTGCAGGAATGTTTAAAATTAAAAGATCTGCCATGAGTTTTGTACATATTTGTATTCATCTTACCGATTCATATAAGATCTATTTTGCCACCCCCTCTAAACTAATGGAAAAGAGAGCTTAAAAAGAGATTTTTTGAGGAAGTTGGTATGTCCTGCAAAGATAATTAATTGCTCCTCTCTTTTCCTGAAAAGTATGGAGTCATACATCAAACACTCATAGTTCCCTCAGCTGATTTTTTTTCTCCTTTTTACCAGGATCTGACAGTAGCTTGGAGGAAGGGAAGTCTGGTATTTAGGTTCTGGGAGGGGGATTTGAAGCAAGAACAACTTTACAATCCAGCCTAAAGCAGGGGATAGGGTGGTACGTGTTGTACTTGCTATTAAAGGCCTGCACAAAATGATATTTAGAGTACCGGTACTTTTATATTACAGCAAACTTTAATTTGAAATTAATTTATTGAAAGGAAAAATCAGCATGTCCAAATATCAAGTTCATTTTCCATGAATAATTGAACTATTATGATCATCTAGTGTTATCATAAAGATATAACAATGATGAATTATAACACATAAGCTCCAAGACCTCACTCCCTTTCCCCTGTTAAAAAGAAAAATACCGGTAGTAGATAAATACACAACACTTCCCATGAATTGTGTATCTTTAACCTTTTTTGTTACACATTTCTGCCCCACCCCTTTTTTATACTCCTCGATCCTCCCCTGAAATTAGAAATATTTGTTAATTCCACAATGTTCCCTACTTGAATCAAATGTTAACAAGAAAGAAGCGAACATGAATTTTGCTTTTTTACTTTCCTTCAATCAAAAGCCTGCAAAATGGCAAGAGCACTAAGTTACACCATGACCCTAAAATTGACACAGTTTTGAGAGAACCCTTTCATCATCTATGAATCCCTGATCTTGCTTTCTCATGGCTCAAAATGACCATATTTTCCAAGGTAAGACAGAGGAAGAAGCTCTGAAAGATACTTGAAGTTCTGAAGAAAAAAAAAATGCCATGTCACTTATACAAAATAGTTTAAAAATCCTTGAAAATTTCACAATTTGGTGCCCTAAATCTTACTTATTGAATTTTCAGTGCAAAGAGTAAATCAGATTTCAGTAAATACCAATGATTTCAGTGCATAACTGACTTTGGGATCATTTTTTACGATGAACATGAGTGGACAGTTTATATTTTATCGCAGTTTTCACCAGAGTAATATTCCACCTACAAACCGGTTCCTGTTCTATTAGCATCGATCATTTTCACATTTCGTAGGACATGAATTGACAGTTCTGCAAATAAAATGACATCAACAAGCGCAGGGCCAAACTTAGGGCAGGCGAATCTGTCACTTAAGCTAGCACTTTGAACAACCTTTGCTTGAATTGGGTTAGTAATAGCTTGGCTCCCAGGCGAAATCGCCTAAACTATGGTTATACCTCAACGTAACATTAAGAACACATGAATCCATAGGTCGATACTTACTTTTCGGTTGGGCGATTGGCAAGACTTTTAGTTGTATCCTGTAGGGAATAAAAATGAAGAAAATGATGATAAGTGTCTTTAAAAATGAATATAAACTACCGGTAACTGGAAATGTCATTTAGGCCCATATATAGCCAATGAAAGTGAAGCCATAAGTATGATACCATTATCATTATCATATTTGTTTCTTTTCATAAGTTCAAGTGAGATTGAGATGCTGATCATATATTATTCATATCATTATAAGTCTTATTATAATATTCATTCCTTAATTATGGCATTGCAATCAATTTCCTCAACTATTTCAATATAACCAATAAAAATATAAGTCATCTTTGGTTAGAAAGCTAAAGTTTGAGTTTGATTGTTTGTTTGTTTGTTTATTTCCATAACAATAATTTTAAAAAGTTACAATATACATGGTAAATCATAAATATAAATATGGCAGATAGCCTTTTCAGTGGCATTTACATAATGCCACTGTTCTTCCATGGGGTCCTGTGAAAGTCTTCTTTAAAATGTTGGAAAGTGGGAAACTTAACTATTATTCCCCATCATAGAGAATATGTTTGTGAGAAAAACATCCATGAATAGGACGAAGCATGATTATCTTCACTAAAAAAGGTTACAGGTGATTAACCGAAGGCTTTATGCTTTAACAGATCTACATGGCCAAAAATTGATTTGTCTTTAGGGCTTAAGACCACAGGGGAGAAGAAAAAAGGTGCACAAACAGGTCAAGAACCAGTGACCCAAATAACCTGTCTTTTCTTAAAATCGGATTGAAACGGGATTAAAACAGCAACGAGAAAGAAAATCAATATCACATTACAAGTATCTTGAAGAGGAATGCTAACGACAGACATGACAAAATCATTCAATTGGATTAATAAATTGCATTACACATCATGTTGAGCATTGTAATAGATAATTACAGACTCTAAATACTAGCTATAACATAATATAGATCTCAGACTATGAATTTTATGGGGCACTAAAAGTCCTAGCCAATACATTCGAGGCATATGAAGATTGAGATTTACAAAAGTTTTCTGGAAAAAAACAACTTTCAATCAATAATGTTCCTGTGTATATAAACTTTTCAATGGTACAAGCTGATAATTGGAGCACACTGGCTTTATTGACCTTGTATTACTATCTGTTTAATGACTTCAGCCCTGTATAAATTCAATCAATCCTAATGACATAAATTTACATTTTACTTCATCATAATTGTATCTTGTCATGTGTAATGGACAAATCGATTAGGTGTTTTTTTCATTGCACTGCACTCCTTATGATCAGACTTTAAGTATTATTTTTTTTGAAAAAAAAATACCCTAGGATGAAATATAAATTTGATTGAGGTCCAATTTGAAGAATTAAATTAAAAAATATCAAAAGGACAAGGTATTCTAAGCCTTCCAACCACCTGCTGTGTAAGTTGGTAGCCAGATGTGCAACTACACAAGATAACTTTAACTCAGAGCCTATTAGACCTAGCGGGTGTTTCACAAAGATCCTAGGTCGAACTTAACTCTTAGTTGGATTTAAACATTATGAAGAGCCATTTATAGCCTTAAAATAGAATACCGGTATATTAAAAACCAAAAATTTAAGTTTTTAGACTTTTCATAAATTCCACATCAAGAACATGAAATCTCCTAGATAAAAGAAAATATGAATGATTTGAATCAACATTTTATGCCTTTGAAAATAACTTTTCCAAAATATTCCCAAAGATGCTAACGGCTTTCCATAATTGTTTAGTCCAACTTAGAGATAAGTTCAACTTAGGATCTTTACAAAACACCCCCTTGGGCTGCTATCGATAAAACCTTATTAAGCTAGCTGTGTAGTACATACGGGTAGTTGAAAACTAGGCTTAGTAAGGTGTTTTTTTTTATATGATCCCTGTTCTCTAACCTTAAAACATACTTATAATCTGAAAGTGAATTGTTCAGTGGCCTTAAGAACTACACATATAACATCATATGTTGAAAGCCATAAAGGCATTATCTCCTATTTAATACATGGAGGTAACACCCTACTAGCTCTCAGCAATTGACATAATAGTAGATGTGATAGGGAATTCACACCCTTAGGTTGTGACAGTTCTTAGAATTAAGTCTCATGTACTAGAGCGATTTATTGATTTACACCACCTAGTTTTATTGTTCGACTTTAAATGAGAGCAATAGCTTTTCAGGAAGGTATGTGAGGTAACATTCTTTTCCTTTGACTTAAATTCTTCTCCTTTGACTTAACATGTGTTTTTATCTGTCTTTTAATTCAAAACAAGCTTTTAAAAGAATTATTTCAGAACGAAGGAATGCAAGTTGGAGTAGCGTGAATAAAGAACCGTACTATTGTATTACAAGTATAACCTTGCATTACCTTTGTTTGTTATGCTTTGCTATCGTATTGATTTTTCCAATCATTAATTTGTGCTTCACGTACTACTTCACACCTGCATATATGCAGTCTGTGAAAAATTCATTGGTTCTCTTTAAACAAAATAGAATTCAAATTTTCCATCGTCCCCCCCCCCCCCCCCCCCCTGAGTCTGATGTATTTTCTTCACGCCTTGTACATGTGTACACATTTAACATAACCTGTCAAAAGTTTGAAGTGGAATAATTGTGTGATTTTTATCAAGAAAAGCACATCTTAACCGATAAACAATCTGCCAATCATGACACATACAAAACTTATACTTGCTAATTGGATAGGTCATTTTGATAATATAACTTTCTTATTCTAGTGTGCATCCACAAATAATTGATGTAAATTTCAAAATGTAAGAACTAAACCATAATTTGGGGGTTTAAAAAATGTTCTTTGAAAATGGGTTTAATGAAAAGGGACTAAGATAGTGAGTGATATGATCAAATTATCAAAATTATTCTTACCCATGCGATGCCTTGGATGAGAGTTGATGTTTTGATGATGAGTGATTTTGCGTTGGTCTGGTGGAAGTGGTAGGCGGAGTATTCCACCATTGAAGCTAGAAGGTAGGAGATCCCAAGAGGACATTTGGTGTCCGCCTTCTCCAGGTGTTGTCCGATCCATCCGATGATCTGGTCCTCATCGTGAGGTCTGTACAAGACCTTAATCCTCTGCTTGTCGTTGGCGTAGTCCTTGGCTTTCTGGGCAAGATACTGGTTGGGGGCGACCCAGCGCCTCTGGGTCATGGTGGCCGGGATGCTCCAGGGGAACATGGCCGGAGACGTGCAGGCCGCAGGGTCCTTGTACATGAATGCGTAGTGGTGGCCGAAGCACACAAAGTCTCCCGGGTTGAGAGTGGCGCTTCCCGTAACAGGAACGCCATTGATGATGACATGCGCATCGGGAAGGGTCTCTAGCCTTACAACGAATTCACTCTCCTCCTCTCTCGAGTCTTCCTGGCCCTCCAGATGTCTCTGTTGGCGGAAGACCCAACAGTGCTGTGGCAAGATATCGGGGGCCTCCAAAGAGATGTCAACGCCTTCTGTATACAGTTCGTCGCTATCGTCCTCCTCAGGTTCAATGTGTCTATTGCCAACAAGCATCACCTCCTTGGTGAGCATGTGCATCAACAGATCCTGGTTGTCATACCCATGGAGGGTCAAGAAATATGGCAGTTCCGAAGGCATTCTGATGTTGCAAGCGAGTGGCTCATCGCTGCTCTCCGTTTCCTCACGTTCCATGCTCAGGTTCTGGTCCTGAGAGCGGATGATGCTTGATCTTGGGCTGGAATGGGATGCAAGGTCTCCATTGAAGAACCCGTTCTCCATATCCACACCGTTTTCGCCATTGTCCAATCTGTCCAGGCAGGTCTCATTGGGAACCGCATGTGACCGGGACATCTGAAGCCTCCTGGCATTCTTGTTGATACCCGACGTGATGCTGTCTATCTCCTCTGGTGGGAGATCCAGTCGCCTCCTGATCTCAAATCGCCTCACCAGACCATCATCAGGCTTCCAGAAAGACTGCAGCAGCAGTGGTTTCTCATTGTCTGCAAGTGGTCTTACACATTCCTCAATCCATGTGTCTTGAGAATCCTCCTTTTCTGTCTTCTTTAGTCCATTTTGCTTCCTACTTATAAACTTTCCAATGACATCACATAGAACATACTCCCTATGTGCACTTCGGGGTAGAGAATACCTGGTCAAAATTTCCTTCACCAACTCAACAGCCGATGAACTGGCAGAAGCAAGTATACTCTTATAATTTGATCCAGGACAAATGGAGTCTCCGAACACCTTGAGGACTCCAGGAGCTGATTCCTCTGTTGAGAGTTCCTTACCATTCTGACTCCTACCACTTCCATTTTGCCTCCGTTTCAAGCTCAGACTCCTTTCAAGCATCAAGGTCAGTGACTTTGGCCTGTGTCTCTTTTTCTGCGTCCTGTTAGGTGGGCGTATATTCCTGTGCTCATGTCCAGGGCCCGGTGCCTTCCGCTTGAAGCGAGGAGTCTGCGGTTTAAGTAATAATCCTGTCACCCCATTTGAACCAAGTACAGGTTTTTGTCCTCTGGTTTTTCGCTGGGTATTTGAAAAGCTGCTACTGCTGCTGTTACTGCTGCTGAGACTGATGGCATCGCTGTTGGAATGGGTGTCCGAGCGTGGGGAGTCGAAACCGTTGGACAGGTGATCGTGTGTAGAGGGTAAAGACTGGGAGAAAGGTAGAGTCAATTCGCTGGTGTTAACTCCAAAGAATTTGCTGAGCATCTTGTGCCGGGCGGAGTCTGTAAGGCCTGGTAGGGCCCCATTTTGATTCGCCATGTCCTGATCCTGGGGAACTTTAAGAACAAACCGGACTTTGCGTTTGCTTTCTACAGCTATGTCCAGCGGACATTCCTCCTCGGACAGAAGAATTTCATCTGAAAGAACAAGACGAAATGAATAATGATTACTTCCAAAGAAACACAAACAATTACATTGTTCCTCACATCTCTTCATGACTATTGATGAATTTGTACAATGTTGAAAATATCATCGTGCACAAAATATCTAAGTTCGGAACCATTGCTTGCAATGAGATCTTTTGGGCAGGAGTTAGATGAATAATAATAATATTCCGCTTTTATATAGCGCCAAATACATAGATACAGACTATGGAACTGATGTGTTCAAATACAGCAGACCTCACACAGGCATCCAAAAACATATAGCAGTACGGTAATTAAATAGAGTCCCAGGCAAGCATTGAACTATATCCATGAGTGTCTAGGAAATAAATCTCCAAATAGCTAACATGAATTCTCATTTGGCACACACTATCATCAAATTTACTTTTTCTATTCCCACTCCCATTTACATGAATGATATCATGTTCATCTCCTCCTGCCTTCTTAAGATTGTCTCCCAAATCATCTTCATCTTCATCTGGAGTACTCGCCATTCTGCCTCCTTTTAAACATACAGGTTTCACAAACAATTAAGCAATCAGCACCCATCAAAACATAAAGTAGTGTACTGTCCACTCGAAACCAGAGTCATCATCGAAAGAACACAAAACATATCAATTTACTCTCACAACCGAAGAACAACCCTTCCCCCTTTGTTTTTTAATGACACCTCATGGTACTTTGGCACTCTAAAGAGGACGAACCAAACTCCAAGTGGCATGCAAACATTTGTTGATAATTAGTCAGTGGGTGAAACGAGGTCACGTGACCACAACAACGCCTGAAGACTGTGTTCGCACAACAAAACAAAACAGGTGTATATGTTGTGAGCCAAGTAGAGGGATGTGAGCACTGGAATTGAATACACTAAATTATTGGGATTTTGTCAAGTATTGCTTTCTGCAGGACATAATTATGATGAGTAATTAAAGACAAGGGAAGAATACTCGCAGAATATCATCTGTTTGGAGCCAGGAGACCATCAACTCATATCATTTCCTAGAGGTATCCCATTGAGTATGGGAACTGGTTGGTCCCTGTATTGAGCATACAGGAATAAGAGAGCTCGGTAGCCAACTGGTTAATGCCCTTCTGGCTCCAAACAGACGATATCATTTACTGAGAGCCAAGAGAGGGTTAGTAGTAATACTAATTGATGGCCTTCTGGCTCTGACAGAGGGTATGACAGGTGCGCACAGACCCTTGTCAAGAGACACCTGGAGAGTGTTTCACAAAACTTGTCATCAGTGACAAATGACAGTTTCTGATACAAGCTAGTGAAATCATTGCTTCTGATTGGTTGTCAGCAGAGTTGTCACTGGTTTTTGTCATTTGTCATTGAAAAAAGGCTTTGTGAAACACCCCCCAGATGAGAGCTCAATTTCAAATTGATGAGTCTCTAGTTTGACAAGTTGACAATGAAGTACAATATTGAGGGCTTTAGAAGAACTGTGTCGCCCTGGTTCATATGGTTCTCTTGGCGATTGAAGTGTTCCAGTTTCCTTCTTTTTTGGGTGTTATTTGGGGGAGTTAATCATCGATTTTAAGCGGTTCCCTTCTGACTAAAGATTTAGCAATACCCCAGATTGACAAAGTGGTTGTACTTTGGATGCACTGATTACCCTTACTATTACTCTTAAGGAAACATATTGGGGAGACCTAATATACAAACAAACTGTCAGTTTATAATCATTATAAGTTTTATACTAGTGTGATGATATTGACATACTGATAAATGTGTGTCATATATAGTTTTTTATTGATGCTGATATAGACATAGATCTTCCTAAGCAAAGAAATAAAAATGCAGTTAATATGAGTATTTTTTTAGATATTAATAAAAAAAGTTTTCTTTTGTTGTGACAATTATATGATTAAACGTATCCAATACTTTGCTTGGCCTTATCAGGGAGAGTCTCTCCAACCTCACAGGCCATATGGTGCACACTAAGTTTTTAGTGATTGGGAGTGTTTACTTATACTAAGCTATATTGAAAAGTTTCCAAAATGTATTTTCTTGGCTCTGGGTTACATTGCACACAAAGTTTACTTTAGACCCCCCCCCCCTCTTTTCCTTTGTCATTATTACTCATTTCCTCATTCTGATTAGACCTAAATATGTCAAATGATTAAATATTTCAATGAAAGTTATTTTCAAAATTTTAAAATGAACCAAAAAGCCATTGATTTGAAATGAAGCTTAAGTTTGTAAGATTTAAAGAACATTTTCTCTTTTTCTTTTCTCCTGAAGAAAAAAGCTAAGGGGGTCAATTTGGGGTCAGTGTTGCAAAACATCATAGCAAACATATTGCATTTACAATTCTGATAATAGACTTTACATGTACCTTAATCAATTCTGCATTAGACTGTCTGTATATACCATCATCATAAACAAAGTCTTTGATATCAAAATGTATTGATTGAGCTTGTCATCATACATCATGCTGTTCTGATTAAAAGTGTATCATGATATTTATTTAAGAGATATTGATTACAAAGATAACATCAACAAAATATTTTAAATATTTTCACTCCAATTTGGATCAATAAAATATAGATTTTAGGTATATATGGCGACAACAAACTCTTTGGTCAATTTTTGAAAAGATTAAGCGTATCAAGATATTTATGTAAGAGATATTAATTACAAAGATAACATCAACAAAATATTTAATATATTTTAAGTCTCATTAGGATCAATAAAATATAGATTTTAAATTATTCAGTAAATTATTGAATAGATAAGTGTATCAAGATTTCATCATGTTTTAGCAAACATCTGTAAGCTCATATAGTCACAGTGAAGAAATTAATGATTTTATTTCCTTGTAACAATTGGAAATTCTGGTTCAAACATTGCTTTTAAAAGTAATTCGCACAAACAATCATTGTTTTTCCTACTTCCACAAATATCAATGATTCTTTGAGTTATAATAAGTTTTCCTACTGAGTTCATAAATATAGAACACTTATTGTGATTGAGATTCCTTCAAACATAATCAGCCTCTTTCCTCTATGACAATGCCATGGATTATTCTTTATGTTTTTGAATAAAACTTTTGTACACCACATGAATAACCGAAACTCACAAACATGATTAACAAAATAGAGTAGTCATATCTGATATTTTTCAACCATCCTTCCATGTTATCTTTTCAAACAATGATATCAATGACGCATTACGAATCAGTCAGCGAAACTGCATGAATGACTACCTCGCTTTCAGCTTAACACGTTTCAAGTACAAATGATAGAGATATGGAATATAAAAGGGACTTTTGTGCCACGGTTGATACACAAAGCACTATTCATAATTCTACTGTATCACATAAGCTACTGCTAAATATCAGTTCATTTGCAATACCCCCTACAGTGACATCATCCTCACTAAAGCACATCTCTTACAATCCTATTTATTTGTAAAAAGTTTGTATATGATATTTTTCTTAATAAATATACCGGTTACTACTAAATGAGTTCTACCTCCTACAAGATAAGGCAAATAGCAAAATAACAACTGTATAAGTCTTATGAAATAATGTTGTGAGACACGGCACCATCAGATATACACAAACATATACCGGTATATATTTATGCAAGGATGCAAGAGAGATCTATATAAGGTTAACAACTAAATTGTTCATACCCTTTGTAAATTTGATGTTTGTTTTTTTTAACTCAAGAATGAAAAGTGGACTGGTTCATTTAGAGCCTTTGTTGAATAATTTTAGATGTATGCTTTAATATATCACATACTCAAGAAACATACATTGTGACAAATGAAATTTTCACATACTTAAATAAATAAATAAACTTGGAAAGGTAATGAATAATTCAGTTGTTAACTTATATACATGTAATGTAGTACATATAAAAGGCAAATAGGAAAGCTCATAATGACTAAGAATATATTTTTAAAGTCATCAGCACCTTGTATTTGAATGGACCTTGAATTAGTCTTGTATGTTTCAATAAAACAGAAGCGTAACAACTAAAATACACAATTTTTGCATCATTCAAGTTTGTGCAGACAACCTTGAACTATCAGACACACCTGTGCATTTTCTCAAGACGTGTTTGCAGTCTCGTTAACAACTGTTGAAGAAATAGACGCGTCGAAAATCAATGGGCCCCTTCTTAAGTGTTGGCTTCATCAATGGCAACCACAAGGTGAGCGCAATTAGCGGACAACGTCAAATGCTAATGATGAACGACTAAGGTAAATTAAGGTAAATACGTTTGAGTTTGTGAAGTGATAAAGTCTTACCCTCTGCGTTATCCGAATTGGAAAGTGAATCACTGATATATTCCAAAGGGGAGAGAGTATGTCCATGGGGTAAGTTCCAAAGCAAATTGGTAATAACAAAAAAACACCTTCCTTCTTGAATCTCATGCACAAACAAGTACTTCCAATCAATATTATGAATTGCTACACGGATCACGATCGCCTTCTCCGTGTGCGCCGCAAGAAAAACAAGAGCGATGTGTGGCGGATTGTGCACTTCGGTGTGCGGTCATCCGCCAGCGAGCGAGACGAGGTGCCCCGAAATGAGAATGCGCTCAGGTGTATAGCGCACCTCATCGGCGCGATGCTCATATAAAATGGGGTGCGTGTAAGTAGGGGGGCTAAGCTCACGGCATGATAATGGGATTACGGTGAAAAAGGGAGGGGGTGAGCTTGAGGGGGACAAAGCGGGGCCTCCAGGAGAGATGGATGGATGCACAATTGATTGGTAGTTGGTAGGATTATGGAAGAGTCCCTGACTTAGAGATAGACACATGCAGGGTCAAAGAAAAGCAAGAGGTGATAATGAGGTAGAGAAGATCGTATTGTGAACGGCTTCCTAGCTCTACTCTCTTAAAGTTTTTAGTAAGAACTTGTTAGGTTGCTTCACCATGTGATCACAGACAGTTAGAATCTTGGGAGTGTTTGCTCAATCTCTTATCCTTGACAGTTAGATTAAAATTTGATTGGACAAACTCAAAGGTATTTTCACTTGATACATAGAAGATGCTTTTAAAGTCTTTATAAAACCTGCTGGATCCAAGTGTAGATTTCAGCCTGAGCTACCTCTCAAATTTGGAGTACACAAATAGGCTAATATCAACTTTTATTCCATTATTCTTTATCATAGAAATTCAACAGAATGTCCCTTCTTGAAGAAGAAATGAACACAATAAAGATAAAACTAATATAACGGAAGAATAAAAAATAATCTACACTTTTCCAACAAGATAAAGAGACAAAACACTACACACAATACATCCCAGCTTATTTAAAGAGAGAATAGAGGTTGAAGATAATTGTTTTTTTTTTTTTGTCATAGGAAATGTGGAAACAAAAAAGTGAAATGTGTACTTTGGAGTGAAAAGTATTTTTTTTTTAAAACCCATTCTCTATACACTCAGGGATCATAGGTTTGATGTGATAATGAACTGTGCATATCTGACAAATGCCAGCAGTTTTGAACTGTAATCACTCTCTAATACCGGTATTCACTATAGGTAAATGTAAATGCAAAGTAATTCTCATTCCCTTGGAAGTAAATCTCCCTTATAAACTCTCTAGAGATTTCATGTTGTACAATTTCTTCTCCCTGATTAATCAGCTGATTAAATCAGTTTGGCAATCACCCTTAACGAGTGTTCTAGAAGGTCCTTTCAAAATGAAATAAAAGGATAAAGCTGATCTTTCTGATGAAGTAATAGTGCCTCAAGCATGAAACTTGGAATGATCAAACAAGTACTGGAACCACCCAAGGTTAAAATGAAAGTCACGTTTCCTATCGATTTGATGAGGATTAAAGGGATCGTTTAGCAATGTTAAATCTGAGATACACAGCCCTACATGTTATCAGTGTCTGTGATATGGTGTTATATTGAAGCCCTAAAAAAATTGCGCTTCAAAATGATCAAGAAGTGCCTCAAAAAAGTAAAAATCTTTGAGTGACCGGTTTTACCATACTCGTTTTCCCCAATAGACTGTAGTGTCATGAAAACCGTCAGGCGAACGGTTTTCAAAATTTGTAATTCCAATCATAAATATCTTGATAATCAGACAGGCGATCGGCTTGTAAAAGTCATGGGGTTCCTGACTGACCTAAAGGTTTATAATTATCATTGCATCATGAGCTAAATCCAGAATTTTGTTTCAGAATCTGAGACAAAGTTACCAGATCCCTTTAAGGATGGAAGCAACTTAAACATTATTGAGAAAAGGAAAGAAAGAATTTCACCAACATTGAAGCAAAGAGATTATAAGATTAAAAAATTTATATTTCAAAGAAGAACCATATGTATCAGCAATTACTGTTAATAAATAATTTCCCTATTGACTACTTACTTTTTTTCCCAAGACTTCTTAACTCTCACTGATTTTGAAAATGCTTTATTAAAGTCTCAAATATGAAAATGAAAATATCATCTCTTTTCTGGATGAGAAAAACATTTATAAATAGTGTAAAAGCATATGTTACAGAAATTGATCTGCCACTGTCATTGCATGATATTTCCAAGTTTCAATCTAAATTTGTATTTGTCCTCATGTGAATCATAAAACTTACAACTTGAGGGAGTTCTAGGCCTCGAAAGCTACCCAAATTAGGGAGGAAATTAACGAGGTTAAAAATATTACCTTAATTGGGCTGGTACGTGAACAATCGTGCCTTCAACATTTTTGTGCATGTTTCTGAAACTTAGCCTAGGGCCATGCAGGGAAGAAATCTAAAGATTACCTAGATTCAATATCTAATCTGATTTCTTTATAGAATTCTGAAGTCCTTTGGGAAGATGTAACACACTTCAACTTATTGGATTTAATTCATTCATTTGACGTCAGTTGGCATGGAGTTTGGAGCCAGAAGGGCGTTAAATCATACACTTTTATATAGAATTAATGCCCTTTTGGTCTTGAACGGACTATATTATTCAACAGAATGTGAAAATGAATTTGAGGAATGTCCGGATTAGTTGATAAATTTAGAAAGAAGAAAGGTCTGATGAAACAGATAAAATACATATATTTAGAAGGGATTGTAGAGCTTATCAGTGAGAAAGAGAGGATCGAGGGGAGTGAGAGGAAACATAGAAAGGATAAATATAAACGTTATATTAAAGGGATCAAAAGAAAGATCCCCAAAGAGGGATAGAATTAAGAGATGATAATACCAGACAAAAGTAAACTAAAATAACAAGAGAACAAAAGAACGAAGAAAGTGAAAATGGGAAAAGAGAAATAAAAGGGAAAGTGGAAAAACAGTAATAATTTTTACTGAAAATGTATGTCTGCACAAAAAACTAAAATCTACTGAACATTTAGACATGCCTCCTAGATAAAATTGAATTACATGCACTTCTCAATTATGGTATCAATGATATAGCCTAGGCACTGGTAAATTGCATTAATTACTTACACCCTTCGAGGTTAATCTTCAAGATTTACTTGTGGTTTGTCTACAGACTGTCTGTGTCTGGAAATTAATTGATTATCTGCTTGAAGGTTGGTTTTAATTGTGCACAAGAAAGCTGGCAAACTTGTGAACTAAATAAGAGGCACTTATCCAAATGAATTTAAATTTCACGGATTATACATTACAGATGGCTTTTACTCAAATTGGCATACAGATATCAAGCTATCGAGCTGTCGGTCCTGTGAGCCGTCTCTTTCTAGCACAAAATGACACAATGCATGCAATCAAGAGAAATGTAATCATATATATACTTCTTTGTATTGTCTTATCTTGCATTATACTAGAGGTTTATACTCAGTGTATCTGCACATGGTATATCATTAAGTTTTGACCCACGCCCATACATGTGAACATAGGTGTTGCTAACCATATCATTTTCTAGCCTATGTATAGCCAGGGGTGATAGTGAGCACTAAAAAAAAAATAGGTTTTTTGTTTTCCCCTCAACCACGCCCCCCTTGAGTAAAACAAAAAAAAGAGGATTCGAGGGGGGGAAAATGGCATCTAACAACATTAGGACAAAGTTGGGGAAAAAATAGGGCAAAATAGGGAAAAATAGAGAAAATAAGAGAGAAATAGAGAAAATAAGAGGGAAATCGGGAAAATCAGGACAAAATAGGGAAGAAGAAAAAAAAATTGGTAAAAAAAAAAAAAAAAAAAAAAAAAAAAAAAATCTGGATTTTTTTTTTTTTTTTTTTTTTTAAATCGGGAAGAAAAAAAAATCGGGAAAAAATCGGGAAAAATAAAAAAAATCGGGAAACCGATTTAAATCGGGTTTTTATCAGGCCTGGTATAGCTCCCACAAAACCCCACCCATTCTTTCCCATTTTCAGACATAATGACATCCTCTCACATGCTACGTGACGATGACCTCATGCAATCGCTTGTCTGCCCAGACACTCCCTCCTGAAACAAACAAAACTCACACACCATAACATGACCTGAAAACCAAAAAGTTGATTTGATAAAGGTGCAATGAGTCAACATTGAAGCCTACTGAGTTCCTGGCACAAAGGAGAGTGCTGAGACAATAGGCGTGTCTTCATCAGCTCAAGATTGCCAAACAGCCCGCTATTTCTGATTTGGGAAATAATCCCGAAGTTACAAATCGCGTCTTCATCAGCTCAAGACTTGACCTCGAAACTTGAAACTCGAGCTCGAGAAATTAGCTCGAGATATTTTGCTCAGCGTTCGCGCATAGTGCAAGTCTTCGGGCTGGTAAAGACGCATATAGACAGAAAGCGGGATATTTTGCAAACTAATCCAAGATATCTTGGGATGATTGTCTCGACCAAATATCCCGCTACCGTAAATAACGTTGTATAAACCGCCCTCGTGTATTAAACGCACCCCTCTTTTTCACCCTTTTTTTTTTTGCCGACTTAAAAAACAGTAGAGGACCTAGGATAGAACCTTGTGGTATGCCATGTAATAGAAGAAAAATTGGAGGAATTATTTTTATCAACTACATATTGAAATCTATCAGAAAGATTACTTTCAAACCAAGATGACAGACAACTTTGAGTGTTGTTCTAGTTTCCGAGTGGTGAGTCAACACACCGATTACTGAGCTGGGAGACATTGCCAGGCATAGCGCCAGGTGAAGGGGCATAAATTGAAACTTTAAAAAAAAAAAAAAAAAAAAAAAAATTGGTGTACCGTGTATTAACCAAATCCCCAACTTTGAATTTTTTTTGGCGGCAAAAAGGTGCGGTTAATACACCGTTAATTACGGTAATTGCATCTTCGGGCTGATGAAAACACGAAATAACTAGATAATTTGGGATCGAACTGGTTCAAATAGCTGCAAACTTGGCAATCTCGAGCTGATGAAAACAAGCCTAATGCTATTGTCATTTTGCCAGACACTGTATATTAAAACGATTATTGTTGCGGTTGTAACCAGCGCAAGCAATCTGGAAAACCGCGGGTTGAAGCAACTTGATTTGGTTTTTCATTTTTTGCTTCGGAGAATGTTTGCTATATCTCTCCTGCCAAACTTGTGCCAGAGATGATTCTCCAGACACTTGTTTGACGCAGATTTAATGCCGTTGAGAGAAATAATGCTGGCATTAGATCCGGAAGAAAAGAAAAAAAAGAAAAGATGACAGGAAGATGACATCTTTTGTTTATTATATTGTTTTGGTGAGAAGATAGAGGGAGCAAAAAGGGGTAAATAATAGCAACTGACAATGATTTTGAAAGAGATATTGAAAAAGTTGGAGAGTGGTTGGAGGATAAGAAAATGTAACCTACACCTGTCTGCTTCAAACTCCAGGTGTTTTGATTTATCAAAGATTGGTTGCCAATAATCTTATCTTGTCCAATGACATGTATAGGTTGAATTGAAAGACCCTTTTCTCACTCGTAAATAAGAAAGATCTTAGCCACTTCGCACTTAGAAGGATCAAACCTATGTGAGGATTATCATTATTGTTCAATTCAAGTGAACATAAATACAACTAAAGAACTTGATTTACAACGAAGAAGGCGCGAAACCCGATAATCATTTAGCTTGTAATGGGTACGCCCGAATAGACAAATACATAATATACAGTATAAATAGAAGAAAGGAAGAAAGGAAGAAAAGGATAGGCAAGGAGGAGAGGAGCATAGAGAGCTTGGAGAAAGAGAAAAGAAGAAGACTGCAACATAGTAGCAATGGTTATTAATGTGATTATTATAATTATTATCATCATTCCTCCTCCTCCTCCTTCTCCTCTTCTACTCCTAGTCTCCTACTTCTCCCACCACCATCACCACCACCTTCACCACCAATACTACACCACAATATACCTCCATTTTGAAGGAAACATCTGACTATAGATGCTTTAAATGAGAGCTATCTTATTTTGGATCAAGAAAGAGGTCTCATTATAGAACACTTTTACAAAGCGATAGGCTACCCTTCACAAGGTAAAATAAAAGGGAAGACTTAAATTTCAGTTTAGCATCTTAAACTCTCTGCTTGGCAGACAGGTAAACACGTCATCTTGATGTACAATGGAAAGGTGCCCTTGGAGAAATTCGCACTCCTAATCAATTCCAATTATTTATTTACTCCCAGAACCTGTAAAGCTTTATTCACAAACCCACAACACGCATTAACAATTGATGCTGCCCTCCCCGCACCAACCAGCACATTTAGCAGGCCGACGCAAACTCCTTTATACTTCCTTTTATATCATCTGAGGATCAATAGCTGATTCATGGGAAGGTATTATATCAAAGGAGACACAATGGACGTATGTGACACAATGATTTATATAGGCACTTCAAAAGGCTCATTGTGTGAACGTTTTGTGCTCGAATGGTGTCCTCCAAACTGGAAGAGAAAGATCTTAATCCTTTTACGAATTATCAGATGGAAGAGGGGTTACAGAAATAAACAAAATCGTTATTTGTTACAAACAAGAGATGGTCATTGAAAAATATAATTTGTTGGTATGGTTTGCATGTGTAATTTGTAGGTTGATCAATTATTTCCTGATGCCAAAAGCGTTTTCTTCATGAGAAGGCTTTATGAAGATGACCAAGAGTACATATGAAAAGTTGATAAGAAGAGAGTTTTGCAATATTTCCAAAGTGCCAATCATAGTGTATACATGGTAAACTAATTACAGTTTTAGAACTGAGATATTGGACACATTACATTTGCAATCTTAACAATTAAAATGGGGCAATCTTTCATATTTCTATACATTTCAAGTTCTGCAACCTGCAAACTATCTCTAATCATAATCAATAATCCACCCCCTTATTAAACCTATCAAAGAAAGATATACACAACAGAAAAAATTGGATACAAATGCAAGCCTTTTTTGGGTGATTTTTTGTCATCACTCCTGTCCTTTCTTAACGAAAGATGACACAGAACGATAGAGAACAAAAAACACTCCCAGTCGTTCAACTTTCTAACTATAAAGGAGCCTGTGTCGCATGACATGAAAAAGCTTTTAGCAGGTGCTACTTGCTTGTTTGTGTTTATTCTTTCCATTATGCGCAGGTACCTCCCTAGTCAATATCAATACTTGTCGATACCTTTTCAATAGCTGGGAGGAGGGTGTTGGGAGTATTGGTAGAGGGTGTGAAAGGGGGCGGCTGCGCTACCCCGCCTCCGTGATGAATAATGAATTACAGGCGATAAAAGGACAGAGAATGAATTTATAACGAAGCATCCAAAACAAAACTCATCGGTCAATAAAAAGACCGGTTGGATAAAAGAGTTCTGCGTTCAATAACCAGAACGATGATTTCATAACGACTTTTTGTCCTTTCTTGCAAAGTACAGATTGCTAAGGGTCTATGATTTTTATAATTCTTTTTGAGAAATGCATAATGAACACAAGCCACTGCAAGGGCAAGGTTTATTCATGAAGTTTCCATACTGATGCATCAGTTAATTTTTAATGTTATGTATTAACTTGTTTGTTTGGTTCCATTATAATACACTCGCTAAATTGCAAGACTATAAACCGAGCGAAGCAAGGTAATATAAAAATGTATATCGTAAAAACACACCATGAAGATTGACGATGGGACATAAATAGTTACTTTAATCAATTATGAACATCTCTTCCCCAAAGAATATATTTTCATTAAGAAAAGGAACTTGATCACAAAAAGATTCTGATTAAGGCACAAACAACAGAATCAACATACCGGTAATTATACATACAAGAGAAAGTTTGAAAAAGCAAAGTTGATATATTCAGGCTTGACACTAGCTAAATTCATGCCTTCCTTATTGCATAACCTTTTATGTCACTTTGAATCAAGTTTATTTGCCCAATGGTTAGATTTGATCACTCAGGAGTGATTTTTGGTTTCCCCTAGACTTAGGGTGCGTTCAAGCGACACTTTTTCTCCCTAGAAACATGTTTTTCAAAGACGTTTAGTTTAAAACATGGTTGTGTTCAAGCGATTTCAAGCAATTTTTCGTCGGTCATAAAAATAAATGTGTTTCAAAACTGAAACATGAAACAATGAAAAAGATTTTGATTTGTGATTCATGTTTGTAAATCTAGCTTCAAAAAAATCGCTTGAACGCACCCTTAGGGCATGAGCTAATGTCAAGCTCTACTGAGATGAAGTTTCCATTGAAAAAACATCATTCTTTAGCAAAGGTTTCTTGTCCTATGCAGTGGAATCAGTCACAGCACAAGAAATTATTAGGCACAAATATGATTTCAGAACAGATATAACAGGTACAGTATATATCTTTGTGTCTGGTGAACATAATAAGGAAATCAAAGAATGTCTAGACAATGAGAGGGGTGTAATAATTTTATTATAACCTGACAAAGAAAATATCCCTGGATTTATTCAAACAATTGGAGACATTGCGTGAGAGGTAGACCATTTATTCATCTGTTTAGAGCTAAGAGGGTGTTAACCTATGTGCAATGACAGGATTAATGCACTTCTGGCTCTGAGCAAATGTATTGTTGACAGCCATATGCACTTGCTGTTTGAATTTCATCCAACTATATCGTGGATTGTCCTCACTACGGTCACTTCATGAAAACAGGAACGATATGTGCAACTCTCATATGAACAACAAAAAGCTTATGCTCCCAAGTTGCCATGACGATTTGGGTACACTTCAACTTCCTCTTCTTCAAACCTTGATCTAAATAAATTGGATGCTGGCATATTACATTATTATAGTTACAAAATAAATTTCTTGGTTCCAGACTTGTCTTGTTTTCTCTTCTTTGTGATATATTTTGTACAAAATTACAAGAAGTACAGCTGACTTGTGGTTTTAACTGTCTCTAAAAAATTATATCTATTCCAATTAAAGCAGATGAGTGACATTCTTTTCCATCATTTTAATTGGAAATGGCCAACAGAGAAATGAGTCCCCTAATTACTACACAAAATCAGAGAGGAGTTTTGCTCTTGACCACTCTAAGTTCCAGAAAGAAAATATCAGAATATGAGAGTTGCTTCTATAATAAATCTAGCTTCTGCTTACAAAATGCAATTAGAGTTTAATATTTCTGTGTTGAGAAAGGTAGCTTTCATTGCACTTAGAAAAGATTTGACACAAAAATCAATTTCTCTTTAAGGATGTAAATTTTGATTTATAATTCCTTCTAATAAAAAATTACAATGTAAATTGAATTGAACAGCAAGTAAAAGGCGTCAAAGAGCATCACAAGGTAGGACATTTCACCAATGAGTTCATTCAAATAGTTAAAATCATCACTAGCAGAAGGAAACATACCCCTTTACAGGTAAGGTATCTTACTTGTGAAAAGGAATTAAGAAAATCCAAAGATAGGCAACAAAAAGCTATGTCTGACGTTAAATGGGAGAAGAAGTCTGATCAAATCTTGATTAAAATCCAGAAAAAGACAGGCAGTTGGCTTCTCCTTAATTAGTTGCACAATCCTCATTACATAGTAGACATGTAATAACCTGATTTAAGTGGCCTCTAATTAGTTGGATGGAAACTTAATTGCAAGGTTTTCCAACCACGGTAGAAAGTGCATCTCTTGCATCATTTCCAATGAGGAAACTTGATAATAAAAGAGGACAACCAGCTTAAAAAGTTAATGCAATTTGTCATGTTGCATAAGAAACTGTGACTTCTTTGTTCACCCAAAGTTTCAAAACCCTTAAACTTGATGGAGACATCATTTAAAGTGTTTTTTGCAAGGCAAATAACATTGTGCAAGCATAAAACTGGCTCTACATGTATACTTTTGCATATGTAGGCTGTTGCTTGGCACATTTTGCTTCAGAGAAGTCAGGTTGTCCACAGAAAATATAATTTAACCCTACACATAGAATAATCTCCTACCTTTCTACCACTTTAAAACACAGATTTTATATCAATTCTTACATGACAAGAAGACAACTCAGATACCATCTTTATTAACTGAATCAAATATATAGATGTCAGTCTACAGCTAAATTTTCCCTTTCGGGTTAATTATTGTGCCTCAATTATGGTTATGTACATGCACTGCAAAAGGAGATCAAGTACTATAAGACAAGTCATGCGTGACATGATCTATTTCTCTTCGTTGCAATGACGTTATATGGTGAGTTTCATCGCCATCTGTTCACTGTGCACGCTATGATAGCTAGAAAGTTGGCAAAAGACTTTGTAACAACAGCATCAATGATCTGATATAGACTAACAAGCAGAAGAGCTTCAAAAGAATTTTATGTAGCCTTTTCCAGAAGTGCAACTGTTTTCCTCTGTCCTATATATGACTTTTCACCTGTTCACAAGTTAGACAAATTATCAAAAGATACAGGTTGTCACAGGATGCATAATTAAGGTAATGTGGAGAAAAAAAGAGCGACCTATAAACAGAAAGTTTGTTGACAACCAAAAGGGCATGAACGTTGTGTCAGATGATACGAGTTAATGTCATTCTGGCCCTCAGTAGAAAGTTCACTGTTCTTCTACATAAATCAATTATACAAACTTTTTGAACCTCTAAAACACCAAGAATATTTCCAAGTCTAATCATGCAACAAACCCTCTGCCCTCACTTATGTCCTTACACAGAACACTCCATGATCAATGTGCCATGACAAGAACAACCCTTCAAGTTTACGCCTGATGTATCGTATCTTACATTCAAAGGTGCTATATGTCGTGGATGTGCCAACAGGGCATGAACTTTATGTCAGCTAGATGATACGAGTTAACGGCATTCTGGCCCTCAGTAGAAAGTTCACTGCTCTTCTAACCATATCAATTATACAAACTATTTGAACCTCTAAAACACCAAGGATATTTCCAAGTCTAATAAACGATCCCCCTGCCCCCACTTCTGTCCTTGTACAGAACACTCCAATATCAATGTGCCATGACAAGAGAAACCCTCAAGTTTACGCCTGGTGTATCATATTGTACATGTACATTCAAAGGTGCTGATGTCGTGGAGGTGCCAAAAGGGCATGAACTTTGTGTTAGATGATACAAGTTAATGTCCTTCTGTTGCTCAGTAGAAAGTTCACTGTTCTTCTACATAAATTAATTATACAATCTTTTTTAACCTCTAAAACACCATGAATATTTCCAAGTCTAATCATGCAACAAACCCTCCGCCCTCACTTATGTCCTTACACAGAACACTCCATGATCAATGTGCCATGACAAGAACAACACTTCAAGTTTACGCCTGATGTATCGTATCTTACATTCAAAGGTGCTAATGTCGTGGATGCGCCAAAAGGGCATGAACTTTGTGTTAGATGATACAAGTTAATATCATTCTGGCCCTCAGCAGAAAGTTCATTGGTCTTCTAACCATATCAATTATACAAACTTTTTGAACCTCTAAAACACCAAGAATATTTCCAAGTCTAATCATGCAACAATTAAACCCTCGATCTGCCCTCACTTATGTCCTTACACAGAACACTCCATGATCAATGTGCCATGACAAGAGAAATCCTCAAGTTTATGCCTGATTTATCGTATCGTAGATTCAAAGGTGCCAATGTCGTGAACAAAATGTCACCGACTTAATGTGCTGCATAGATGAATATATATCTATATTCAGACCTAGAAAGATATATTGAGTAAGTTAACATCCTCCTGGCTTTCTGCAGATCTTGTCAGTTGTTTTGGGCAAGAAGGGCATAAACCCTGTGTTAAGTAAATAAGTTAATGCCTTTCTGGCTCTTAACAGACCATGTTTGTAACAAGTCACTTGCTCTATCGGATAAACCAAATGTCATTTATGTGCTGGAATCGCACTTCAAGCGCGATATTGATTCAAGACAGGTGAGAAATACCTTATTTGCACTGTTGATTTTAATTCTTCTTTTCTCTCTTTAAATCCATGGAAAGGTCGTAAGCATGAAGCATAAACCCACAGAGTGGAGATATAAAGAAATGATAAATAAAGACAGCAGTGGGAATCAATGATGATCTCAATAGAGTTTCCTGTTCGTGGAAGTAATGGAGGATGTTGATAAAGAGCTCCATTCATACTTGAATTTTAAACTGGTCTCAGAGGTTCAGGTGCCAATCCACATGGTGTGGTTTGAGATTGAGTTTTAAATTATATACTTTATTACACATTTAAACCTTAATAGATCAATAATCAAAATGTTATCAATCATTGAATATCAATCACATTAAAAAAATTATTATTAAAATCTATATAAATTGCGATTTGAAGTGCTGATGTATGAAAATATGGTACAATTATGAAAATGACATAAAATTTCAAGAACATATGGTTCATAAGATAATTCACATAAATATAAAGGCTTTTTTTCATGCAACTTTCACAGTTGACACATTTCACTCAAAATATTGGTTTATGGAATAAAAGCTGTATATTCACATGTTTTCACACTACCTCAAAAGAACCAACTTCAATTATGTCCATTGAATTCTGAAATATTACAAGATCACCATGGTTACTGACAAACATAAGATATGTTTCTATCAGAAGACAGCTTGCACACACGCACACTGTTATATTTAGCGACCACCAATGATATCCAACATTACGAAAGCACACACAAATACTTTGCAATCTCACTGCGAGTTGAGTGAAAAGAATACAAAAATTAAAAAATGAAATAAAAGTGTGAACAACTAAGACTTGTACACACATATTTATAAAGCTGCTGCTGTAATATTGAAAGCTTTAGAAATGCTTACTCAAGTCCAAGTATGTTGCTCTTGTCATTTCGTCAATGCAGTGCAGGTGTTTTGATACATGATTTTTTGAGAGTATAAGATGTGATATTAAAAAACATTATGAGAAAAAATATTTTTTAAACATTTGACAGCTGCTTATTGGCTTTTATTTCTCAAATAGTGAAATGATCAAAAATAGAAACTGCAAAACAGGAATATATAAAATATAAGTAAACAACACGATCCCTTTTCTTGTATATATATCACAAGGATTGTTTTAGATAAGACAAACCATTTTGTTTTTCTGCTGTCGTTACAAGTAATTTGTAATACAGTCATATTATATATTCGCACTAAAGGCTTAATTACAGCTTGGACGTCACCTACTATCATAGCCCCCATACCAGTTTAATTTGACAATAAGTGTCTAACCGTTTAGCTAAATTTCGCTGATTCTATTCAAACCAAATAATAAAACTTCCTCCGTCTCTCTCTTTATCACTGTCTCTGTCTGTCCACCTGTCTCTCTCTCTCTCTATCTCTCTCTGTCTCTCTCTCTCTCTGTCTGTCTGTCTCCCTTTCATTATTTACTCTGTCTCTCCCTTTCTCTTTTTCTTAATCTCACTGGAACTCTCTCTCTATTAATCTAGCTCATGTCTTCCACCTTTCTCTTTTCTCTCCCTCTGTTCGTCCTACTGTCTCTCTCTCTCTCTCTTTCTCTGTTCATATTTACATTAATGCAACAATGGTGGTTGGATTCATATTCTTATACCCAAAGAGGGGAAAATAGGTATACCTCAAAATCGAATCAAATTTCCTCCATAACCCTGATAACTACACATTAAATGACTTGATAGAGCTCTAAATCTGTCTGGGGGACCCTCTTTAATGGATTATGGTCTCTTAAGAAGGGAGCTCAACAACGTAACAGTTAGTCTGATGAAGCCATACAAAGAAAAGCAGTTTGTAACCTGGACACAATGGACACTAAGTTTACAGGTCTCATGTGAGCTTAATAACCGATTTGATACCACGTTCTGCTCTAATGCTGTCTACCAAGCAGATTTCAGTTTAATAGTGATTCGTATACATGCTGACAATCTAGACAACTTCCAGAGACTACTCTTGATCAGGATCTAATGCCCTTTGTTGAATAAATTGCATTCATTTTTCTCACAGTCCTTGTAATATTTAGTTCATTATCATGATAGGCTACATAGCAGTTATGCTTTCTAACATCCATTAAATTCATGATCTCCAACTGATGATAGTGCTATGAAATCTTCAATGGAAATGTATTGTACTTAACAATGACATGTAAATAATTATATAATTTGCAAATCCATTCTGCACTTCCAAATATTGGCAATGCACAATGTTCACAAATAATAGTATTACAACAGGATTAAGTTTTATCAGGTCCCCATGCATAAGGATGCACTGCTAATAAAGAAACTAGAGAAAATAAGAATGGGTGACAGAAGTAATGAGAAGAAGCACAGAAGTGAAGCAAAAATTAACATAAATGAAACTTCTATGCAGAGGTAAAGAAAGAAGAAAGAAAGAAAGGAGAGAGTCACACAAAAAGTAAGATATAGGATTGATTTAGAAAAACTGTGAGAATGCTAAGGAAATAAGGTGATAATGCAAAATTATAAGCAGAAAAAAATAGCAACACAGAAATCAAGAAGGAAATATGGAAAGAGAGAAATAGAGTGGGGGGGGGGGTGTAAGGAAAGAGAAGGGAAGGACAGTGTAAAGAGAGTGCTACACTTAAAAGTCAGAAACAGAACAGAACTTGAAAATGAAGTCTCAGAAATAGCCAGGACTTCACAAGCCAATTACTTTGGTAAAAAGTTATTGGATAACATCCAAGCATATATTAATAAGAGAAGAAACCACAACCCATGGTGAATGGGAGAGGAAGACGATTATTCCTCCACTTGGATACCCCATAGCAACACAAGATGATCTTGAGTAGATGACGACACTATAACGTGAGAGTGAAAGACAAAGAGAGGGAAAGATATGAAAAAAGAGGGACAGAAACGAACAAAGGGAGAGAGAGAGAGAGAGAGAGAGAGAGAGAGGGAGTGAGAGAGAGAGAGAGAGAGAGGGAGAGAGAGAGAGAGAGAGAGAGAAAGAGAGAGAGATAGATAGAGAGACAGAGAGAGAGAGAGAAGGAAAAAAATCCACACAGACAGAAGACAGGAGGATATGAGAGAAGACTGATATAAGGATAAACTAAGATGAAAATGGTTAAAGGTATAAAGAGGACATGAAGGAAAAAAGACCCTGAAGCAAACCATAATCTCATGAAGTTCTCAGGGCTTCAAAAGCAAATTAACAAGGCAATATATGGTAAATGCGATATCCAAGACAACTGATCGGGGATCAAACCACAATCCACAAAACCATGATGAGGTGAATAGGAGAGGCAGATAATTGCCCCCAACACTTGGAGACCCTATGGCAACCAATGATGATCTAAAGTAGATGACGACATTGTAAGGAGCGTGAGCTAATCCTATTGATGATGGATCATCAAGAACCAACTTCAAATGAACATGCCCCCAGGATGCAGATTAGGATTAAGATAATGGGTACTCTAATCCATCTGGCATTTGGGGAAACACTGGTGGAAAGTTTCCAAACAGTAGCAAAGCTATCATGCAGTGAAGAATGTGGGATTATTCAGTAATATGATTGTATAAAGAAGGAAGAAAGGTGCATACATGCTAAATGCTGCACAACCAATGTTTGTATTTGGCAAAGCACTATCTATTAAGAACCAACAGGGAATTAACTCTGTGCGAATGGATATGATATAATGCTCTTTTGTCTCTTAGCGTATGAGTCATGTAGTAGCTACTAAATTACATGTCAAAAATAAAGAATAACATACCACTTTTACTGCCTCAAAATCTAAATCTAAATTGTTATAACAATAGTAAGAACTCTCCCTGCATTTCCAATGAAATAACTCTAAAAAATCACTGATACCATAGAAACTAGAGGAGCAATATTAAAGGGACTTCACACTAAATTCACCATCAATACAAGCTTGCTTCCACAAACCATTTCAGTACGCATCAGATCTAAACAAATTTGAACAGTATGTTTACAGCTGTTGATGTCAAAATAAACAACAGTACATTGACCTGTCTTTAATACCAAGAGTCCTTTCTATTTGGCAAAACAAAGAAAGAAATTTCCACCATCTTACCCTAATATTTACAATACATGGAAACCGTAATCTGTGCACTCACTGGGTACAGAAATATATTGGTTCAGTGAGTTCTGCAAGAATGTGCTCAACCTTGTATTGACCACCATTAATTCACTTAAGAGCTTCACTGATTTCGATTGAGTGGCTGTCTGAGAAACTTATTCTATTAGTGAAGATTACCCAAGATTGTGGTTGGTATAATAAGGGATGAAGAGATAATTTCCTAAAATCCTCTTTTAATGATGCTAAGTTGCTAACACTGTGACCATCAGCATCACGCTGTATAAAAGAAATGTGTGCTGTTTGTTCATATATCTCTTGAAAATTCAAAGTACTAATCGGGATGCCTAAAGATTACTCTTATTTCCTTGAAATAGTTTGAAGGATGTAAGTGAAATAGAAAATCCTAGACATAAAATGACAACAACAATTTTTAAAAAAACTATTACGCCTTCAAATGATGCATGATGTCATGATATTTTGCTACATTGCAAGTTTTGTCATTTTCTTTTCCTCTTACATCTAAGAAATATTGTTGCTAAAATCAACAGGATCAAACTTGACATTTGAGCAAAACTTTTGCTGAACATAGGTCTGTGCAAAACTGCATGCCTTGTAGAAAAATAAATTGAGAGATTGAATAATAAAACCCAATGTACCGGTACTAAGATTTGTTGAGGAAGCCACAGAGTAAAACAAATTTTTTATAGGAACATTCTTTCAATTATTCGGAAAACTTGTAAATGCTGGGTATGAGTAAGTTGTGAAAACTGTGGGGGTTGAGCAACAAATGTTCTCACATGCAGGTTACTCATATACCCACAGATTGACAGCTTGGCTTTGACACCAAGATCTTGGGTATCAGGCACAAGCGTTGATCCACCACGATTTAAAGGGAAGTAACTCATGCACGACGTGGTGGTATGGTACACCATAGATGATTGAGGAGAAAACTGTTGTCAATCATAGTACATATGTTAAGAGGCTGCCGCTATAAGGGGAACAGTCTGAATTGAATGTTTCCTTTCTGAACCTCTCCTGCTCCATACAATCTAGCTAACAAACCATATGTTTGGAGGGAGAAGAATATTACATGTAGCTTGTATACTTCAACACAGAGTTAATGTCCTTCTGGCTCCAAATGTACAAAATCATCTGCAGAGAGCCAGAAGGGCATTATAAATCTATTAGAAGTATGACATGCCCTATTGGCTCTCAGAAGGTGGGTATTTTACATTAGATGATGCAAGGATGAGTGGATAGAGCAGTGGTCATAGAACTAGGAGATCCTAGATTCGAAATCAGGTTGGTATGTTTACGCTATCATCATTCAGCAAGCTAGGTATTCATAATCAATACCAAATCCTACGTCACTAGGTGTCGGTACCTTGGCTGTTTCCCTTAAGGCGTACAATGTGCTAATTGAGAGCCAGAAGCTGGCCTAGTCACAAAAGTTTACAGAGTTAAGGCCTAACCGACTCTTATCATATAAGACATATTTTCATAGTAAATGGGTAAACAAACAAAAAATACACTTTTCATTAATTTCAAGATAAATGGATATATTTCTACTGACTGACATAAATACTCTCTCTGGAAATGACAATTATAAGAGCTACCACATAGAATGACATATGTCCAAGAGATGAGCTGAATGTGACAGGAAGAGATAAATGAAGAGAAAGAAGGGGATTAAAGAGATCATAATAGGAAGTACATGTACATGTGTCAGACAAGCTGAACTTTATGGACACAACTAATTAAACCACAGGCTTGGTATAACTTTGGTCAAGCTTAAAGGAGACCAGTTTTGGAAATGCACCCCTCTCAAAAAAGAAAATTGGAAGCTCTTATTACCAATCATGTGAAAGAATATGTTTTCACTAATATATGTGATGATACACATTTTCCTGGGAAATCACGTACTAATTGACATATTTGGTAAATTATTATATCTATCCAGTCTGGATAGATATAATAACTTATCGCGTAGTCCCATATACATCTTTCTGTGTACAGTGCTTGTAACTTTACCCAGAGTGGGCCGAATTTCTTATCATTTTGATGATTCTAGAACCTTGCAGTACACACCAATACTTATATGCTAGATGATCAACCTTTTCTGATCCGATTCTACAACGTTTCTTTCACAATGCAATCGCATGACCAGAACTGGTCTTTACCTTTAACAGATGAGGCCTACCATAGATTTCCACCGAAGTCACTTTGATAAAATTTGTTTAACGCCAAACTAAAGCAGGGTGCTCGTTGTTATCTTTAAACAATATATGCTACTGGCATTTTCCCTATAAAAAGAAATGACAAACAATTATTCTTTGCTGGTACAAATATACAATTATATACTTACACATATTTGTCTCACAAGTCCCAGAAAGCTACAGATACATCCAAAAGCCAGCATAACATGCATTCCACCCACATCCTCTGAAAGCACTACTTCAAATGTGGTCAGAAACTTTCGTGATATCCTAATCCATGACTTGGCACAAACTCAGTCGGCATACACACTAACCATCAATCTCCTCCCCCACAGATAAAGCAATAATTGGATATTCCAATTTTAGAACATGGCACAGCTAGAGTTTTCAAAATCAGAAACTGTTTGTTGGGCTTCAAATCATAATCAGACAAGCAAAGCAGTTCTTAGTAAATCCACTTGAATCTGTCACTAATCTGATGTTGTCACTATCACTATAACCTCCAAGTTCAAAATAAAAGTTCATCACACAGGTTTCATACTGCAAACACGTTACGTTGCATTTTATAAAATTGTAATTGTAGGATTCAAAAACACAATTTATAAAAACTGAACAAAGTGCCTCACATGAACCTTTTAGCTACCTCAAACACCTGTCATCCAAAAACGTTCTGCGGTTTCAGAGAATGTTGATGTTCGGTAGGAACATAGTTAACCATGCTGCTTCATGCATGTGTTCTCCCTTGCAACACAAAAGCAGCAAAACTTCACGGTATTAAACATCACAGAAAAAATGATACCACCTAAATGTGTATTTCTGAATACATTTGCTGATAACCCTATACAGTGATCTGCTAAACTACAACTTCAGAAGACTACTCTACTATCACATTAACTACCACCAGGATTCTCAGGTTCTGTGAATTTTACATTGCAATGCTTTAATCCTGTACCAGGATCGACAACCTGACTTCTTACAGATTGTCTTGAAGCTTCTACATTTTACAGTCTTCATTACCTTCAAAAACAAATAAATGGTTTCCTGAAATTACTCCCGTCCTTGGTAACAGAGCTAGAGACTAGAGAAACGTCATAATGTGACCATAAACTTGTGATTCATTTGTTTGATTGATCGTCAGAACACTGTGTTGCCAAGTTGCATTGAAGAGGAGTGTATATTGCTCTTCAGGATGATTCAATATAAAGAACTGTGACATCACATATTTTGGGGTGGATGGGGAAAGGTTTTTGAAAGATAAATCTGAGGTTTCAGCACTATATAGTCACTAAAAAAGGAGCTTATAAAATTCAAGAAGAGGGGAATCGTTTTTTCTACCATTTTGAATAGTGTTTCAAATTTTTTGCAAATTGTCTTAAGTAACTAATTGATAGCCTTTCATAACTGGATAACCAACAACAACAAAAATGCATGTAAATCTTTAAATGCTATTCTCATGCCTGTTTCTTAGAATTCTACTGCAACGTCAAAGCTTACTTTCATTTCTCGTTGCTAAGGCCTACAAAAGGTGAGCCTATATACCTTGAGCTACACCGCAACCCCGTCATTTCTTGACGCAGTCTGGAACATCAAATATGTTTTATTGACGTTTTTTTCACGGCAAAAAAAACACGTACTTGTAGCCAAGGATCTAAAGCGATCATATCAATCGACCAAGTTCCTTCCCTCCTAGCCATCTCACCTTGAACCCGGCCGCAAATTGTGGCAGTTCTTCAAAAGATTTCGTTATTGTGATAAGATTTTCACATTCAGGGGGGCAGGTGTTTTTCCTGGAGATAACAAAAAATGTTGGTCAAGTCGTCGTCACGTCTTTGCGCGACGGAATCAGAAGAAAGCCTGCGTCTGTATAAGAGATAAATTCTCTGCCAAGAATTGAATTGTGGGGTCTAAAAATATCTCGCTCGCAACCTTGGTAGGTTGCTAGCTATAATGACTGGGTCATTACCTTTGGGGATCAGTCCAAGTATATTGGTTGCTTTTGAATCAGGTAATGCAATTCTTCAAAGCAAACTTGAGAATTGGCATTGATAAACATCCTCTGGTCTATCCAAAGCCAATTCTTATTTTTTCCCTGAAATTGAAAAGTTGTATTATGTATATATATATATATATATATATATATATATATATATATATATATATATATATATACAGTCATGAACATACATATTATTCTTCCTACAACAGAAGCTTGTATAACTGACAAACTTATTCCTTATACAAAAGGCATACAAAGAGCTAATCCGACACTGAAAATGTCATGTTTTGTCATATATCACCAAACATGGGTTTACCGGTACATTCTCTAAAATTTAAATTCAAATCTTGAAAAAAATTCATAGATTTATTATAAAATTACAATCATTATTGAAATCACAGTTTAATTGAAATTAATATTATGATCCAAATTACAATTTGAAATTAGAATTATCCTTCTAAATGTTGATAATACAAAATTCAATGAAGCTTGCTTGCAGTTTTATTCTAGTTATCCTGAAATAATCAAAATTTTAATATTATTTTGTAAAGGCTTTTCTATCATATACAAGTATTATTTCAATGCCATTTCAGGTAACAGTTTTATGGCAATTTAGTGGGAAGTAGTAGATACCTATCACACATATCAACATGTAAATATTTGCCCTGTCCTTCGTCAGGAGAGTTCAAGCCTCTTTGTGAAGGAGACATTCTATAAATATTTTGGCCATAATTCACAGCTCTTAAGCCGCCATCCCGAGGGGACGACAGCCTCCTAATTAATCCCACGACCGACAGGATATGGGCGATTTGTGGGCTGACCAGAAAGCAGCAGAGCTAAAGCACGCAGCTAAGCGACGATGATGATGACCGCAACGGGCAAAAGTTATGAGTTATGATCTACTGATTCCACTCGAGGGAGAAACGGCAATTATCATTCCAATTTTCACTGTTTCAATTGACTATCGACTCATTTTCACAGCTAGGTCCGCTGATTGAAAATAGAAGAAATAATGTTGATTGATCGCCCAGTTAACAGCTTTTCTTCAGCTCTATTATCATGACTATTGAGCTTGATTTCTTTGAAATAGGTACAAAAGGAGTCGCTTGTGGATACTCGGCTTAGCTTACATACACAAACACAACCTTCCCTTTCATGAAATTAATTTCCAATGCATAGCTAATGCCAATTGGCTTGCTTTTTGTGATTTATTATGACACATAAATGACAGGGGTGAGTGGTGGTGACAATGCTATACTTTCATACTTTCACTATGGAAGCATAGAGAGTTGTTTCATGATGTGTATGCACTATAAAACAATGGAATATCTAATAATCAGTTTTCTACTTGAATGTATAAATACATCAAAACCTGATCACAAAGACTTCAAAGAAATAAGCTCACAGGCAATTTCAATACTCAATTGCACTGCCTATAGAAATCATGTTCAGATTATGTAACATGTCATCGTAATGTTCGCACATTTCAATACATGACACACTAGATTACTGAAATTGGCTTGGGTTTATTTTTGAAAGTCTTTGTGACCGTGTTCAAAGTGTGTTTTTAGTTTGCTTGGATGCTTGTTTTGATTCGTGTGGGACATGCCTCAGGCCCCCAATTAAAGCAAGGGTAATAATTTCCAAAGCTCTTTGGAAGCGCATAGAGATGTTATTTCATAACGTATTATGCGCTATACAAGAACTGAACTATTACTATTATTAATTATTCTTACACAGGAATATGAACATTAATAATAATACAACAATTGGAAATCATGTAAATAAGGAGTTGATCGAAAGTAGAATTTGCCCTAGAGCTAACCTCAGATGCAACCATTAAGTTGAAAATACAGTACTGATGGATTCACGACTCCCAACACAGTCATTCTTCAACAGGTGTCTGTCTAATTTGCGCTTTGCCCCCCTTAAATAATTGGCCTCTCTGTGCAGGTGGGTGATATCTAGAGTTGTAAATAGCTATTAGCCAAGGTGTGTATCACAAGACCTGGTTAACATGACAAGGAAATGGGGGAAATTTACGACATGCTCAGACGGGGACCGTCTTAGTTTTAAAATAGAGTTCTTTCGCAAACATGATGGAAGCAAAGACGACGGGAAATTACAGCGATATAGCTCTTCTGTCGTGTTTAGGGAACGAACGCTATCGTAGCCGCGTACGGTCGTGAAAATCAATAAGACAGAGAAAATTCTGGTTCGCGCATGCGCAGATTCTTTTTTCGCTCGCGTTTCCGTTGTCTTTGCGAAAGCGCCCTAATGAAAGTTTGCAAAACCTCAAAGTTATACACCATAATCCACTAGCAACTACAATGGGTCACAATTGACTGAAACAATGATCATTTAAAGTTTAAACTGCAGTCTTGCAAGCATTTTAACAAGCTGGCATATAACCTCAAATTAATTGCTTCCACACATATGCCTTGGAGTGAGGACGTCGACCCCATGAAGATGGAATCCGAAGAACAAATGAACCAGGTGCAAAAGTATGTTGCTAGGTCAAATTATTCATCGGAAAGTATAATGTCTGCTTAATTAACACCAAGTTAAGTTGTCATCACTAATGATACGTAACCAATTAAAGAAATTAATCCTCACTTCTGAGAACATTTAAGTCCATAGGATGATTTGCACAATGTCTGCTTAATTAATTAACTCCAGGTAAATTTGTCATCACTAATGATACGTAACCAATTAAAGAAATTAATCTTCATGCTGTGTCTGCACTTCTGAGAAGCATTTAAGTCCAAAATATAATTTATGCTGTTTCTCATACGAGAGAAACACCATAAGTTAACATATTGTAAGGTAAGTATAAACATAATCAAAAGATCAAATACTCGGTAAAGTCACCATAAGTAAACTTGTCTTTAAGAAATGTGGTTTTTTTAAACCTTTTTTTCTTAGCGCTATTATACAAGTTAGAAAATACGTAGTATACCAGAGAAAGAGATTCGTTACAATATTTCATTTATTTGACTCACATATGAATGAAATGCTCAGAAATATTTTACAGCAAGATACAAAATAATAACGTTTTGTTTGTATATATCAAAAAATATACAGGTACGTTACATTGATTTTTTTATTTTTAATTAGGTGACGACTTGTTTTGTTTCCTTCAATGGTATTTATCAACCTGTTTCTATACAGTCACAATGCCATAATCACTTGGCCTAAGAAAAGAAGCTCAAAGCCATTGAGATAGGAAGGGCACTGAACCTGTCAAGGGGTTAAAACTAAAGATATGAATTTCATTAATTCTTCTCTCATAGCCTTGGCCTTATCAAAGCTTTTCACTTTCAGTCAAGGGCATGGACCAATTTTGCCGAATTTATCTAAGGAGGATTAGATGAGAAATATGTTTTCCCTAAAATACTTCTACAAACACCTACAATGTACCAAAATATTCACTGGCTTAAATCATATTAGGGATTAGAATGTGTGTATCATCACACAGAAAATGTTTGATTTTCTTCACAAGTCTTTGATGCTTGATCATTGAAATCTCTGCATTCTATAAATAAATTCTTGAAATAAACAGACAAATAGCCGTTATGAGAGATTGGATAATTCCAGATACAATTGTTAATATATTGTTATACTTTTGGAATCACTTCTTACGTTCTTTGGTTACAAGAACTGCCATGCATTTGCAATATGTTGTTAGGAGTTAAGACTCTCCTTTAATGACTAATCCATATTACATTACCCCCTTAACAAAATGATTAATCAAATAATGGTTTTAATTAAAGTCCCTCACCACAAAAATTTTCATGTGATTTTCACGTTTCACGCATAAAGTATGAAATTCATATCCTAATAAAGGAAAAAACAAAGGAAACTTATTACCTCAGACCATTCAGGGTTTCATATGAAAACCGTGGTCACATGAGGTTTAGACGATAGGGCGCTTTATTTTACCGCGTGGTGATAAAGCACATTTACACTGGCAGGATAAGATTTGCCAACAATTGGTCATGATGGATGACCATCGCCGGCCGCAACCTCGCAAACCACAGGGGGGCTATGAGCCAGACGATTTTCTAACCCAGCCCTAATTCAATCCATCCTTGTTCCCCCGTACAGGGGCAACTTTCTTGTGAAATTCTTACGAGATCTGGGCGTTGATCGGTCGGGAAGGGTGTAAATACGGCAGTGGGTTCTCAGAAAGTTTAAACACCCAACTAGCACAAGGCAGTGTGTTAATGGGTGTATTGTATCTCAAATATTGAAATGGTATGAACATGACAAAACAAAAATACTTTTCTAATCATTATATCACTGAATGGTGTTCAATTTAGCCTGCTGGTCACACAATTCAATCTCTGATTGGTATTTTAGTTTTTAGTGATGCATTCTAATACCTACTTCATGAAATCAAGCCGGTTGTATGTTTCATTTATGTCCTCTGAAAAGTTGTGGTTTTAAGTTTCTGAATTAAAAATTAAATCAGTCCGAACATGACAATTCCGAAAGGCATTAATAATCATCTTTGTGTAATTTGATTCCCTCCTCAATGACATCAAACCATCAATCAAATATTTAATCTAAAAATTAAAACCAGTCAAATGTTACTATAACATTCTTTATCATCCCTAATAAACCATACAAACACTACCTTTGTGGTTCAATTCAAATTACACAACCTGGAATTTTCATGTGCAACATCAAAACTATAATCAACAAAAAGTAAACAAATGCTTTCTCAATTCTCATCAATCAATTTACTCACAGATTAAGCTTCAGAATCTCTGTAAAAGTAAAAATCACTAATAAACAGACTTGTTCAAGAGAAAATTTATATTGCTCAATGTATACTTACAGACAAATCGGTACAATGTCTACAGACAGATCTGACAAGGCAGGTCAGGAAATTGGCAACACCAAGTTTACCTCAAGCACTCTGACTGATATTCCTTTCAAAAAGTACCAAAGCAACCAAACCTCGGAGTGCACTCTACGTACTGGGAGACAAGGTATGAGATCTTTCGCTCCTCTACAAATTGTTTGATGAAACTCAATTCTCTCCCGAGCAGCCAAAAGCAGCTGGGCCTCCTTGAGTAGCAGTGGTGACAGGCAGAAAACGAAGAAGCGTCCAGCGCAACCCTCCAAAGAATTCGTCAGGAATCGAGGAAATTTGTTCTTAGCGCAATCAATTAAGGAAGGGGGACTTTCGGATGAAGATTTGGCCAATCAACGGCTTAATGAAATTATAAGCCCTGGCCGATTTGTCTGAGTCACTCTCCAGCCGTGTGATTGGACAAAGAGGCAGTGTCGGTGGGTCAAGGGATATAAATGATAATCAAAGTAAGTGATTTTAGGAGGCCAGTTGTTTATGTATGCATGCAGGCAAAGAAGTTAAGTTCAAATAATTTGCATATAATCAATAACTATCTATGACAAAACTTTATTTTTGCAAATTAACATGCAGCAGTGATAAATGAGGAGTGAAAGAACACTAATACATGTCACATCATTAACTTGAGAAACAATATCCATGTGCAGTATGAGAGAAAGTTTTATTACTTTAAATAAATGTTAAGCTAATTCTAAAGTAGGGACAATGATACTACAATAAGATGTATCTAAAGGAGACAAAAGTTTTCTTTATAGGCACATGGCCTCTATTCGAAATTTCTTATAGCACAATGATCAATTAGAAACACTGGTCAAGGGAAACAAAAAGAGTGGTCTTTATAGACGGGTATCCCATCGTAAAGTCTGTCACAAAAGCAGGTGTGACTGTACAAGGATCCTTGAAATATATGTAAATGCAATAACTTTGGACAGTATTCTTTCCGAGCTCTTTTCAATGTCTTGCTCTCAAATATACAGTAGGCATGAACAGGGGAAACTCTTATGTGTCAAGAGGTGGCAATAATCTCCTACTTATATATGCCTACATTATAACAGGCCTACAGTCATGCTAAAGACACCCTAAAACCAAATCTCAAAAGCGCTTCAATCACATAAAAATAACGACCACAAAGCTTGCTTCATATTAATTTGCAGATGTTTTCCTATTGCCTTTGCAAAGGGTCTACCATAATGAAAAAGAAAAAAATTGCCCTTGGCTAGTCAATGATACAATTTATAAAAAAAAAATACATTAAAAACAAGTAGGAAGGGCAAATCATTAAAGAAAATCTAGAGAGGATCCCTCGCCCCCCCTACATATTCATATTTGAATTACTATTATATTCATTTCCAATAACAAATAGGCCTAGTGTAGGATCCATCATTGTGAAAATGCCCTTTAAAAGAATACATACAATATAGCTTAAAAGTTGGTAGAAAGCACTGCCTAACTTGTTATCTTGATTAGATTGAGAAATAGAATTTCAAGAATAAATTATTCATCCATTACAAAATGGTAAAAATTGTTGCTTGCTTACTGTGATGTGTATTGATTGTGATAAAGTAGCAATGACTAAAAATTTGTAAATGATAATGTATTTGATCCAATACTAATTCTACATCTAGGTTAGATTGTAAAGTGCATTTCTACCTTACAGTTGTTCATTTAATACAATTAAAATTTTGTAAGGAAAAAACATGTATTGCTACAGACACGCAGATTACCTGATACATAAAGAGTTCCAGTCATTAATCTATCCTATGGTAAACAAATAAGACAAATTAGTAGAACAGCTATTTAACATAATGGGGGTCATCAATGATTATAACTAGACCAAATAAAATACACATTTTAAAAAGATTTAATCCCCTGGCAATTTGAACTCATTTAGTAATGCCAGATGTATCCCTTAAGCAATACGTTCATCCCTTGAACAGTACCAATTGACATTCATCTCCCTGTGTAATTAGACCAGCGGAAACACCACTGGCTTAACCTCCATTTCCTCTACAAATAGGGCACAATTCAAAGTGAGACACATCAATTAACTAATCACTATATCACAGTGTGCTTGAAATCAACCTGTGCTACTTCCCACACTGAATTCTTTAGTTTAAAGGAGAACTGTATAAATGCTGTGGGCCGTTGTAACAATCAGCTGTACGACACTAGCTCCTGTGACAACTGCTCCGCGCCAGTTTACTTCTCTCACTCAATTCTTAACTTCAACTCTAGACCAAATACTATACCTAACCCTAACCCTTAACGGTAACCTAAAAAAAAAAAAAAAATCTAAAACCCATTGCGATCCTAACCCTAACCCTACAGTATTGACAAAGTAAAACCTGGAGCAATCGCCACCACAGCAAATGTCTGAGCCACAAACGTGTTTGCTCATTAGACACAGGTTTCATGTTCTTTTGGAACAGATATCCTCTGTTCTGAACCAAGAGGGCATTAACCTTGTGTTAAAGAAAATAGAAAAGGGCAAAGACAAATCCATTTAAATCCATTGCGTAACAATTAAAGCACCTGCATTTCTCCCATAGTGCAATGGTTCTCAGGGATACCTTACTCACTTCTGACTCTATGTTGCACAATACCTACTTCCTTTGACAGCCAAAGGAAAAACAAAATGTTGGATAAGCCAGTTAACGGATGTGTAAATGTCAAAGTAGTTGTTTTCAGAACCAAAGGACTCGCTTTCATCTTGATTAACTTTGAAAACAATCTCAAAATTGTATGCAGTAACTTCAACCGTTCACATATTCCGTTTATTATTCATATACACATTATTCAGTACTGTATCTTTTAAACATGTTGCCCGAGTGACATTACCTCTAATAAAAGTGTATTTTTATTCTTCCAAGAAAAAGCTCTGCTATACTTAAAGGGGAAGTCTAACCTGATATTACGTTGGTGTTAATTAATAGAAGCAGAAACATGAGAGGAACAGGTCAGTGAAAGTTTGATCAAAATCAGATCAAAAATAAGAAAGTTATTACATTTTGAAGTTGCGATCAATCAAACACAAATTGGCAACTCCTTGACATACATCTTGTGAGGTCCCCTTCTATTTGTTCTGTACTAAACAAATTCAGAAGTTCATTTGTTGCCTTAAAGAAGATTGCCAATCATACATGCATCCTAAATAAAAGTATTGCAGAAAGGTTTTATACAATCCCTGTATGAAACAAATCAGTTTCATCATCAATAACTAAGAAAATGAAAGTTTATGACATTTTCTGTAAAGAGAGCAAATGGGAGAGGACCACTTTCATGATTGTAATGTAAGAAAGAGAACTTTCACACCACTATTCTAAACTCAACATTCATACTCTACTCACTGCTCAATACCAATGGTTGTTTGACATTGGGGGGGGGGGGGGGGGGAATGATATATTACCCACCGTCTGGCACCTAATCATTTGCAGCGACAAACTTAATCAATTACATATACCAACTATGTACACGTCTGCGGTAGATGCACAGCAGTTGCTTATTAGAGAGACAATTAATGGAAAGGTCTCATGACTCTTGAACATCCTGAAAAACAAGTGATATTATGTTGCACACAGCAGCATTTAAAAAAAACAAAATCGAAAACATTCATGCAATAGCAACATCATAAATATCACTATTATTGTTATTACTCATCTGCAGTAGATTCAGACTGAGAGGTTATACTCATCCAAAAGAAATTAATGTGATATGTCTCGTGACTTTGGAACAACTTGCAAAACATGTGATGAGTTTTATACTTTGTACTCAGTGGCATATTCAATAAAAGGCACATTAAAATATTCATACTATGTGCTTCATTATGTCAATATTGTCAGTTATATCATTGTTATTACAATTTCACTCATGTTTATGAATAGAGTAAAACACTGCATTCCAATGAAGTTTGATTACTCCTGTGATTAAAATGATTTTTTTTTAATGTAATGCTCTCTTGACTGGCTATTTAATGACCCTTTCAATACTTATAACAAAGCTTGCAGCCACTGCTATAGTTTTTCAATCAGATATTTGGGACATGCTCTTAAATCACAACCCTGGATGACTAATCACAAAAAAATAATGCACTACGCTATTTTGGCAAACTCAGAGGCTTTAAAACTTACTGAATGTTTATCAAGAAGAGACTTACACAGTACAAAAACCCATGCCTGTTCTGGCTATGCCTGTTCTGGCTAAGTCTGAAGTTTTTAAACAATCTGAAAGTTTCAGCTCTCCCCAGTACAATAAAAAGAACTTTGTGTATCTCATTAGAAAAGGTCACCTGAATAGTTAGGGACCATCGTCTTAAACTTACTGCATGTTTATCAAGGAGAGACGCATGCAGTACAAAAAGTCATGCCTGTTTTGGCTATATAAGCCCTATTAGTTTCTAAACAATCTGAGAGTTTCAGTACGATAAAAGAAGTTTGTGCACCTCATTAGAAAAGGTCACCTGACTAGTTATAGGGATCATCGTCGTCATCCTCGTGGCAGCGACAGACACCTGTGGCTAGTTGCCGCCCATTAGAGAGACGTGGACCATGCTTCCTGCAGGATCTAGGTTCAATTCCTGTTTACAAATCAAAGCTGGCCCTATTCTCCGCTGCCCCACCAGACAAACACACGCACGCACGCACGCAAGGAGAAGGTGACGATTGCTGGGGGCCATCTTTTGTTTCAGACTAGGTCAGCTGGGACTCTGGGATTTAGGTCACATCTGACCTTGAGCAATTAAGTTTTTATATTCTAGGATGTCTAATTTATCGCTTTTGTTCTGCTCCATTTCATTTACTCCTCAAGCCTTCTCGTGCATCCCATTGCCCTATTAAATTTGATGTTTTCCTTTCTTTCTTGAAGGTAATTATTTATTTAATGATTTTCTCCATGCTGTAACATTTCTTTATCATTTAAATCACTCAAGTCTTAAATCTCAAATTATGTATCGACATGTCTAGGGAATCGGCAAACCAAGATCCCAAGAATGAAAGCTGAACATACCATTATGGATAAAAAGTAACATGGAATATATCAACTGCATGCAGAATCTCACTTTTTTGCAGAGTGCCTTCTAGATTTAACCATAGATTATTTTGATGTTCTTTCAGGAAATTTTGCACATCACTTTAGTCAGTAGAAAAGCAATGAATCTACACACAGTCCTCCCATACATGTATATAGTGCCCTACATAATGAAATTAATATTTCTTTACTTCTTCCATGCAGAATATGCTATAAACCTATACCCTACATCAAACATTGTTCCAAATCAATACCACGTGTATCAATTATTTTATTGGTATGGTTGTTTCCCTCATACTAGAAGATAAAATACTACTTCTGGTGCTTCTGCTTCTACTTCTACTTCTACTTCTACTACAACTATAGACTACTACTTCTACTACTTATAATATTAAGAATGTCTTGTTTACCAAGGGTAGCCTCATCAGTATTAATAGTGTTCTCCCTGAGGGCCCTGCACTCATATTATCCAAACAAATATTGCACAATGCTTTCTTATCCTCATTATACTACACATGAAAACTGATTATGACTTTTTAATTAGTATATCTACCTCCTGTAAGGATGTGGTTATGAGTATGACCACAGAAAACACGTCCAATAAATCTTATCCGCTAGTCAACAGAAGGAGTTGAATTTGAAAGGCTTGAAAAAGCTTTATTGGTCTTCTGAATTAATAAGGAAAAAATTCTATGGCAAAGTATATTCAAAATGTCAAATCCAAACATCACTATTCATTAAAATTGATCAAATTGTACATGTTGACCACAGAATTACTTTCCTACGCAAAAGTGAAACCACCTGCTTTTCACTGCATGCGCAGGTGGTTACTATTAATACTTTAAACATCAAAACATAGGAAAATCCAGGCCTCTTAAGAGAATACTTAAGAATTAAGCATACATGCACCGTTGCATCGACGATTCCAACCACATCCCCCACAACTATCCGTGATAACCATCACTTATGTCTAACACACCTACAACCTTCCCCACTTTACACGGGACGAAAAAGCGGAACGCTTCCTCCTCGAAAGTGACAGGTTCCCAAAGGAAGGCCTTGCCCATCATGTTTATGTTCTTGTACATAGTTTATGTCAATGAACCCCCTGGAATTTCGAGTCAATTTCCTCCCGACCCTCCCGACCCTCCCCGACCCTCCTCTAGCGCTGTAGTCCGAGCGGGAGACAAAGTAAATTGCATGATTCCTGCGTGAGGGGTTGGGAAGCCTCGTCTCTCATAGCAAAGTACCCCTTCCTTCATTGCTTCAAATCATCCTTAGCTTGTTGTAAAGCACAGACCAAGTACATTCAAAAGGCTTCTTGTTCGGGTGAGGACAGCTCTTACTGTGCTCCATAAAACCTAATTACAAAGAAATTTTTATCTTGAGGGATTAATTCTGAAGTTTTACTGAGTGAGGAGGCATAAGGCCTATTTTTACTCTCTCCTCTGTACTCGACTGGATGATCTTGATAGACACTGACAATTTTTTTTTCTCAATCAAATTCTCAAATAATTCATCAAAACCATAATGATTTGATTTAGTCATGTTCCCTACAATATATAATCATGTTTTACTACACCTCGTTATATTCTGGATTTCTCTGTAAATACATTTATTTGCATGATACAACAAATACTGCATAGTTAAACTTTATCAAAATTAAATTTACATCAACTTACCAGCAAATATTCACCCTCATATGTCATAAAACTTGAAATGCATGTAGATGTCTTTAGGTCAGATATTTTTCTTTATTTTACAAATTCATTGTGTACCTTTTAGATTAATATTTCTTTTTAAGAGGGTTAATTGTTTCAGATAAAGGTTTTGATTACTGGCGAACAAAAGTTCCTCCTGCCCTCTTTCTATCCAAATTGATGTCAACATAACGTAAAGATCATTTCTCATATCATGTAAGATTACTTCAAATGGGAACTGCTAAGGGTATGCCATTACCAGTTGTAGTTTGACAAAACCTGAGGCTATATTCCGGTGCTATTTTCAATGACCTTTAAATATTCCCATCTTGGGCTTTCATCACTGATTTATTCACACAGCTGTATTGTAAACCCTTTCTTAATCATGTCTTATTGCATGCCTATACCGGTATTCATGCTAGAAACTTCCCTCATTCTAACATTTTGTTCTAACATCCAATTTTCATTTTTTTTCTTCATATTTATACCTTACACTGAAGTAGAAAATATGATAAATTTTCATTGATATCTCTTACAGTTCAGTTTTCAGTTTGACATTTAGGGTTTAGAATTCAAAAACACATTCTAAGCAATAGAAATCAGTGTAAAAACTACATTGATGTTGTTTACAAGAGCTCTTTAAAAAAAGGGGGCACTATAAACAGGCATTTTTGCATACTCTTTTTTTTTTCTGCTCATCTTATGTTAAGCTCCAGTCCCATATAAAGCCGGACCAGCACGGACGAGCACAGACCACTCCGGACCATCCCGGACCATGGTCTGGGGTGATCCGGGATGGTCCGGGATGTTTTGTTCAAAAAATCGCAACCGCCGACCGTCTCCCCGGACCCAACACGGTACCACTACGGACCGCCCCGGACCGTCCGGGCATAGCCCCGGCAGCAGTACAGATCATTCCAGACCCAGCACGGAGCCGCCACGGACCGTCCCGGACCACCCCGGTGCCAACACGGTGCCAACACGGATGACACCGGACCATCCCGGTGCCAACACGGATCATCCCGGATCACCCCGGATGGGGTCCGGGATGGTCCGGGATCATCCGTAGGGGCGCCGGGGTGATCCGGGGTCAATAACTCACTCCCGGACTGCCACGGATCAACACGGACCGCCCCGGTGCCACTACGGATGACCCCGGACCCAGCACGGTGGCTACACGGATCACCCCGGATCAAACTATTTTCCCGGACCACCCCGGCAGTTTTTGACCGTCAAAAACATCCGGGGTCGACTCCCGGACCGCCCAGGACCATCCAGGACCATCCAGGACCATCCAGGACCATCCAGGACCACCCCGGTACCAACACGGTGTCAACACGGACCGAATCCCGGATCACCCCGGATGGGGTCCAGGATGGTCCGGGACGGTCCGGGACGTATATGGGACTGTAGCTTAAGCAGGATCACAATCTTTTACTCTTTATTTACTGCTAGCAATATTGATTACTAATTATGCAAAAATAAGTAATTTCTCCTTTTCATTCTTAACTCAGGTAGCCTATACAATTATATCATGTCATCAGTCCTTACATATTTGTACTCCTCCCTTGCTACTTTCTCTTTCAGTCTCCAGCAATCAAATCATGTCTCATTATAGTTTATGTAATATTGAAATAAGTGGGTGTTACAGGCTTGAATGACATATAATCTCTATTACTAATAATTTGTATTCTATCTATCTCCTGCCACTAAATGCAAAGTTTTCTCCATTTCAATTATATAAACAATGTAATCAATTTCAATGCAAAAATGAGCTATACAAGCAAAACCTTAATATTAACTTGGAATATGAAATATGAAAAGATAGATTAACCCTACACAAAGAAACAACACACAGACATGCCATATTGACAGACTAATCAGCTAAAACAGGGTCGCATTCTTCTTACTCCGATAACGCTGGAGGGAAACATTAATTACCGCCAATTATTCGAAGGATTGTCGCACAAACTCCAGGAGCCGGCATTGACTCGGAGAAGGAAACTTGGGCTCCTAATCTACGACTTGTATCTGTGTTCAAAGAAATAATTTCATAACGCCCTGGATCCAAGAGTGTCACTCATTATGCGATAAGCTGTTTGACTTGTCTTTCATAAAGATTAGCTCTCTGGCTATGGAGATATTGTTTTATCCTTTGAGGTAGCTGAATATGACCTGCATTTAAACGTACATGCAAGAGAACAAGGGAATAATTTATGCAATACATGTATGTGTAATAGACACTCTGGCAAAAGATTTTAAAGTATAATTATGTGACTATTTTTAAGTAGGAATAAAAGAAGTTGAATTCTTCATGCACATGTATTTTCAAATTGCTCTTGAAGTTTCAAAAAGGTTTTAAAAGGAGAAGTTTGCCTTTGGAGGCTTTTTTCTTTAATTTGCCTCTTTTGCAAAAGTGGGTGAACAACACGCTTTTCTCATGCAATCTGGTTCTCATGTACAGACTGTTCAATTATATATGAACGAAAGGTTAGCGAATATTTATCATGCGAAAGTTATGACCATATATTTAATGACTTGAGGCGATTCTTCCAGGAAAGAAACTGGCAGCAAGTGGGAGTTTGTTTGATTCCAAGTCAGGAAATGATTTGAGACAGTATGATTGGTCAACTGGACTACACACCTTCCAGTATGCCTAGTCTACTATACAGACTTTGATGAATATAGAATCAATCAGTATCAGCACGATTTTGTCACTGCATGTATAAACAAGTAACCCCTTCACTTGGTTGTTACACACAAACTACCCCCCCCCCTCCCCAATTAGAACTTAATTACTAACTAATTTACATTTTTCCTCGTAATCCTCAAAAATCTGAGTTATACAAAGTATTCTTACTGATCATACAATAATCACTGATATTGTCACTACATTATATACTAAAATCAATTTGTCTATTTTCCTTTGAAGAACAGGTATACCATTAGGCTTGTTTAGTTTGGATATTAGTGGCAAGTTTTTTTAAAATGATTTTTATTAGAGGTGTTGTGGTCTAGTGGATAAGTCTCCTGAATATGATTCAAATCCCGCCATGGCACTACATTAATCTACCTTTGCCACACTAGACTCAGGTGTAGTACATTGGTACCTAGTAGGATTCATTCCTTGAATGCACTACGGTTGCCGGATCTAAAGTCTGGATGATAATATTCAAAGGCCTCTGGAAGCGCATGGAGACATTATATCATGTGATATGTGCTATACAAAAACAAATTATCATCATTATTACTATGGTACCCAGCGTACAGACTATACCTTGCAATTTGAGTCAAGTCTGAAACATTTAATTATAATGAGCTAACCACAGTTGAAGAGTTATGATTGATTAATGTTGACAGATTAATCAGGAAAATTGGCACATACTTAACGAGAGGAAATGCCACCCACAAACATGACACACCCCACACTTCAATAAGTCTCGTATCAGCCTTCATGGGTATGTTCCAATGCTTCTATGTTACGAAACTTGCCTCCTGGATATTTTATGAGAATTCATGCATAAAAAGACATTTTAAATGTATCTTTAGTTATTACAATTAAAACCTGCTTAATAGTAACCACCTGTATAGAAAGACCATTTGTCTATTAATACAGTTTTGTTTGCCTTGTAAAATGTTTCTCGTTGAAACATGTACTAAAGAAACCTTACTTAAAGACAAGAAAGACCCCTTTTCTCTTCTCCCAAGTGGTGTTCATTATACAGATTTTCACTGTATCTGCGTGCACCGGAGTGTTGGCTCAGTCAGTAGAGCGTCCGCCTCACAACCAGGAGGTCGTGGGTTTGAACCCCGGCCGCGTCATACCAAAAGACGTTAAAAGATGGGAGCTGTTTCTACCTTGTTTGGCGTTCAACAATAAGGGATAGAGCAACGTCGACGCTCAGTGGCTGCCGGGCTCACAATCAATTGGGCAAAAAGAATTTCCGTTTCGGTTTAATAAAATTTGGAGTGGACTATTAGGCTATTATTATTATTATTATTATTAGTATATCCCTTACAGAAACTTAAGCTTGTTACAAGCTTGCATTACAAATCTATACTTGCAAAACTTGCTCGTAATCTTACAACAGAATTGCTGCAAGCTTGCAGGCAAAGAGATATGCCTGCAAGCTTGCAGGAGCGCAATCTAAATTCCTTGCAATCATGCAGGCCGACAGTGTATGCCCTGCAAGTTTGCAGGGGCGCAAACTAAAGCTCTTGCAAGCTTGCAGGCAAAGAGGATATATACCTGTGCTGGTATGCAAGTAAAAACATAGTGGGAATGGCCTTCTAACTAATGAAAGCCTATATTCTCCTTTAAATAACAACTATGTAATAGGATCATTTGAATCATAGGGCAGATCCAAAGAATTTGAACACAAACAAATAAATTAATTAACTTAATAAGAGATAAGAATATGAAGCGCTATGGGCCATATTCAATTCAGTACAAAATTTAAGCTTTTTACTTACCGTAGTATTCGGCTTAGATAAAATACTTAGCTAATTTTGGTATTCAAATCAAGCTTTTGGCTAAGTATTTTACCCTAAAAGACAGCTCCCTACCAGACTTACGATTAGCCAATTATTTGGAGGCCTTGATTGGCAGGCATATAGTTTTCTTATGCAGTATTATAACCTGCGCACAATTATATTAGCTCGCATTTATTGCGACGTGTAATTGCGCATTACTTATGATTGACCGTGTGATGTCACAATGCTTTTCAGTAAGTATTTTACTTAGATTTTGTCTCAGGTAAGTAAAAGTCTCAAATGCAATTTAAATACGAGATAAGTAAACTTCTTAGCTTAGCCATTTACTTAATAAATTTCTTACTTATTCTAAGTATGAATTGAATACCAGCCCAGATGCCTGGATGTGGATCCTCATATCAATAAGAAAACTTCCAATAGAGTCTGAACCTCTAGACTACATATACGCCTGGACCCACAACAAACTTGTCAACTTTTCACACATTTAACAACATCACAAGCAGCAAAGGTGTGCACTGAACACGCTTTCAACAGTGTAAATTACAGATAATATATTAATCGTTTTTGTCACTGACATATTTGTTCTATTTCAGAACGAAAATGTGTCACAAGATATATTTTGGAAGTAGATCTGTGTCCAGCTGTCTGGTGGAAAAGGGCAGTCTGAGTATTCTGTTACAATCTTGCCAGCCATATGCCACCTCTACAAGAAGTCCACCAATGTCTGATAGACTCTTTCTTCAAAATATGACTAATATTTTGGTGTTCAATACATTACAAATGTCTAGAAATCTCACAAATGGCCAAATACGGGCGGGAGGAGGGGGGGGGGGGTGGAGGGTGTACACAACAGTATGATTGTACACATTCATAATCAGCTGTCTATATTTAAAAAAATATGGTAGATTTGATGGTTTGACACTGGGAGATGGAAACGCATCCCATCCTAATCCACCGTTGATTGTCCATACGCTGCGATATGTAATGAGGAAATGCAATTTTCAAGGGCAATGTAAAAGAAAAAAGGAGACAAATGTAATATTTGTAGGAACATACAGTATGTAAAAAATCACTACAGTAATACAAATTCACCAAAAATATAAACTCTCCCAAACAACAAGATGATGAAGAGATGCACAATATGGATAAGGTGAATGTCAACTCAGTCTCAGAGCTCTACTTTCATAAGAAAAGCAAGATGATGTTCACATAAACCTTTCTAATTTTAAAGATAAAGTTGAGTTCTGGTCATGCGATTGCATTGTGAAAGAAACGGTGTGGAATCGATCGAAAGGTTGATCATCTAGCATATAAGTATTTGTGTGTATTGTAAGGTTCTGGAATCATCAAAATGATAATAAATTTGGCTAAGTCTTGGTAAAGTTACAGTCACTGTAGACATAAGGATGTATATGGGACTACACGAACATGTGGCGTAAAAATCTGTCCCTATTTTTACGATGTTACGTGCCATATTTAGAATATGAAGGCATTTGAAGAGCCATGCTTTTCAAGGAACATGTTTTATCTGATGTTCTTCCACCCTTGCATAATAACAATGATAACACTCACAAATTATTTTCCACCTCTTCCCAGAACTCAACCTTCTCTTTAACCATTGATCACTGTCCCAATTCAACAATTGATGATATTTGGAGCAAAAAAACAAAGTTTGTGAACTCAGTGTAACAACAACAAAGAAAGTGTTAGGACTATTTTGAAAGAAGAAAAAGTTGTGAATGTTTCACGTTATTAGCCGATGATTATAAATGATGTATGGAATGGTTTCTAATCCAAAAACAATCCTTTAAAAGAATCAAAAACTCTACCTACCTCTCCTTATCTCTACTGCTCCAGGCATTTTTTTTTTCCTTCTTTTACAAAACTTTCCAAAGAAACATAAGTACACAAAAGTACAACAATGCCAGAAATCCAGTTATGATCCGGGAATTAGAACCATGTTCCGTGCTCAACCTGGCTGTTGCATCCGTTTGAGTCAAATCGAATATCACCAGGAATTTTTCAGCCAAAATGACTTCATGGCCACACAGGAAACTTGTTAAGGCATAACGGCGTGCTCAAGTTCATACAGTATGAGCGTTGACATCAGCGCCAAGACAATAACTCCTTAAAGGGCTCCTTTTAGTTGTCCTTTGCCTTAATCAACAAAACTTGTCAATCTGCGGGCCAGAAAGATGAATTTATAATGAGCAGCTGATATCACTTGTTAAGGCATTCATTCAACATTACACTCAAGTTAAGAATGTATCATGCACTTGTAAACAAGAGTTGACATCAACGGTAAACCGATAACTCCAGATAACTTTACACTTTAGAGGGCTCCCTCTATAGCCCTCCTCCACCTTCACCAAGAACTTTTAGTTTGGTCCAATAAGTACTTTTGGAATGTGCCACTCAGATATGCTGGTACAAGAAGTTGGTAGAGCTCTGGAAAATGCACCTCCAGTTAAAGAGAGATGACGATGTAATCACTCTCAGGGTTGAGCTTAAATGGTGAAAGGGAGGGGAAGGGTGAGGAGGAGGGGGAGGGGAACGACTAGTACCCTTGTTTATATGACCCCAGGAAGGTCTGGTACTTGGGTTGGGATATGATCTCCCTCTTCGTTGAGGAAACCTCCATGACTCAACTCTTAGGGGTAAGGTAATACCCCTCAAAGTATCACGTCTCTCAACCTCATCCCCATTTATCACTCTCGCCTTGTCTTTTTCCTGTTCCTATTAACTTTCTTGGAAGAAAGCAACCTTAAATATAATCGAACTCTCCTGAAAGGATCTGCCCTGAATACAAATATATCTCACTAGCTATCCTGTCTTTTATTTGCATCCTCCCAGTGATCTGTTACGATAACAGAGAGGATAGTACCTCTTAGTGGATGTTCTGCCATGTAGCTCTCAAATTATGGGTTTACCTGATGCCATTTTGTTTACCTCAAAACGGTAATGTATATAAGTTTATTCATGTACTTGTAAAAATGGCTGGTATTATCACACATTTGACATTAAGCACAGGTAGAAAAATGAAATATGAGAAATATAAGAAATATCATAAGCTCAAATGTTGTTGCACACACACAAAAAATTCATTTCATAAATCACAAAGAAGCCAACCAATGAATATGCTTTTTATAAACAATTCAGTAAAACATGAATTCAGTGTCTTTTAAACAGGTTGTACCTACGTCTATGCTAGTTCTCGTCAAAAGCGTTTTCAGCAACTTAACAAGGATATTGTGGTGTGGTGTCTCTCATAGTGGTCACGATTGATTAGTACAAGTTGTGCGAGTAAAAGCCTAATGAATTAAACAAAAAAACTTTCACCAATCCTTTATTATGAAAGTCGCAATGTTGATCTTTGCCCTGCAATATTTACCACTTATCAATAAAACCACAGGTTTTTAAATGGTTATAACATTTTATGAGATAGCACTGCACTATAAATAAGAAAGGTGACAAGTACTTTGTGACTATATGTGACCTCTAAGAAATTTTAATCTTTAAGTAATGAAACAAAACATTCAAGATATTTCGAAAGGAATTGTAATTCTTCACTTTCTAAAGTGGCTCTGTATGCAAAGCCCTTAGGCTAGGCCTGAGCATTCATTTTGCACTGGTTTGGGGGATAAATAAAATTACAGCAAAATCTTGAAGTCACAATTTTAAAAAAAAGTGTGACAAGAAGAAGCTAAAAACTATCATTCATTAATATTTAGTTCCTACCTTTGTTTCGTTTCTTCCCTATCATCCACTTTTTAGTCCACGAAGTTCCCACATACTTCATCATCTTGTTATCTCCTCATTCAGTGAACAATATCAAATGGAATGAAGAAATTGAACTATTCCATCAAATGCTCACAAGATCGACACAACGAAATCAGGACTGGATCAACTTGAGGATTCACATGACTTTCCTTTTGCTTGTAACATAAATCTTCTGTGGCTGTGTAAGGAAGGATGCCCGTATCTCCCGCTCGAATTTCACAATATCTGCTACTGTTGATGATCAATAAAGAACAGCTCTTTGACATCTACAGCATTTTAGATATAAGTAAGAAGTATCACCAGCCCCAGTTTCACATTATCTGCTACTGTTATTGTTGAATACAAAACAACTCTTTGACATTCACAGTTATCAAGATAAGCAAGAATATATCTGCCACTGTTATTGCTAAATAAAGAACAAGTCTATAACATCCAGAGCACTTGAGATAAGCAAACAATCAAAGAATAAGACTACGCTGAGAATAATCATAGGATGAGTCAGTGTTTAGAGGGCTTCTACTACTAAGAAAGATGGAACTGTATATCTAAAAGTAGCTTCTGGAAACCTTAGTAATGCACTTCAGCATTCCTTGGAGCTGGAAGCTTTGTAAGTTCTAATGAAACCCTACCCCGAAGATGAGTCGTTTATGACGCAAGAAGTTGACAAAAGCGAGACAAACTTACCGAAGAAAAAAAAAATCAAAAATCTGTAAAGGGACAAGCTCCAGGCACCCAAAATAGCATGGTTGATCTGATTTGTGAACCACAAAGTTTGGTAACCATTTCCCTTAGTCACAACTTTGTGCTAGGAAACAACTGACAACATATCTTAGGGATTCCGTAACCTGCTTCACAGCAGCCAGCGTAAACTTTTGACACCATGAAGTGGCAACACACCTAAAGTATGACACCCAAACTTCAAGTTAGTGTAAATGTACTGTTTGCACCTTTCACCACAAACCCACATTGGACAATCAATAACCAACCATTAAAGCACTACTTTTACCAGCATATTTCAACATTTCTAAGAAAATGACCAGATTCTTGTGAGGACATCATAAACGTAAAGCACTTCTGTGAAGTTAAACCAACCACTCCTGTAACAGCACAAATGCACTTTAAGCACCATAAAAGTTTATGTCAAATGGTCAAGCTCATGGAGCTTATCAAGACTGGAAATGGGTAATTTTGCAAAGAATTTGTGTTGTATAAAGCAATCCTTCCATCAATTGGTACCTGTTATTTTGTGCAAAATTGAATTTGAGGCAAACAAGCAACCGTGCAGAGAGGCAACAAAAGCAACCATAGTGTAAAAAATACATACAAATCTCTTTTTATATGAAGCAAATGCAGAAAAGGCACAGGTAAACAGAGTTGCAAGTTTTTCACTGGTTTACCATATCTTTGCTCTAAAAGTGTAAAAGCTCGCTTACCTTCAAATACACTCCTTGAAAGTCTGTTCCTACATTTTTAAAGTTTCATTATACAATTGTTATTCATGTCTTTTCTTGCATCCCATGGGTCCAATCATCAGTAACCAAACAAACATCTATACTTTGCTACAGATAATCTGATAATTGCTCTCCGATGCATTAATTCTGGTTGAATCTTTACAAGTGACACTAACGGGGTACATTCTCCGCCCGGAAGACAGGCTTAATGGTTTGTCTTTTTTATCCATCAATAGGTTTGCCTTTTTAGTCTGTCACTGGGTTGTCTTTTCTCTCCATCACATAAATAGCAACCATTGCTGGGTTTGTTATGCTGGTTTGAAATATAAATGGGCCTGTAAGTTTATCAGCTCCTCTTTCATCTTCCAGCTCAGGTGAAGAATTTTCAGGGTGGCTTTAAAAGCAGGGGTACATTCTCTACCAGAAGAAGGTGTTACCGGTAATGCATTGTTCACCTCTTCTTCATCAATGGGTCTGCTTTTTTAACCTGTCAATGCGATTCAAAGTACTGTTGCTGATTGTTCGATGGTGGCTTAAAGATGCCTCTACCTGTATGTCAGCTCCTCCGAGTTTTGAATTTTGTCTTCCAGCTCGGGCAAAGAGTTTTCAGAATGGTTTTAAAAGCAAGGGTTCATTCTTTGCAGGAAGATAGGCTACCTCTTTTCAATGGGTTTGACTGCCAATGCAATTTAAACCTTCGCTGGTTGTTAAGTGGTTGTTCAAAGATGCCACTGCATGTAAGTGTATCAGGTCCTTTTCCAGCATGGGAAAGAGTTTGAGAGTGGCTTTAAAAACAGGAAGTCAATATTGGATGTTCACAGGTATCTAACAACTTGTTCAATATATCTATTGCGGTCTTTAAAGAGTTTGCATTACATCTCAATAGGGGTCAACAATCTATTGACTTAAAACTGGTGACGAGCTCTTTACTACCATTGTAGGGCCCTTTCTTACTAGGGGCGAACAATTACACCCCATTCCTGAGTATCTATACCCTTAGGGCATGTTTAATTATTAAAAGAGTTGATAGGTGGGGGTTGCTTTTAATATAGTCTGAACAACAGACATATACAGTAGTTTTAAACTAATTTAATACTGATAAACTGTCTAATATTTACAATTAAAGAAAACAATTAAAACAGGTTATAATATTTTCCAAGGGCATGTGTGTCAACATCCATTTATCATTTGTCTATAAAGGGTCATTGGATGGGATCTGTGATTGGCAAAATATCATCACTACACATGAGTACCAATACCACTCCATTTGAACTTAGTAGACAAATACAAGTATTTAAATCCCGGGTATAGCACCGTAATCATCTGTCACATGAACTAGAGCATTAATACACACATATACAAAAGGACATACAAAATAAGAGGACAATCAGGAACTTTTTTAAAAATTTACAAAGATCATCAAGACTAATGACTGTTTTATTGGGTTTTTTGTTTGTTTTTTGAAGCAGCATCAACAAAGGCAAAAGTGCAAGGTAGGGGAGAAATCCCAGCATTGATGAGTGACCAACATATAATACTTGTCTATTGATCAACGCTTTGTAAGTCAACTGTAAACTTTGGACACAAGGGACCTCCACTGAATTACCATCACTTTACTGTCCAGAATGCAGTCATCTATAAAATCCTTTGTTGGTTCCTATGAGCTGTAACAGGGCCTTTTGTGCCCCCAAAGCAATAGTACAGTTTGATAAACGTATTAATTGGATGGCTGATATCCAACTACTAATTCTACTCGTGTCCTCTTTTGTTCCATTTGTTGATCATGGGGTGAAACTATTTGAGGAGGGGGTTGTACTTGTGCAACTGTCAACAGTTACTCTTGAAGCTCCCACAGATAAGAGTCATTAGGTAGGAAGTAGGTGTCATCATTTCCATCCATGAATACCTATGTGCCATAAAACTTTGATAGTTTTATAAGTGTCCTAATATAGCAAACGTCACACCTTGAGGGAGTAAAATATTATATACAATATCAAACTTCCTCTTACAAATGACGAATTGGGATTGTGAGTAGAAATGAATAGCTTCAATTAAAAATGAATAAAAAGTAAAAAAGGAAATGGCTAAGGTCATACTAGACTTAGAACATACAGTAATAGACAAACTCTCAAGTCTGAATATGTGTTCATCTCCAGAAATAATTTGAAATTGCTCTTTGTGATGACAAGGAATTACTTTCTCCTTCGTGTTTAACAAATAATGCATAATTATCTTTTGTAAATCTGAGAATGATAGTTAGTGATAGTGGTAGTTATTTTACCTGACAGCTAAGAAAGCAATAAATGCTTGTTAGTAAGCAACCAGGAGACTGACGGCTTAAGGTCCTCTCCGAGGGACCCGGTAATGAGGATTAATGCCTTACCAAAGGGCACTAGCGCATCGACTTGGTTTCAAACCCGGGTCACCGGGTAACAAGACCACTGCTCTACCGACTGAGCTATCGCGCCTCCTAGTTAAAGTTAAAGCTAAAGAAACTGTTAAAAAGGAAACACTTTTGGAAGGTTAAAGGTGAAGCAGAAACTACAATCAATAGGCTTACAAACTTTGATCGATTGCAAGTTCTGCATGGTTTAAAACCAACCAAGCCCATCAAGACAAACAACTGAGAGTGAAAGGGTTTACATGGTTGGAGATTTGTTACAAGAAGGGCACTACTAATTGACGAATATCAAGAAAACAATACAGCATTCTTCGGCTTGATGTAATGCAACTAAAGATTACCTTAAATAAGTAATTGTCCTTGGGGGGGGGGGAGGTAATTGTCAGGAGGGGGTGGTAGTTTTCTAGGTCGTGATTGTCAAGGGGGTGATTGTCAAGACGGTAATTGTCCTGAAAAAGAAACAGAACTTGATCAACTTAATAACTAATAATTAATAAAAAATGATTAATCACTTTAACCCATATACATTCAGTGTCGAAGCCTAGGATTTCTTTTGGAATTTACATTAACCATTAAGTCATTCTCTGCATCAATTCTTAGTTCTTGGGCTGCAGAAACAAAATGGGAGGGGAGTGGGGGGAAGGTGTCTCAACAAATTATGACAAGAAAGTCAAAAGGGGAGGGAAGATGTTCTCAATTAAGCCAGACCGTCTGCGGCCGCCTTGCCTTGAAAGTTCAAGTACCTGCAGGCTCCAATGAATCATGATAAGTGGAAAGTGTGACAGGGGACTGCATGCTGAAGTTCCCTCTATGACTGTACTGTACCGTCACATTGAGGTTATGAATGACTAGTTAAGCAATAGAGGGCAGCAGCGCTCTTGCAGTGTAATCAACTCATTGAGCTAGGAAGAAGGATGAAGAGAATGTTTTATTTATCACATAAAAAGTTGCAAGGGATAAGTTTAAGAATTAACGTACCCTGGACAATATTAACATTCACCAATGAGTTGGGATATGAGGTTAGTGGAGGGGGGGGGGCACAGCAGGATAGAGCACAGTTTCAATTTTGACCATACTGTAAGGATAAGGCATTGCATGGCTCTTTCACAAAAATGGAATAAAATATCTTTTAGAATGTTTGGAAAATGCAATCTCAATGTATATATCCCCTTCTTTCACTCTCTCTCTCCCTCTCCCCCTCTCTCCTTCTCTCTCTCCTTCTCTCTCTCCTTCTTTCTCTCCTTATCTCTCTCTCTTCATTGTACCACTGTAGTTCTTTTCTATATCTGTCATTTTTCTCCCCTCCCTATCTTCCACCCTTCCTTCCTTCACTCATATCCCTCCTTCCCTCCCTCCCTACCTCCCCCTCTCCTGCTCTCCTTCACTTCTTTCACTCCTTTCCTCATTAAAAAACTGCAGCATCATACCCCTCTGCCCATACAAACATTATTACATCTGATTATTTTCTCCAGGAGAGAAGGGTTGCTTAAAAACTCTCCCTTCTTATCTCTATCTTATATCACCTTGTTGGAAAATCTCATTACACGTGAGGTACCAGTTTCTTTTCCTGTGAGGAACAGATGAGAAAATTTCTTGAACTGGTCCATGTTTCTATCACATTATCACTTGCATATCATCTGCATGTCTAAGTTTTAATTTGTGACCTGGATTTACACATGTTTTTCTGTGATAACATTTTGAAAGCTAACCAACATTAAGAATCTTCCAAAAGTAGTATCAAAGTCTTAAAGGGGACCAGTCACTCACTCCCCTAAAATAATAACTTGTGTATTTGATATGCAGATGTGAAATCCACCTATATATAGATGAGATATTCATGTGCTTGAAAATTGAAGCACATGAATAGAAAAGGGAATTATATTTAAGGTCTGCACTGTATCAAATGCTTTAATTACATTCTACCAAGATTTTATACTGGTATTTAGTTAGAATATGATTCTCTAAATAATTACTTTTCATTGACATCATTATTTTGATTGTACTGTATCTGTGAAGGAAAAAAAAGGTTTTGGGTAGTTGCCCTTATCACTACTGAATATAATGACAACAAATTATCAATATGTCTTGAATATTGTCAAAATTTGATAAGCTACACATATGGCAAACCAATTTATCTGTTTTGAAATATCAGATTAAGACGAGGACGCATACTTATACGCTAGTCTCTCCTGATACAGATAATCAGACGAGAGCCAGAAGGGCATTAACGCTGTATAAAACTGAATGAGTTAACGTCCTTTTAGTTCTCAACATGTTATGCCTCAGGAAGTGGAAAGCTAGCTCAAGATAAGAGCCAGAGTTTGTCTTGAATGCGAGCTCTAAGCCACAAGACTATACACTGCGGCCGCCAGCCTATAGTCTCATTTACGTTGCAGTAATTGATATCAATCATGAACAGGGACATACATGTCTTGTGTAAGTTGGTCATCTTAAGGAAGGGATTAATTACTCCTCTAAGAAGGGGGGCTGCTTTGGGCGGGGTGGGTATGGATTAAGTGTAAAAATAGGTGCCAATTAGTTACCCACTCTCAATGACTGATGCACGTGGCTTCTTTATCAAAATATTTCCTTTGATATATTTGTAGGCATGTGAATAGTAAATACAGATATAGAAATGGCTTTGAATGGTCTGTCTTGATCTCGGACTGTCTTACAAAAGAAACAGATCCACACTTTCTTTTTCCAACATATGATTATAGAGAGGTGCATTTGCATTATTGTATCTTGTGAGAAGGAGGGGTGTGAGTAAAAATAAATCAACTCAAAGTTATAATGAGGGTACCTATGTTATGTTTTAGATTTGGAAATAATGTAACAAACTTGTACGAAGGGAGAGAATGTTGGGGCAAATGACTTAATAACTAGTAATTACTGTAGAAGTACTTGAAAGAGCTGAACAAATAGGCCTAGTATTTGTATGCCTAACTGGTTATACTTAGTAGTAGTAGTAGTAGAAGTAGTAGTAGAAGTAGTAGTAGAAGTAGTAGTAGTAGTAGTAGTAGTAGTAGTAGTAGTAGTAGTAGAAAGTAGCAGTAGCAGTGACAGTGGCAGTTGCTGTAGCAGTATCAGAAGTAGTATAAGTATTAAACAGAAACAGTAGCTGCAGTTAGTAGTAGTAGAAGTAGAAGTAGCAGCATCAGTAGTAGCGGTACTAGTAATTGTGTTTAGCAGCAGCAGTAACTAACAAAATATCAAATGAGCTTAAAAATAATCCCAATAAAAAGAAAACATGAACAAATATTACACGATAAGATAACAACAAGGATGATAAAGATGATGGTAATGATTGAGGATTATATCTATGATGGTGATGAAGATAAGATTAAGATGACTATGATGAATGGATTTTCAGGAAGATAAAGATAATGATGATGATGATGATGATGATGATGATGATGATGACAACGACGACGACGACGACGATGGCGATGATGATGATGACGATGACCGACGACAACAACGACGATGATGATGATGAAGATGACTATGATGATGGGATATTCAGGAAGATAAAGATAACGATGATGATGATGATGATGATGATGATGATGATGATGATGATGATGATGACGACGATGATTATGATGATGATGATGATGATGATGACAGAGAAGATGAAACCAAATCTCACCTTTGCCTTGAACCTGGTACACATGGCTCTTGCTGAAGTCAAACTGAGGCATCTGTAGTTTATCTTGGAGGAGAGGCAGGAGCATGGATACTGTCATTTCATTGGTTACTCTAAGGGCCTTTGTAATCCTGTGGTTGGGTGATATCTCAATATGGAAGCGTAGGACCCCCTCGTAGACAAGACCCTGATGAAGAGCAAAAATAAATAGCACATTGTTATGTACAGCTGAATATATATACACATAAATGTATGGAGCATACATGTTTTTACAATCCACTTACATTTTTTCCTACTTGGAATATATAAGTCTAAAAACATTACTAGGCATAAATTAAGAGTATTGTTTTGAATGTGAAATACAAAATTTCAACTGAAAACTATATCCCTTCCTATATTCAAAATTTCAAATGCAATGAGATGCAATTTTATAGCTACTATTAACATGAAAATTTGATTTGAATGAATATCTTGTAGAACATTAGCAAGTAGATAAAGGAAACTGTTGTTTCACAGTACTTATGCCAGTCCAAGAGTCATGACCCTCTAAAGTTAATAAATACCCCTTCCCCATTAAAAATGTTCCATTAAACATATTTATTGCAAGACCTCTTTTTGTATTCACTATACCTGAAAGTTTTAATATTTTCCATAATAAAAACTAAAAAACCATGTCTGTTTCAAACTACTAGGTCCTCATAATTGATACCTTTAAAAATTTGTATCTCTGTACAAATATTTGGCTTTATCTATATTGACCTCTTTTTTGTATTCACTATACCTGAAAGCTTATTTTCTATAATAAAAACTAAAAAAACCATGTCTGTTTCAAACTACTAGGTTCTCATAGTTGATACCTTTAAAAATTTGTATCTCTGTACAAATATTTGGCTTTATCTATATTGACCTCTTTTTTGTATTCACTATACCTGAAAGCTTATTTTCCATAATAAAAACTAAAAAAAACATGTCTGTTTCAAACTACTAGGTTCTCATAGTTGATACATTGTAAAAACTAAATTACAATTCATTACATTTCCATAGTTTTATTTCTTTCTCCTGTCTCATGCATGGAAGCAAACTGGTATCGATACTGTACTACATCAGACCTGCCAACCTCTGGAGTTCAAAAACTGTATTCTTTAATCCCAAAAGTTGTATTTTACTGACAAAAGTTGTATTCTTAAAAATAAACACGGACTGTTACGCGGATCAATTTTTTTATGGATCATTTGTTGAATATGCATGATTTCGTCACGACTGAACTGTGTTCGATGAACCAATGAATATCCCTAAATGTCTAATTTGAGATGCTTGTAGGATATTTTACAGGACAAAATGGATATTTTACAGGACAGAATGGGCATTTTGCCATTGAAAATGGCTATCACACACACAAAATACAAACAACAAAAAAAAAAAAAAAAAAAAACGTTTTTTTTTTTTTTTTTTTTTTTTTTGTATTTTGTGTGTGTTTCAGGAAAATCGTACTGTCGTATTTGCTTCTAAAAATCGTACTAAATATGACTAAATCGTACTGGTTGGCAGGTCTGCTACATGGTCTTGTTGAAATAGTGGCTGTATGGCACTATAAATATTTGATTCCGACCAGTAAAAGGTGAAAATATTGACCACCAACGAAACAATAACAAACCCTGGTATTATAGATCTACTCTGGAACCAAGCCCCCTCTAAGAAACCTCAGCCTGATTATGGTTCATTGATTTCTGTCACACCATCCTCTAATCCTGCGTCATCAATACAGACTAGACCCACCTCTATTCAAAATCAGCGTCTTCATTACCTCCAGTATTCTTCACCTGATACAAGGCTTCACAACACCTATTCAGTATCACCTTTATAGAACGCGGATCTATTATGCAATGAATACCAAGATCTACCATGGAGGTTATTACAGTGTACGAAGCACCAAAATATTTTGCTCTGTATATATGATATGCAAAACATGAGCTTAGAATATGTTTCCTATAACGACATATTGCAAGCTTAAAGGCATAGCATGGCCCTACGTGTTTAAAAGAAAAGAATTAAGAAAAGCAAAACAACAGCAGGTGTACTAGAGTCCTAATTTTATGACAGCCATTAGTACATATTTTAAATTCCAAAACAGCCACTGTAGGCCTGTCTACATGTACATCAGCTCAAGTTTGCCAAATAATTGTTTCTTCACCATGCAGACCGATACGCTCATCACAAACTAGCTCGTACGAGCCCAAATTAGCCCCCTATTTCATAAATAGCAGGATATTTTGGAAACAAGACAAAGATTTCTTTTGATATTTTCTCAACCAAACATCCCGCTCATTGCAACTGAGGGCTGATGAAGACGCAAATTACTTGGTTAATTTGCAATTGGGACAGTTAAAATAGCAGGTTACTTGACAAACTCGAGCTGATGAAGACAGGCCTCACGTGTACCCCCCTCCTGAACTTCACGGTTTTATGACCCCATCAGCACCTATTCAGGATTTGAAGTAGCTTCTTTCAATGGCATCAAGTGCTTGTTGCCCAGGGATTAAACACACAAGCAAGGAGAGTATGCCATTTATTGTCAGTACCTGTATCTCAACAGGCTACTTGATCCAAAATCAATACACCAAGCACGGGTTAAACATTCAATTGCAGGAAAATTGTTTTTTTTATTGCACTTTTACTTTCAATGTAAAAATAATATTGTATCATTGGTCATTACTCAAACCATTCATGAAATGGATTAAGTTGTTTGATTATTTCCATTTTCTTCCATCTGTTGTTGGAAGTTTATACAGGTAATTCTTATATTACTGTACACACATCAAGATAATTAACAAGATATATATCTCTGCTCGAATTATATGGACATAGCATAAATAATTGAAAGTTAGAATTATATCTTATTTTGTCATCCACCAAGACAAAGGATTTAATGAAAGCAAATAAATTCAAATTAAATAAAATCAACACTGTATAAAACTATCTATGGACATGTTTTTCAACACATTTGGGTAGAGCAAGATACAAGTATTTTCAAATGATTAGAGCACAATGTACTTTTAACAAGACTATAAAGCTTTTACCAAAAACAAAAATCACAGATCTGTCCCCTATAAACTTAATTTAATGTCCATTTTCTTCATTTTCACTCAATACTTAGTAAATTATACATTTTTCTATGATTCTTTTGCATTTCTTTATTCTCTCTGGGTAGATTTGGGTAGATACAGGTATTTTCAAATGATATTTAAGTACAATGTACTTTTATTAGGCCAAAATAGTTTTTTTTCGGATGTACTAAATTGCTGAACTGTTCCACTATAAACTTAGTTTGATTTTCACTCAATGCTTGAGTAAAAATTAAACAATTTCCTCTTATTTTCATATTTTTTTGCAACTTTCTCTTCTTCTTAAATTTCTATTCAAATCTCCTTTTCTCAAATTATCTCCTTTTTTGATTTCTTTTAACAATTTTTGTGTGCTCACAAGACTTTGTTCATATTGATTTTGTATCAAATAATTCAAAGCTCTACCCACACAAAGTCACTGAATCGAGACTTGTCAAACATCCAAACTCTATTCAACTGGGTGAAGAAAAGATTATTGATTACTTCAAGCAAGTGCTGCATCCACAAGATAAATCATCTGTAACCAAATATAGGCAAAACTGATTTTAATATTCTGGCTTTAGTGAAAGAGTTTTACTGCATTTTGAAGGAGGAAAGTTTCAGTATTATATACATTTTTGCAATGAGACATATCAATATCCAGTTATACAACAAAATTTGCATTTTTTTAAAAATGCATGTTCATATATATGTATACATGCATGTGCCTTTCTAAGGAGAAATGACATTTTGTTACGTATAATCATTTGAAGGTTGACTTGTTATCCACAATAATCATAATCTGACTGCATGTTGTTGTTGCCTAGACAGCTCTACTCATGATATTGATCAATATCTATTGAAGGTTATAAATGCTTGCAGCACTGAACATATAGTTGTGTGTTGTGTTCATCTATAGCTTACAAGGGCAATGAGTGATATCTACTCATGATGCCTAATAACTTCACAAGGAAACTTTAATTCATATTTTTCCCATATTAATCCCCATGAATAAGATTATTAGCTGATAGCTTCATCTTTTTATCTTGTATTTTTAAGTCATCGCTTTGCTCTGTATTGTGTTTGTAGATACATTGTAGGCAATGGAAAGATTAAATGCATGTTTCACACGGAACAGTAGTCCATCGGTAGAGCCACAATAGGATGTCTGAGAAACTCTTAATTTTGTATCCAGCCCCTCCCTCAATAAAACAAATAAACAAACAAACAAATACAACAAAACAAAACAAAACACCAAGTTCAGCCAGGGGCCAAGAGGGAGTTCAACAAAAAATTCAGGTGAAAGTACATGTAACACTGCCTTGTTAATATCAATGCTACAGACTGGACCTTAGGATACAGCCATATATGTTATGCAAATTCAACACCTCTACACACAGAAAGTGAAAACAAACAATTATATGGGAGTTATGAATGAATAAATGATTAAGGGCACATGCCTACATGTATGTTTCAAGTATACAAGGAGTCTCAAAGACGTCTTCTGAGGTCTTCCACACAAATCTCTGGAACACCTACTGTTCATGTACACTTGACTAACCAAGCATGATTCCCCTTTTCTTCAGAAGTAGAGAGAAGATTATTGATTCATCGATCAACGTTTCCAATCAAATATGGACACATGCTGAACTGACCTTGGTCCCTTTGAAATGTTTGTACACAGTGGCTAAACTTTTTGTCTTTCATTCTATCTCATTTACATCTATGATAATAGAAAAGAAATGAATTAATTAACCACTGATTGGGAGTTATCTTTAGCTGTGATACTTTAAAACCCACTCATGGTCACTGTAAACACTTATTGTTCTAACATTTGTGATTTCACAAAGCATGAAACTATAGGTCCATTTACACAGCACATACCATGCACTTTAAAAACCCACCCTTTTTTTAAACTAGTGGTATACCAGTTACACTACTGTAAAAAAAACAAAAACATAACATAAGTGTCTAATGCCCAGTATGTGTTAGCATGGAAGCGAGGAGAGTCACATGACCAAAAAACAGAATCATTCAGCATTTACACTGGAAAAACCAGTGAGCTTTCTGGCATGATTATTCCAAAAAAAAAACTCCAAAATGTGCATGAGTAAAACCAATGGTTTTTGCTTGCAACTAATGTAGCTTACGTCATTTAAACTGACTGTGCTGATCAATGATTATAGAACTTATAGATCGAGTTCAGTTAACTTCAATTTATTTTACAACTGAATAGCCATTGGCCTTAGCACGATGCATTTAATCTGATCCATGGAAAATCTCAAGAGAACAGAGAACCTAGTTTGCAAAGGTTTCCATTGAAAAGGACAATCTCTGTAGGCCTAAAGTTTTTCCTCTTTGTAGATTGTTCTTTCTTTTCCTCATTTATATTGGTCTATTTACATTTCATTTGGTTTATCTGTAACAAAACTCCCTCCAGGCAAAATCAACCACTTTCGTGTAATAGAAGAAATCTTTTTCAGGCCTTATATCTGGCTTCCTAATACTCTTTTCACACTGGTTTTGCTTAACCCCGTACTTTGCTTAGCCCCGTACTATCCTTAACCCCGGACTATTTTTTTGGCTTTTCACACTCGCTGTTTTTAGTCCCGTACTAGCGCCTATTCCGGAATAAGAAAATTCCCGCTGTTCTCACTGCATTTCGTTAACCCCGGATATCGTGTATGTTATGATTGGACATACTTCGCATCTGGCCAGCTGCGATACGCTCCATTGCGTAGTACCGGACTATTTTTCGTTTCTGTTCTCATTCATTTACTTAGCACCGCAATTGCGGGGTTAGCAGGAGTTAGCACCACAATTGCGGAGTTAGCCCTGCTATTTTGCAGGGTTAGTTAACCCCGTACTATAGGTGGGGTTAGCCAACTTTAGCCCACTTTGGTAAAAACCAGTCTGAACAGAAAGTGGAATAGGCTTAACCCCGTACTATAGGTGGGGCTAAGACCCCCCCTTAACCCCACCTATAGTACGGGGTTAAGCAAAATATTGCCAGTGTGAAAACAGTATAAGACTAAGATGTAGCTTATCGGCTCATCAACTTAAATGTGAAACCATAGTGAACACTGAGGACTGCAGGTGTTTAGTTCTTTGCGATTGTATCCAATATACAAAATCAAGGCCTGTAACTAAGATTTTAGTGGGGGGGGGGTGTAGACATTATATGGGGTTAGCGAGCAGGGGAGGGTCTGGGAGGGGGATGTCCCCACTCCCAGGGTAGTCTAAAAAATCAAGTTTTAGGTACAATTTTGAACAACAAAACAGTTTCACTAATAAATGTGTGCTACCTTACAATCAATATATTTTTTTTTAGCAGCCCTCTTGTACATACATGATATCATTTTCATCATGGAGTTTCATGAATTTTTTTTTTTTTATAAGACCCCTGTTGACTGGACATGGATGGATGGATAACTGGTTTATTAATGAAAAACATCATTGCGGCACAGCTGAATCGCGATGAGTTTACAAATATGCCTTTTAAAAAGACATAAATACATTTGTACAAACATTTAAAATACAAATTCAAAAACATATTGCATATAACAAATTTAAACTGCATCAAAAATTGATATTTTTGTTATTATGATAATACTGTGGAGTAGTAGTAGTATATAAGTTTAAAGTTAAAATCCTAAATGTTGGTAAATCATAGTAAAGAAAGAAAAGAACAAAGTGAAGGGAGGAAAATATGAAGGAGGAAAAAAGGAACAAAAGTAATAGAAGAAGAACAAGAATAAAAATTGAAGAACAAGGAAAGGGAAAGGAAAAGAAACAAAAACAACATATTGCCTGACTAGTGATTAACCTCACTCCACAGAGAAAATTACAGTGTGTGTCTTTTAATCATCCCAACCCCAAGTGTGCTCACGCATGCATGCACAAACACACCATCTGCCTGAGTGTCGATCTCAAAACATACTTATAAAGAAAATAATAAAAATATGCTAAAGGAGGCTTTAAATTTCCTTCTCTTTTTTAACATTCCTCCTAATCACCCCTTCCAACTTCTAATATTCTATTCTCTTCCTCTTTCAGCTCAATTCCTCCTCCTCAAGATCCTCTTTCTCTTCCTAGTTCATCCTCCCTATACCTCTTTCTCCTCAGCTCCTCCTCCCTTCTCTCAGTTCCTCCTCCTTCTTTTCCTTTTTCTCTATACCTCCTCTTTCTCTTCCCCTTTTTCATCCTTTTCATCTGCTTCTGTTTCCTTTCTCTTCCATTTCCCTTACTTTCATTTTTTCATTTTTTTCTTCAGAGTCTGCATTGGGGTCAAATGCATCTATAAAAATTATGACACTGAATTCACTCGTTTTTCTACTGTTCTCATGCCCCAATCAATTTTTAAAACATTTTTATACATTATTCCTACTTAATAGTAGACAAATTATTAGTAAACAATAATTTTTGGAGTCACCGAGGCCCATAGTTTAACCAGTACCTCGAATAGAAGTATTAGTAAACAAAGTATTTAAGTAAAGTCCAAAATTATCTCACCTCTTTCAGTGCAACCGTAAATGAATCGTACTGATTAGTCCTGTTGTGAACCGAAATCTTCCTCGCAAGTAATTCTCGCTGAAAATCCATGTCAAAAACCTCAGAATTCCTGCTGGAAGTGATGCTCCTCCGACTCGTTGATCCATTCCTTCCAAAAGTACCTGTCGCTGGAGGGTTATGCCTGCGATGCAGAGCGAGGAGATGGGCCAGGACTTTCGGCTCTGTGAGTACCCCGATGCTGGACCTCCGACTGGTGATGATTTCGAGTGCTTGCTCGGCAGCTTGTTCGGCCGCAGTTTTGATGAATTTCTCGATGACATCGGTACTTAACGAAGACATCTTGAGCTTGTGCTTATGTTCGAGGAGAGCAAATAAGGATTAGGTCAACAAAGTCACAAAGTCATGACCACTTCACCTGTTATTCCTTTCATAAATTCGACGCTGCCAATACCAGCATAGCGGCGATATTGTGTTCGGTCGCCGATAGATGAGAGTCGGTCGGTCGTCTGCAATATGAATCAGTCCCTCCGTGCAAAACGAGACGAGCATCGCAACATATTGCATAATCCGAATGTCCTGATCACGCATATCATCTCCATCTGATATGGAACAGACAGTTATCAATTTGATTTCCAGAAGGGGATTGGGGCCGCGAGCGTGGAATCCTTGCTTTGATATTTTCTATGCTTATATATATGTTTGTTTGTTTATCCTTTTTTAATATAAATTGCATTTTTGTTCTTGCTTTGTTTTGTTTTTATCTTGTGTTGTTGTTCTTTTGTTTTGTTTCGTTTTACTTTCTTTACTTTTCTCTTCCAATTGTTGTGTTGTTGCTAGCGGCAACGAAATTTTGTTATGGGTAGTACGTCAATCTTCATAATATTCACACCAATAGGGGAAGGGACCGGGTGCACATCAATTTGGAAAGAAATCTAAATACATCATTTTAAACCATTCTTCTATGGAATCAGTTAGAGAGGATTGAATCTGTAGAAAATTAGTGTGGGGAAAGGATTGTTCCTTTACTTCACAAAAATACGTTATTTTAATCATAGCCAAACGATGACACCCAAGCAATAATACTTTGATTTTGATATCATCTAAGGTAACAAACGGTGACATATCTCATTGTTAACATTTTCTCTTTTCGTACGTGTATTTCAAAATATCGGTGGCCTTTATTGTATTTATCGACCCTTCTTACATGTTTCCTTCAACGCGACAATGCGGTTCAGGAACATACTAATTTATATAACCTTCTACTGGGAAGAATAACTAGTCACTAAAACATGATAACATCATCCTTTTTCCTAAGCCATGACATTAATGCAAAGCCCGTGTCCTCAATATCATTAATTCATATCTCACTGACTGATGCAAAATAATTGTTTTAAACTGGTCATGACATTTTCCGCGCTGGTGGATTTTGATTACTTTTGATGTTGATAATTGGGACATTAAGCCGACAGACATAGATTTTTTTTCCCCGGGAATGATAACATTCGGCAAAAGCTATATTTGCAAAAAGGAAATTATAATTTCGTGCCGATATAGAGTTTATTAAACGTTTTATAAACAAGTTTTAAAAATTATTTCGATATTCCGAAATTTCTCAAAATAAAGGCACACCCATCACAAAAATAGTGCATGAATCTGTACGGGGGGGGGGGGGGTTGAAATTGTATAGAAAAATTATGATAAAGTATGATAGACGTTCTAATCTTTAATTCTACTGAAAATGAATGAGGGGAAGATAAACCAGGACCAGAAAGTTGGAGGAAGAGGACGGAGGAGGAAAATAAGTAGAATATGAAGAAGAAGAAGAAGAAGAAGAAGAAGAAGAAGAAGAAGAAGAAGAAGAAGAAGAAGAAGAAGAAGAAGAAGAAGAAGAAGAAGAAGAAGAAGAAGAAGAAGAAGAAGAAGAAGAAGAAGAAGAAGAAGAAGAAGAAGGAGGAGGAGGAGGAGGAGGAGGGGGAAAGAAGAGGAACTGAAGAGCGACGAAATAGAATGAAGAAGAAGAAGAAGAAGAAGAAGAAGAAGAAGAACGGAGAGGAGGAAGAAGAGGAACTGAAGAACGACGAAGTAGAATGAAGAAGAAGAAGACGATGAAGATGAAGAAGAAGACCGCAAATGCCTTTCAAGTGTTCTTATTCTAATTTATGACATTTCTAGTGCTCTAGGACGTAAAATTGATATGAAGGTAATTCTAGACCCCAAAAATGTGTGAAATTTAGCCAATACGATCATTCCATTTCAGCTCCACTTTAAAACAAATATGGTGACCGTTAATTAAGTATTGAATTAATAATAACAATACACGGGCCGGCTGGTTGTACGTAGTATAACCAATAACAAAAAGCCAACAATGGCATTGGCTGAAATAAAACGTATAAGGGGCTAATATCTCGTGTTTTTTTTTTTTAACGGCTGGTTCAAAATTATCGAATATTTGTGGTACCCACACGTTACTCTCTCCCTATTCCTCTTGTTTTGTTTATGTTTTTGTATGATCTGTCAAAATGTCATTGTATTGTGCTTTTATGATTGGCCTAATAATAGATAATAATAATAATAATAAAAATAATGTATAATGCAATATGATGATGTTGATGATGGTGGTGATGATGATCGCCGATGACCATGATAATGATGATGTTGATGATGATGATTACCATTATTATGATGCAAGATGGTAATAATGACGATGGTGAAAATGAGGAAAACAATGACATGTAAATCCTCGAGAAAATAAATCACTGAAAACAAAACGAATATGTTTTTTAACTCACATATCCCTGGTTTTTTGTTAAATTAGAAATGATTATTCATCCAGGGAGGTGTTTTAAATATCCCTGATTCATCCATGGGCTCAACTTCTCTACTTACTTTTGGAATTACGCCATCTTACGTCAGCCGGCGGGTTAACACGTGAAAACACGATGGCTGAAGGAGAGTCAGATCCCGTTGTTGAAGAGGTGGGTTTTTTTTACTTAAAACTGAATAAACTATCTTGTTTAATGATTAGAAACATGACGAATATTTAATTGATGAATACTGTGATGTAACGAGGTGCAAAAAACAATGACAATACGTGTTTTTAAATGTTTGTTGGTGTGTGTTTGAATAGACAGGAAAAGCTTACACGAAATAAAACATGTGGGACCTGTATAGAGTAAATAAAAACTACTCTGGTATTATTTTGAAAAGGAAATTATGCTGAGCTGAAACAACATTTATCAGGATCAGTATACCACTAATTATATACTGGATTCAGAATATTATCTATTATGAATTGACTAGACCATTGATTGATTTATATTTCTCTGAATTGTTGAGGCTGAGCGTGATGATAATTCACAATCATTTCATGAATGATGTGTTTGATTCCGACTTTTTGCTTTGAATTGAAAGTGAGGTGAGAGTTATGAAACATAATTTTGTGTGTGTGAGAAGTTAAAACCTTAATAATCCTCCTATTATTTAACTGTGACTTAAAGATAAACTTGAGTACTGGTAATGCGATTGCATTGTGAAAGAAAAGGTGTAGAATGAATCAGAAAACTTGATCATATAGCATGTAAGTAATGGTGTGTAATGCAAGGTTCTAGAGTCATCAAAATCATCATAAATTTGGCAGAGTCTTGGTAAAGTAACAATCACTTACACAGATAGATGTATATGGGACAACACACATGGTGTCGGGGCTAGTACTACCCCGATGTCCTTATCTTTCTATGCTCATTACTCAGCCAGTATACATTTTCTTCCAAAATTGTTTGGCACGTGACATTTATTTGTAATCTTGAACATTCAGTGTAAGTTTCGTTAGATTCTGTGAGAATTCATTTTCTTTTTTTTACCAGAACTCAAGTTTATCTTTAAGCCATAGACTATTGATCAGTAGGGGCGCTGGTCCGAGAATAAGGATCGTCCACATAAACGAGGATCGTCTTCATAAACGTGGACAGACGCGTCTTAAAAATAAGGGTTGTCTGCATTTTTCGTGGATGTGCAATCACTGCCAGATGATTGCTATAACATAATTAGTTTCCAACTTTTCATAGTAATTAGTATGAACTTCCTTGTATTTATTGCAATGTGAAAAGAACAGAGAAGATTTGTTTTAATTCCTTTTTTTTCCTGTCAATATTTAATTTAGTCAAGAATGCTGTTAGTGCTTAGGGAAAAGGGGAATTCCTTTGGTATTTTATCATATTTTCTCCCTTCTTTTTCCTCTGCAGGTTGATGTCTACCTTTCAAAGGAGTTGGCGGATAACCTTTACTGTTTTCAGGTAACACAACACTGCTTTTTTTTGTGTATATGCACACACCCTTTTATTTACATATTTCAATCTTTATTAGTCAACTCCATGTATAGGATGACACCCACATTAGAATTCAATTTTTGTAATTCTTGAACTATTTTCCTTCTTATTTTTTAATTTTGACGGACAAAGCCTGAGTGTCATGATGGCTCAAAAAGTTTTTTTTTCTTCAAGCATTGAGTTTGAAAACTCCACTATAGAAAACACTCTTCTATAGTCAACACTTGAAGCATTACATTTCAAGAAATAGGGAATAGTAAATCTTTCTCCCAATCTTTCATATATTATTTTTTTGTATAAGGTACATGTTTTTATTTGATTTGTTTTCTTTTAAGGAATAGGAAAAAGTAACACATTCTTCCATGTGTTATTTGTTGTATACATGTATTTATTTGTTGTGTTTTCTTCTTTTATAATCTTTCCTATGCAGTATCCAGTTCGTCCTAGTCACATGTCCTATGATGAGTTTGAGTACACCTCGGCTCGGATCAAGCCAAAACAGAAGAAGGTAAAGTAAGGCTGTGAAGGGTAGTCGAATGCTCGAGTACCCGCACGGTTGACAACTACTCGGGTACGATTTCTCGTACCCGAATATTCGGCAACAAAAAAAATATTTTTTTTTTAAATGTCCAGGCCGACGCTTACCCGTGCCTGGGTGAGCGGCGGCCGCTGGCATGGTGCTGTCGGTAAAAATGTTTCCCAACTCAAGCACTGTCAAACTCACCACTCAGAAACTGGGACCAAATGTCTGGATATCTGCCATCCTTGGTTTTTAAAACAGCATTGTTCACTGTTATTATTATTATTAAATCGGCGCCTTCAACTGCAACTCAAAGTAAAATTGCATGCGTTTTCGGCAACAGAACTGGGATACTGCTCCAGTGGTATGTATGGTGGTGGCAAAAAAATTTTTTTTTTTAAATTAAAAAAAAAAAAAATTAAATAAAATTAAAAAAAAAAAACAACATGGCGTCCGAATACTCGAGTATTCGCTTGTAAACATAGGAGTGTACTCGGGTACCTCATTACACTGTTGTGCACAGCCTTAAGGTAAAGTCACTCATCATTCTTTTCTCTTGTTAGCCAGAGCGCAACAATATTTTTATAAAGTAAAGTAAAGTTTTGAAGATATATATATATATATATAATAATATCCGTAAAGCGCTTAATAGAGACGTTATTCCATATTAAGCGTTGTATAAATCCAGATTATTATTATTGTTATTATAGTATAGTAGTCGAAACAATGAATGTTTTTAAAAGCAGTGATGAACCCCCTTGTAATTGAGCCCCAACTGATCTTTAAAATCAGAAATCATGCTATTATAAGTAATATATTATATCATCATCAACATGTGTCACATAATTAAAAATTTTGTGTACCGGTACAAGTTACATCATAGGTTGTGTATTTGTAACCAATCAGATTGATCTCAAGTTTTCTATCTTTGTATAACATGTTGAAATCAGTCTTTAATTCTTTGAATGGGGGAGGGGGGGGGGGGGGGGTAATTCTGTGAAAAGTGATTGAAACTAATTTATAATAATTAATTTATACGTAAACAGTTGGAACTGGAGCTGTCTCTGGACACACAAACTGATCACTATGCTAAAGGAAAAGGAGAGCAGATCGCCCTCAACGTAGATGGAATAAACAGCACAGAAAACAGGTCTTTCATGAGGTAATTAGCACTATCTTCTATATTTTACAAATTTCTGAACAATATTTTACATTTACCTAATTTCTTAACATTGCTAAACATTTTAATTCCTGAACAAATTTTACATTTATTTATTTTGTGAACAATAAATAACTTTTTTTTTATTCCTGGACATTGTTAAACATTTTCCTAATTCCTGAACAATATTTAACATTTTACTAATTTATGAACACTATTCAACATTTTAGTAATATCTGAACATTGTTTTACATTTAACCAATTCCTGAGCAATGTTTAACATTTGTCTTTCATGACACTTTCAAAACTAAGATAGAACTTGTAATGAACGATGTTATTTTTTATATACATGTGTCTCTTTGTCGCATAAGTATAAAATATCTCAACTTTTCTTGTTATTTCACAGTGATGTGATGGACCGTCAGATGTTGACTTCTACCAACTCAATGGACTCTATGGCTAAATATGCAGTAGGAGTCTTGAAAGGAGGTAAGAAAAGGACTGAATATTGAAAAGAAATCCACTTAAAAACTGAAGTATTACAGAATTATCTGAATCATCTTTAGAAGTGTGTTTCATGCTTAGCTCTGCATACATGAGAAGTGTACAAGAAGTATGTGATGATCAGAAATGTGGTAGATGAAAATAGTTTCACCTGATTGTTTCAAGGAAACCAATAGCTGTCCACAGTGCTTTGTTAACATGTGTCATGGTCTAGTGGATATGTCACTGGACTATAAACCATGTGGTTCAGGGTTCAATTTTCTGCTGTGGCACTGAAATCACATGGCAAGGCATTAAACTTTGTTAAACACTCTCCACCCGGGTGAAGTAAATAAGTTCCCAGAAGAAAGAAATCCTTGAATGCTTGAGGGCTCTATCATCGTAACTCAGCTAGAGCTTGGGTTATATTATAAACCCAGGGAAAAAATTAATATTTCTTTTTCGGGGGCTACTTTTCTTCACCTGGATGGAGAGTGGCAAATGTAGTTTAATGTCTTGTCAAATGATTTAAGTGTTAAACTATAATAACCCACAGCTTTACCTCTGTAACCTCAGCTCGGCTCAAGAATGAATGCCTAGATCCAACGATCATCTTGTTATTATTATTCTTCTTATCTGTTTCCAAGGTGAGCTGCACCTCACACCTCTTCATAGCATTGTCCAACTCAGACCAAGCTTTGAATACCTGGACAAGGCTGACAGCAAGATCAAACAAGAGAAGATGGAGGTCGATGGTAAGTTACGCTCAGCTCTGGTAAAGAGGGTTGTTAAAGCCTATCTGCACTACTTTGGCAAGGAGGGATGAGACCTCCCTGCGTGGTCATTGACAGGTGGTTATCTCATCAAATCAGCTCTCAATTAACATACATGTAAGAAAAAGGGGATCATAGGGGACTAATGGGTGATGCTTAGGCATTGTTTGCTATATATAGGGCGCAAGTAATGCAGTCCTGCTTTTAATAATCACTGTTCTACTAACGACCGTTTTCCTCATTCACATTCAAATCAGCTCTCGATTAACATACATGTAAGAAAAAGGGGATCATGGGGGACCAATGGGTGATGCTTAGGCATTGTTTGCTATATATTGGGCGCAAGTAATGCAGTCCTGCTTTTAATAATCACTGTTCTAGTAACGACCGTTTTCCTCATTCACATTCAAATCAGCTCTCGATTAACATACATGTAAGAAAAAGGGGATCATGGGGGACCAATGGGTGATGCTTAGGCATTGTTTGCTATATATAGGGCGCAAGTAATGCAGTCCTGCTTTTAATAATCACTGTTCTAGTAACGACCGTTTTCCTCATTCACATTCAAATCAGCTCTCGATTAACATACATGTAAGAAAAAGGGGATCATGGGGGACCAATGGGTGATGCTTAGGCATTGTTTGCTATATATTGGGCGCAAGTAATGCAGTCCTGCTTTTAATAATCACTGTTCTAGTAACGACCGTTTTCCTCATTCACATTTCTATTACTTGTTTACCATCGTGATTATAACGTTAATGGTATTGCAAATTTTGCACATCAACATCAAAATCATAAGCAGCAATGACATCATGATTACGTTACCAAATAAATCATCAACAGGATAACCAACAACACTCTGACAATCATCCCGTAAAAGAATCTGTCAGTGTTACTAACAACAACATTTAACATTTACTCATAAAAAAACATAAACATACCGGTAGTCATTTTTGTTACTTTCATCAGTGACAGTTCTTACTACAACATCTTGTATTTGTATGGTGACAAATGACATCCCTTTTTGTTTTTAGATAGGAACTTCCATGAGCCTCTTTAACACTGCAATATTCTCAATTTAGTCCATTGTAAATAAGAATTAATCCATTACCTCAACATGCAAGGAAAAAATAGAAATAAAAATAAAAATAAATAATTGAACGAAACAAAACAAAACACTCTCCATCTGCACTTCTTGCATCATCTTCCAACATCACTTCCTAATAATTTGAGTCCCATCTTTTTTTTCTCGATCTTTGTCTTTCAGCTGGAGACTCCCAGGATGAGGAGGATGTCAAGCCGGTCACTGTGCAGATGGTCAGGCATGAGACTGACCAGGCCAAGGCCAGACGACTCGCCTCCTACGAGTACCATGCCAAGAAGATGGCCGAGGAACAATGGATCCACATCCATCACAGAGCTCTTGAAGTAAGTACACTGTAGACCTGGGGAGTGTTTCACAAAGCCTTTTTTCAATGACAAACAACAAAAATCAGTGACAAATCTGCTGATAACCAATCAGAAGCAAGGATTTCAGTAGCTTATAACAAAAATTGTCATTCGTCACTGATGTCAAGTTTCGTGAAATTGGGCTCTGAACCTACCAATTGTCACTAAAAGATTGTGAGCTACTTGGGGCTATGGCAATGCCTTTGCTGCAATAGGAAAAAGGAAGCAATGTAAATCAATGTATGTAGGATTGAATTTCTTGATGTAAGAATATTCAGAGCTGGATTGATTTGAACCCATTCTGTGCCATTTACAAAGACACCATATTCATAGATGAACCTCTAATAACCAGACTCTAAATCTTTTCTTTGTCTTGTTGCAAAATTGGAAAAATCTTCCATAGACACAAACTTGACAATGCGTTCCTTGTTTCTGTTTCATAGTCCTGATGTATAATTCAGACTATTCCGCATGTGTCTATGTAAAAGATCTTATACTTGACACTGGCTACTAAACTCTACAATTTTGACAAACTAATAATGGACAGTAGAGCAGCAATTTCACAAGGATTTTTTGTTTAAAAATGGACAAAAAACACCACATAGATGATTAACTTTGGAGTTTTAGACTTAAATATATTTTAATCCGTGAAATTTCTATTTACTTATATATATTTATTTATTTATTATTTTAGCAGAGTGGCTCTATCAGTAGTTAAATATTGTTTTGCGTGGAGGCCCTACAACATAAATACACAATTTATTCGAGACAAAATAAATTTAGTTACAACATTTTCAAACAAAAGAAAAGAAACGATAAACAACACAATAGACCAGTTCAATAATCAAGATTATCATAACGCCAAAACAAAAGAGTACGTGAAGAAGAATTTGATGGCGCATTTCTTAAAAAATAAGATTAACTATTCAAAAGAGCAGCACCATCAAATGAAAAATTTGTTTTCCCATCTGTGTTTTATTTTGGGTAAGATAAATCCTATTTAATCTGTTTAAATGGAACTATTGATTTAAAGCCATAGTAGTATTGTTTTCTTTCTTCTTTCTTTTCCAGGACTATGAATCAGAGAGAGAAAGAGAGCACCTGTTCTGCCAGGCAATGGACAGCGAGATCAACCAGCTTTCACTGCCACCAAAGTATGCTCATTCATTCAACTTCCTTCATCCCATACACATGTTTAGTTTGTGCTACACAGGGAATGGGGTATAAACCTGTCTATAAAGACCACCAACAGTTAGAAAAAAAGTAACAGGGGGCCTTTCTAGACAGGTTCCACAATACTTTTTTTCTTCCAAGAGCATGATGATACATGTGGCCCCTATAGGCAAGTGGCCTTTATTGAGAGGTGGTCACTGAGGGAATGGGATACAAACCTGTCTATAAAGACCACCCAACAATTAGAAAAGAAAGTATCACTGTAGACAGGTGTCATAACTAGTCCGATTCCTAAACACATTTGTATTCCAAGAGTGAGATGATACATGTGACCACTATAGGCAAGTGGCCTTTATGTAGAGGTGGTCGCTGAGGAAATGTAGGTATAAACCTGTCTATAAAGACCACCCAACAATTAGAAAAGAAGTAACCCCTATAGACAAGTGGCCTTTGTAGAGAGGGAGACAATACAAATGACCATTATGAACAGGTGGTCACTGAGACAGTTTTGACTGTATATTGAAGTGCTGTTTCTTGGAAAGTTTTGTCATATCTGATCAAATGTGCAACTAACATTTAAGATTCATTCAAGCCTCAAACAAAAGTGGATGTGAATGTTTGACTGGTTGCTATTTTCTTTCTAAATATTAATTGTAGTGAAATCTTGGAAATAACCTGTTTGTAACAAACAATATTCAGTATGTGTTGCAATTATATTTAATTCCTCCATTCCCCCCTCTTTTTTCCTCTTTCAGAGATTATTCAACTTTTTGAAATAAAATCATATTCATTGTGTGTTGCATTTGAGTTAATAATTAATTGATACCCCCCTCTTTTGTCCTCTTTCAGAGATTATTTAACGTCGCTGATTCCTGAGATGGAGGAGGATTCACTCGCCAAGCCTAACATGCCAGTCAACATTCTATCTATGTCACAACTCAAGACAATGTCATTGCCAGATCAAGTCAGGGCTCTCCTAATCAATGGTAAAACATAACATTTTTCCTCTTTTGTATGTTAGGAATTTTATGATAAGAATGTTTTTCTGGGAATCTGTTTAATGTATTGCCATGTTTAGAGGGTTATCATTGTCATTCGGTGTATATACATGTATGTATTACTTTTAATGAGATACATGGCCTGTCTACTGATGTGCAATTGTGTTTTCAATTCTGTTCTTGTTGTTCCCATTTTTCTTGCAGCAAAATCAATCCGTTTCTCTCAGTTGATGACCATTCTGCCCGGAAACTATGACCAGGTGTCGGTCCTTCGAGCCCTTCAGATGGTAGCCCTGCTGGTCCAGGGCTGCTGGGTCGTCAAGAGGTGGGTAGATGAAATCTAACATTGTCTGTCTGTTTGTCTGTTTGTCTGTCTGCCTTTCTCTCTCTCTCTCTCTCTCTCTCTCTCTCTTTTTCTCTCTCTTTCTCTTCCTCTTTCTACTTTTTTCCTCCATTGCTGTTCCTTCAAGCCCTTCAGATGGTAGCCCTGCTGGTCCAGGGCTGCTGGGTCGTCAAGAGGTGGGTAGATGAAATCTAGCATTGTCTGTCTGTCTGTCTGTCTGTCTTTATGTCTGTCTGCCCGTCTCTCTCTCTCTCTCTCTCTCCCTCTTTCCTCAATTGCTATTCTTTGAACCCTCCAGATGGTAGCCCTACTGGTTCAGGGCTGCTAAGTCGGCAAGAGGTGAATAGATGGAATCTAGCATTGTCTGTCTGTCTGTCTGTTCATCTGTCTGCTAGTCTTTATGTCTCTCTTTCTCTTTCTCTCTTTCTCTCTCTCTTCCCCTACCTCTTTCCTCAATTGCCGTTCATGGAGCCCTTCAAATGATAGCCCTGCTAATCCAGGGTTGCTGGGTTTTTAGAGGTGGTGGATGACAGCTTGCATCGTCTGTGTGTCTGTTTGTTCTGTCTCCCCCTCTCTTTGTCTCTCTGTAATTTTCCTTCTGTCTCTCATTCAATATTTCCTCACTGTCTCCCTGATCTTCTTTTTCTATCTGTTGAATCTGTTAACTGTGAGATTATTACTAGAAGAGTGGTTTAAATTAACACCTTTTTCATGATATTGATCAGCCATGTCATTAATGGTCCTTTAATGTCTGTACTCTCTGATATAATCTCATGGTTACTTCAGAGACCACGGATCTTAAAGTTGATACTCTAAGCAAATAAATGTCCCTTAATTTGTTACCTACGGCAAGTATATGTTATTTTTAAGTTTTTCAATTACTTAGTATATCACAAAAAAATTCTGTCTACTCGAAATCCTCAATTGAAATGTCTAAAATATCCGCCTCTCTTTGCATAGAAAATCAGTCACGGCGCTGGTCTACTATTTATGACCTCACGTCCGGGAGAGAGTATATTCACGTACCCGGATGTTCCATAGCAAACATGTGCAGAGTGATACGATTTTCTGCATATTTTTGTTTCAAAGGCTGAAAAGTCTAATAAATCATAATTCTATGTACAATTCTTTACCTTCCCCTAGTACTTCATAGTATTAATATCAATTCCCCTTTTAAAAATTATGACATATACATGCCAACGATGTGCTATTAGTCGATATTTTCACCATGTAATTTTTGTTTTGGTGTTGAAATCGGCCCAGGCACGGAGTGAACAGTAGCTGTCTACCCATGCACAGTTCATTACCATACACTACAGCGATCTCCCGATGGTTTCTTCTTCCTTTTTCCCATGTCTTTCGCCTTCCTTGGCCCTGAACATCCTTCATCTACCAATTCTGACACCGGTAGTCAGGAGCAAGTCTTTGTTAGTTGTTTTTCTTAGCTGGCAACGTCCCTTTCATTCTCTTGCAATTGCCGATAAATAAACATATAACTAGCGCACGTACGTTCCATCACAAGCAAGCAGCGCCTAGAGCAGCGGCTTGGTCTTACCTCCCGATTCTGCTCGCTTCACGAACGTTCATGCAAGAGCCGCATCACTTGCCAAAATATTATAGAGGAAGCGCGCTTGCATGATCTCGTTCAAGTTTGATATTTTACAACATAAAATGTTTAACTGGTACTGTATCCTTTTTTGAGGCAGTCACACACATCTATGATAAGTACTATCATAGTTCTAGACCTATTCGTTTTACAAAACTGCTCATGTACATCTGATGACAATATAATGCATCCGCCTATTCATAAGTGCACGATTTAACTTTAATTCCTAAGCAGTAAACTCGTCTTAAATCTCTACCAAATAGGTGAATATGAGGATATAAAAAGAAATCAGCGACTGGAAAATGTTGCTTCGTTATTCTTCATTCAAATGAAAACAGAAAATCCATCAAATATACTCCTTAACAACAACAAATCTAAGCTCTGACAGGATAGCATTTACGTAGGGATATCACTGCCATTCATTCTCACTGAGCCCATGACTCCCGTTCGTGACGTCACGGATAGAGGCCCGACTCTACGTGCACTTCTGGGTTTCAGACTTAGATATTTTGGTAGAGTTTACTCGAATAAATTCATTATTCTAAACTTGTTTTGTCGGGTGGACACCATTTGGTTTTATTATGGGGGTTAAAAGCTTTCTATTTATGTAATTATCTCAGTATTTGAGATTGTCTTAGAGTATCAACTTTAACCAATTTATTTAAAGGTGCCACCATTAAGCTTTTCCCTGTGAAATTCTTCCCCATTCTCATTTACAGTGAGGTGTTGTACCCCAAGGATACCTGCAGTCCCATAAGTGGAGTATCAGCTGAGATCCTGTGTAGAGGAAGAGACTATGTGGTAAGAGATCATCCTGTGAAAATATATTTCAATGGACTATATATTGTAGAGGTGTTGTGGTCTAGTGGATAAGTCGCCAGTCTGTAGATCACAAGGTATGGGGTTCAAATCCCAGCCCGTCACTAACGTTAATCTACATTTGCCACTCTCTACCCAGGTGTTAAATGGGTACCCGGTAGGATGGGAAGGTTAATGTAGTATGCTTATCATTGTAAGCGGCTGAAAAATGGCTGGAATGCTCCTCAGGGAGTGGAGAATGTGCATACATTGTGTCGGGCAAGCCTGAATCCGATGACTGGGGGTAATGATATATCTGTAAAGTGCTTAGAAACATCGAAACACAGAGTATTATTAGTTTTATATTGACAGTCGTTGAATGTGTTATGCGTATGTATTTATTTGTTGGAAATAACTGAATAATTTAAGAGGTAGTTTTTATTTTAATCTTTATGTTAATGAAACAAAATTGTGTACTATATAGTGTTTTGATATGTTCTCAATAATAGTTCCATTTTTATATTTTTTCTTAGATGTGGAGATTTACTCAGAGTCGATGTGTGGTGAGGAAAGAAGTAGCATCTGTTACAAAGGTAAGGCTTTCAAAGAATCTTGCAAAATTATAAATTGTATTATCATTGTTGATTTACTTTTTCCAATCCTATTTGATTCTGTTTTTCTGTATAATTTTTTCTTTACGATGAAGCTGCTGAATTAAAAAAATGTGTTGGAGGCTTTTCTTTTGTATTCAGTTTATATGATTTTCCAAACAAAAAGCAATGCCTATTTCCAAATTTGTTGCATCATCTCTCTCTCTCTCTCTCTCTCTCTCTCTCTCTCTTCCTCCCCTATCTTTATCTGCTTATTAGAGTATCCCTCTTTCTTTCTTTTTTTTTACCTCTCCCTCTATCACAGATTTATAAACTTTTTCATTCTATGTCATTTATCCCTTTGAATTCTTGTGAAATCCAATGAATTTCGTGCTTCCTCTTTTTTCTGTTCAGTACTTTAAAGGTAGATGTACCACTGGAGCTGAAGATCACTCAGTGTCTCTCATAATTTGAAAAGACACCGTCTTATTTTATCTATTCTTTTCTTTGTTGGTTACTTTTAGTTGCAAGCAGAAGACACCAAAGAGATTCTTGAGCAGATGGCCAAACCCAAGGTTAATCTGGGTTGGGAGTTTCTCCACGAATACGACAAGGACTTCGTCGACCGTCACTCTGAAGTCCATCAACGCCAGCTGATGCTATGGCAGAACAAGCTCCAGCAGTGAGTTTAGTTAACACGCAAATAAGCAGAAGCCCCCTCTGAGTTACTAAAAATCTAATCTATCATCATTTAAAAAGTGTTATATTGGGATTTATGATGACTGTTTAATTGTTAAAGAGAAGGTTGAGTTCTGGAAAGAGGTGAAAAATAATTAGTGAGCATTATTGTTATTATTCAAGTGTGGAAGAACATCAGATAAAAAATGTTCCCTGAAAAGCATGGCTCTTCGAATGCCTTAATATACTAAATATGGCATGTAACAGCATACAAATCCGGAACGATTTTTGTGCCACATGTTCGCGCAGTCCCATATACATCTTTCTGTGTAACTATGTGCTTGTAACTATACCAAAACTGGGCCAAATTTCTTATCATTTTGATGACTCCAGCACCTTGCAGTACACACCAATACGTATATGCTAGATGATCAACCTTTTCTGATCGATTCCACAACGTTCTTTCACAATGCAATCGCATGACCAAAACTCAACTTTATCTTTAAGTAGGAATACAATGACAATGAGTCACATGTTTCTGTTCCAGGAAGAAAAATGTTCTTGAATAGAATTTTCCACAAACGGTATGGAAGAGGGGAAGGACAGCATTATAAAGTCTTTTGTACCTAAAAATCAAACATCTGATCATATGGTGTTTATTAGATGAGTATTGGCCATATTTGTTACATTCAGGTTAAAGAGAAGAATATTGCAGAGTACACTGATGTTCAATCTCGTGATACCATTTTTATTTGTCTTGCAGAATTTCCAAGATCTTGAAAATTCCCAAACATGAGACAGAGAAGAAAGCCAAAGTGAAAAATGAAGGTGAGAACAAAATGATTAACTCGATACTGATTTAAAATGTGTACTCTTTATGTGAGAATGAAAACATAATCCTTATCCTTGTGATATTTTTGTGTTGGTTTTTATTTTAGTAGATCTCCATTGTAGTAGGTCTGAAGAGTCTAATGACATAAAAGCATACATGAATTATGCATGACAATATGGTTGTGATATGAAAAGGAGAAGATGAAATAATAAAAAAAATTGAAAAAATAAAAAAACATCAGCTATCCCTTGCCATTCAAATGTACATTATCTCTAGTCAGAATCAAATGATTTTACAAGAATTCACAGCAGAGGTAATGAATGGAACTTTTCCCATTTCTTTGGTAGGCTTTTCTTTAAAGCTATAAGTAATTTACAAGCATTGAATATATGTCATGTAGCATCAATTAATACTGAAGTTCATACATAGTTCTGTTGTATTTGCGATAACTCCAATCTTATTCAAACACCAAAAGTAGAAGATGCACTCCTTAAGACAATTCTTGCATGTATCAACCTTAGAAAATGAAGGAATGCTATTAAATTCATTTATTAATATTTATGAGAAGATGCAATTTTTGATGAAATTTATTTCTTGTCTCTGTACATGCAGTTGAAATTATTTCTGGTGCGGAGCGAGTCAAGACAGCACGCAGCCGAGCTCGTAGCAAGTCATCCTCAATGTCCGACTCCAGTCCAACCAAGTCATCATCGACGACGAACAACATGGATCCAACCAATCACGTCATAGACTTAGACACTTTCACCCCTTCCCAGCAACCCTCGCGCATACCCACCATGGCCTCTCTAGAGGGCAGCTCACATCTCACAAACTCGACCGGCGAGGGCGGGAGCAGAAACCGAAGTCGTTCAAACTCCATGAGCAATACCACCAACGGGGGCGCGGGGGCGTCGACCGACGGTGGTGGTGGTGGTGGGGATTTGAAAAGTGAACTTAGAACTTTCCTGGGGGATACCTTCCAGGAGCATTCCATTTTGAGCATCACCCAGATGAGGAAGATGCTGATGGGAAGACTGACCGAGTGTCCTCCAGGTCACGTGCTGGGGTCGGGGGTCACCGATCAGCTGTTGGAAGAGTGCGCCGAGGAAATTGGCGGAACCCTGCTTCAAGTTGCAGTGAGTTGGGATCCTTTCTTTCATATGTAATGCTTTTAATTACATATTGGAGCATGCAGTGCCTTGTAGATATGGCATCTGAGTGCTCTGTAAGAGACCTATACAGGTATTGTTATTGTTATTGTGATCATGTAGCAGAGTAAATTACTGAATATCACCAAGTTCCACCAAAGTATTTATAGGGAAATCCAACTATGATGAGGAGGATGATGATGATGATGCGGAGGAGAAGAAGGAAGAGAAAGAGGAGGAGGAAGGGAAAGAGGAGGAGGGGGAAGAGGAGGAGGAGGATGATGATGATGATGAGGCGGCGGAGGAGAAGGAGGAGGAGGAAGAGATTTGATGATCCTGAAATTGCTGATGATATTTATGATGATCATGAAGATGACAATGATGATGATGGTGATTATAGTGATGGTATATGGCAATGATGGTAATATTGATGATTATCTTGGTGATGACTCATTGTGCTAGTGCTAATGATGCTGATAATAATAATAATAATAATAATGATGTTAATGGTGATGAATTCAATGATGGTGCCAGTAGTGATGATGACAGCAGTATAATACCCTGAATCTTGTTTATCTTCCTTACTCAGTGGCCATCTCAGTACAACGATGTACCAGATAAGAGATTATTCTGTAGAACGGCCCTTGGTGAATCACATGACAAGGTTAGTGTCATTTTATCAAGAAACTTTTAATTTTCTACTGTTCTTTTTCTGTTTCCTTTTGTTCTTTCTTTTCTCTCATGTTTTACAAAATAACACAGTACACTGTTGAATCATCCTAAGATTAAGTTTTGCATAGTGGTGTGTATAACATTTGCTAGGTTTGCAGTTTCAGTATTTTGTCAACCCACATGGTGAAACTGCAATCCCAACAAATGTTACACTGTCAAAGTTAAATGTAGCGATTCATGTATGATTGCAAAAATACAAATTAGCAGTAGGATTACAGATGCCATGTTAAGCTATTTTTAACCTGAATAAGTCTAGTATTGCAAGAGAAAGTAGTTTTATTTTTTTTTTAATCGATAACAGTTTGATTCATTTATCATCCTTTGGTTTTTATTTCAATCACTCTTTAGTGACGATGTTCAATGTTCATTATTTCAAACCTATCATAATTAGGTTTTTATGTGTAGAAATTGAAGATATTATCCATATGATTCATTTTAATAACTTTAGTGACAATGTTCAATGTTTCTTATTTCAAACATATCATAATTAGACATTCATGTGTAGAAATTCAAAATATTTGCCTACTTGTCATCCATATAATTATCAAATTAAAAAAATATTTCTTAATTTTTATCAATCCTCAGTTTCGAGGGGTAATCATCGATCTGTTCCGAGAGAACTTTAAAGTGAAGAAGACCCACATCATGGAGCAGTGCAAAGAAATTTTAGGAGAGGACCCGCCTAGTAAAGCAGAGTTTGATAGAATTCTCAAAGTAAGTATGAGACCTGGGGGTGTTTCACAAAGATCCTAAGTTGAACTTAACTCTAAGTTGGAGCTTAACATTATGGATAGCCATTCGTAGCCTTAATATAAAACATATTCAAAAGCAAAAATTGAAGTATTCTTGACTTTTCATAAATTCCACATTAAGAACATGAAAACTCCTTGATGATAGAAAATATAAATGATTTGAATCAACATTTTATGCCTTTTACAATAACTTTTACAAAATATTTTTAAAGATGCTAAACAGCTTTCCATAATTGTTAAAGATGAAGTTGAGTTCTGGTCATGCGATTGCATTGAGAAAGAAACGGTGTGGAACTGACCAGAAAAGGTTGATCATCTAGCATATAAGAATTTGTGTGTATTGCAAGGTTCTGGAATCATCAAAATGATAAGAAATTTGGCCAAGTCTTGGTAAAGTTACAAACACTTGCACAAAAAGATGTATATGGGACTACACGAACACGTGGCGTAAAAAGCCGGCCCCCGATTTTTCCGATGTTACATGCATATTTAGAACATGAAGGCATTTGAAGAGCCATGCTTTTCAGGGAACATGTCTTTATCTGATGTTCTTCCACTCTTGCATAATAAGAATGAGTAATGCTCACAAATTATTTTTCACCTCTTCCCAGAACTCAACCCTCTCTTTAAGTCCAACTTAGAGATAAGATCAACTTAGGATCTTTATGAAAACCCCCCCCCCCCCAGCTTGCCTCGTATTGTAGAGATTTAAACAAAATCTATTCATATGTCTAAATCTGAGAGCAGTGTCATAATTTGTAAGTAGAGGAACTCCTAATAAAGGTGAATTTAATAGAAATATTTAAAATGATAACGTAAGTAATGAATGAAATAAAAATACTCAACATTTCAATTACGTGATTTTAAGATAACATTTAAAAGTGGGGAAAAGGAGAAGAACTTTATAAAATTGAATGCTTTTAGAGTGAGTAACAAATAAGTTATGCTTTAAATATATCATTCAATAGACTCACCTAGTGAAGGAGAATCCTCTTTTGTTTAGTATATCACAGATTTGATGCTTACATTATCTTTAAAGTTGCTCAAGCGTGGGTATATAGAGGGCAGCATACGGACGTACACACGGGAGCTCAGTGTTATGTCGTGATCGCCAAGTTGCCTACTTCACGAACGAATTTATAACCACACATGAACATCTTTAACATGGGTTTACCTGATAGAAAAATATAAATAGTGATGAAATCATCCTTTTTCATATCAATATTTTGTTGATGATTGATGAAAATATCTCTATCTATTTCATTTTTTTCTCAGAATGTATGCATCTTCAAGAGCCCCCACTGGTACTTGAAAGGAACCATACCAAACTCATGACGAAGGCTGCATACCTAGGCTCAACTTTTATTTCAATTTCAAGTGAAGATAGTGATTATTTTCTTTTTAATACAAAGTATTACGAGATGTTATTTGTTAGTTATTTGTTATCGTTTTATAATTTAGATGTTATTTTTATTTACTCTAATGAATCAACAGTTTCTCTTTCTATAAAGGAAAAGATTATATTTCAAAACTTACTTCAGCTTTGCAGTATCGGAGAAAAGAGTATGTACTTATGGGAAGATTTCACCCCACTTGTTATACTACTATATGGACATGGAAACTGGGAAAGATTTAATTATATTAACTAATTTCTAGTGCAGTGTTGCATATTGCACGCAAAAACAATTGTTTTATTAATTTCCATTGGATCTCTATCTTTGTTATTACTGTTAATAGAGTATGTGATAAACCTGTACATTTCTAGATGACGTCATATTTTTGTTCTACAGTCTACATACATAGTTTAATAAATCTCAATTAAAGGTAATACAAAGTTTTGGGACATTTAGAAAATTGGGTGGATAGTGATTCTTTACAATTTGATATATTTGGATGCCCCTGTGGATATATTATAAGCACTAGAAAATTAAGCCCCTAAAACACTTCTGCTTTCAAGAAAAATTGGATATAAAAATTTACCGGTGCTCCCGGTAAATTTTGATAAATTTCAAATAGCACCTACGGCCGTACAATGGTAGCTGCGACCATGAGAATCTCAGAATATGTAGTTGTGATATATAATTTCCAAACAGGAATAGCTAATCGGTCGATATTTTCAAGAAACATTATTTTATAGCTTAATTAATATCTTGACATTGAGAGAGAGCTAAACAACATAAAGAGGTTATTATTTACAATTTCATAACTTTAGGCTCGATTTAAACCGCAACAATGATCACTGAATATTGTAGGATCGCATATGCTTCCAATATGTTCATTAGAACCAAATTCATGACCCAATACCAAAACTTTGTATTACCTTTAAGTTCTTCTTATCTTAGTGTCATCAAACACATTATTTTGTCTTTCAGTTATTGAAAGCACGTCAGTCAGTTGAGCAAGCAATTTTTCTACAATATATATTCTGATCATGGCTTCGATAACACAAAGTCGCACAAAACCTCATGAACCAAAATGAGTCTAATCATTGATAACATGCTCCCTGACATAGTGTTGTGTTCGTCATTGGAAGCAGTGTTTAGATTATTAGAGAACAACTGGTAACGTCACCCATTTGTGTGATCAAAAGTTTTGCTTTTACGTGCCTAAAACATGCAACAACATTTCCTATATTTGTAATGGTCTATTGTCATTTTTGTTAACAGAATAAAATTTAAATAACTGTACCCTGAAATTCTTCAACATAATTACAAGTTGATAAAATTAGAAGTGGTCATTTTTTAGCATCACCAGTATATATAATAAATACAGATGTATTTATCATATATACTGGTGAAGCTAAACCCTCACTGTTTATTGTGCTGTTTAATGGTTAGATATTTATGTTACAAAGTTCATCTTACCATTATGTACCAAGTATTTCAAATACATAAGAGATAAACAGAGATATTGATTCTTAAAAAGAAGGATTGTCAGCTGTCATTTTGCCTTTTTTTGTATTGTTTGTATGAGTATGGCAGTTGCTCAGTGTCAATTTTGTACACTGAAAAAATGTCTAGCTTCAAGCTTGTGAAGTGACCAACACTATGCCCAGCCCTAATCCTAACCTTAAGTCCACTTTCAACCCTAACCAGTAACCATAACCCTATACTTCCGATGAAATAAAACCTAAAGCAATTGTCACTGGATTAATTGTTGGAGCACCTTTGCATTGTGTGAATTTTCATCTTAGACAAGTTGTTACTTAAATTGCATCCCTGTTATTGTCATCTGAGCAAGAAAATTACATGTATTTTAATTTGATACACATACAATTTGCTTTCCTTCCAATGGTATGGTCATTTTATTTTTCTAATATTTGTTGAGTGATAATTAGCAAGGTCCTTATGTCTTCTCTCTCTCTGGCCCCAGGTTGATTGCTAACTATATGTGCCTATTGCAAAATAAAGAATATACTGTACATGCTCTTCAGATTTATGACCAATCTTGTGCAAATGTTTATCTTCATATTTGATTAAATGTAAAATAGACCACTAATATGAGAAGAAGAAAAAAGAGAGGGGGAGTTGGAGAGAGAGAGAGAGGAAGAGCAAGAGAAGAGGGGGGGGGGGGGGGGGGGGGGGAGAGAGAGAGAGAGAGAGAGAGAGAGAGAGAGAGAGAGAGAGAGAGAGAGAGAGAGAGAGAGAGAGAGAGAGAGAGAGATCTAGTAATCTTCCAAGGGCTATGTAGCCTATCACGAAGATGAAGTAAAGATACAGGGAATGCAAATAGAACAAGATTTAGATGTAAAGACATGATCTTACTCATGAGTTTGTTGTTGGCATTCATGTAATTTCAACTTGACACCCATTGACTCATCATCATCATCACTAGTGATCTGTCAAGTGACAGGTTTAGTGACACTAATAGTAAACTTGATTTGTTGTAGCCAAACCTGTCCATTAGGGTCACCCAAGGTAAACAGAAAAAGTGGCCACTATACACAGGTTGTACAACATACATTTTCTTTTTTGAAGGAGACAAAAGTTATGGCCACTGCAGAGAGGTTGCCTTTAAAGTGAGGTGGTCACTAAGACAGGTATGAATGTATGGGAGATTTTCTAAAATAAAATCATGGAAAACCAGAGTTATTGCATTTCCCCCTGTTTTAGTAGTAGTACTTGACTTGAGATCTTGCTCAAAGTTGGTCGAGCGCCATCTGCGGTAGCGTTGGGTAACTATAGCAGCATTCTTTCAGCGGTGATTCTAGATCTGTCAAAATGTCGTACAGAGACCTAAGAAGTAAGCATAAATTTGATTAAACTGTAAACTGTCGTAGTATTTATGGTTATTTTTTGTTTCTTTAGTTATATGGGAATGATCTCATTGAATTTGTATTGGTGATAAGTGATATAAATTGTATATTTGGGGCGTTGAAAATGTGTGTATGTTGCTAATTGATTGTTGACGTGATTCGGTTGCTCTGCACCGTAAATCGGGTTGCATGTAGGCCGTAGCTAGAGGGTGCGTTGTACGTGGATGTTGATGCATTTTGCTAGCAGATTCAATTCCATAGCAGTTTTTGTTATGGGATTTTCTTGCAGTGTCGCACTCGTAAATCCAACATTAAAAACGTTATTGTCTTTCCCTTAATCATTGAATAAGCCACCGACCTCTGTTCTTAAGCTATTGAAAGTTAAATTTAGCAAATTTACCAAATTTACCAGTAATTTTCACAAAATATTGAGACAATAAATTATTGAAGCAAAACGTCCATCATCCCACTAGACTACTACTAGGTCTTGATCAACTTATTGTTTTACTACTTGCACTGTGCTAAGGCTATAGACTAGAGTATAGATCGAACAGTTTAAAATGCTAATTCCAGGTCAAGGTATCGCTATCATGAATAAATAAGCACTAACGTTAGGGTCTAGATCTAGATCTAGACTCTAAACTGATGGATCCTCAATGACAATGAGAATAGTGCAAAAAACCTGTGATTATTTAGAGCATCTCTCTACCCATGCAGTAATTTGTTTCCTAGTGCAGGCAGCAGATGACTAAATGCTTGATGAGTTTTAGGCCTTTGAAAATAACTTATAGATTGTGTGCCCTCCCCCCCCCCCCTCCCCCGATTTGGTGTGGTTTAAAATAATGTTGAATGCTGTTGATCAATTTCCCCTCAATACAATGAACGATTTATCTTTTTTCAGATTTCACTGAGATGATGAGGGCGTTGGGTTATCCCCGCCTCATCTCTATGGAGAACTTCCGCACACCCAACTTTGCTCTCGTTGCTGAGGTGCTCATATGGCTGGTCAAGAGGTAAGCTAAAAATTGAAAAGTAGATGAAGGAAGTTTGAAACACAGTAACATATAAGCATACTGTGCTGTGAATTCACTACCGCTCTGTTTTAAAATGAACATCACTATTAGTGGAAGTTTGATTTAATTAAATTGCATTTGCAAAATAACCTGATTCTGGGATCTACAAAGTATTACTCTGCTACAAATTTGAGGTTTCCACTTTCAAAATGGAAAATGACATTCTAAATAATTGTTTTCCATTCCTCATCTGTGATCTATTCTGGATAACTGTAACTATCAAGGGCAAAGCGCTTCCTGTTCACATGTTGGGTAGTTCTTTGGAAGTGAATATGAGTTAATGATTTCATTTATCATTTTTATTTTTTTAGGTATGACCCTAATGCTGACATTCCCTCAGACACAGACTCGGAACAGGACAGAGTTATTTTCATCAAGTCAGCCGCACAGTTTATGGTAAGACATCAGCACTTACATCTTACTGATGATGATGATGATGATGGTGCTGGTGATGATGTTGTTGTTTTTGATGATGATGATGATGTTGTTGTTGTTGATGATGATGGTGATGATGTTGTTGATGATGTTTGTATTGGTGGTAGTGATGATGGAGATGGTGATTATGTTGATGATTATCATAATGACTATGATGATTATGCTACTGCTGCTGCTGGTACATTCCATTGTCAAAAGATTTTCTTTTGCCAAATCTCTTCAACTTTCCTCCATAGTTATGTTGTTAAGCTGCAATTACAATACCTTAATATTTACATTTAACATGAAAGACAAACTGAAAAAATAAAATAGACATGTCTACAAGCATCTCTTATAGACAAAGTAAATGCAAATACAATAATTAATAAGAAGAAAAAGAAAAAGTGGAATTTTGATCTTCTAATACTCACAAACTTAATCATTTTTATGATTAATAACCTGTAAATCAAACATTTATCTGTCAAGGCAACCAAGGCGCACATCAAACTCAACACCAAGAAGCTATATCAGGCTGATGGCTATGCAGTCAAGGAACTCCTCAAGGTCACGTCGGTACTGTACAATGCCGTGAGGACAAAGGTCGGAGGTCAAGATGGTGATGACGACGACGGAGCGTCGGCCATGTCATTTGACATTTCATCAAAGGTATGTTAACCTCAGAAATTGACTTAAATTGTGAGAATGGTGAAATTTAACAATAGCAATTGCATTTTTTTGCAGTCTCTCATAAAAAATGTTAACTTCAATATGAAATATGTGTGAGAAAAATGCCTTCATTGTGAAGTCACATATTTCCATTTCAAAACACACTGTGAAGAATAGCATGTATTGTCTTTTAATTTGACCTGGGGGTGTTTCACAAAGACTAAGATCGACTATAAGTTGGACTTGGCTATGGCAGGCCATTAATGCCACAATTTTCTCTCACCATTTACTAGTATTGGTCTCTCAAGGGATGTACAAATTATGGTCACAAATTTACAATGTCATTTTTTTTATAATTCATTATTAAAGGAAAAAATATTATCTAAAGAGATTATAATTGAGAGACCAATGGTGAGAGCAACCAGTGGCATGGAAGGCCTGCCATAGTTAAGTCCAACTTAAAGTCAATCTTAGTCTTTGTGAAACACCCCCCTGGGGTCAGGTCAGATGTTGAGTGAGAAAAGTGATTCAAATGCTACTAAATCCTAATGATACTCCTGAAACAGAAATAGCATTTGAAAGCATACCTTAATTGAATTCTTATCATGTATTTCTAACTCAATCACAGATCCAAGATTTGAAAGCGTCAAGGCAGCTCGCATCAGAGATCACATCGAAAGGTGCCAGTTTATATGATCTCCTAGGCAAAGAGGTTGAACTAAGAGTAAGTATTCTCTGTTTGAAAAATTGATAAAGTCAAATTGTTACTTCTATTTGGTAATCGTGGCAGTGGAAAAATGGCCAATGGAATCATCGTTAAAAATGTGTTTAACTTGTTCAGGGGGGTGTTTCACAAAGATCCTAAGTAGAACTTAACTCTAAGTTGGACTTAAAAATTATGGACAGCCATTGGAGTCTTTAAATGAAATATATTCAAAAGCAGAAATTCAAGTATTTTAGACTTTTTATTAATTCCACATCCAGAACATGAAATCTCCTTGATGATAGAAAATATGAATGATTTCAATAAACAATGAATGCCTTTCAAAATAACTTTTACAAAATATTTTCAAAGATGCTAATGGCTTTCCATATTTTTTAAGTCCAACTTAAAGTTAAGTTCTACTTAGAATCTTTGTGAAACACCCCCAAGATTCCACAAAGATTTTTAAAGACATGATCAACAAATTCTTGTAAATCTTGATGTCCAATGTTCATTTGAAGTCAATGACTAGGTGATGCAGTTTGTGGGATACCTCAATGTGTGGAAAAGCAAATATTTTTGGATGGAAATCTATACATCAATCCTGTTGGTGAAACTATACTTGAGGCAGAACTACTGCATAGAAAGTCATCAATGCCTGTAATACAGATGTGTGGAGCCAAAAAAATGATTACAAATTGATTGACTTACACTTATATTTCTTTATCCACTCAGGAAATCCGTACTATGGCCATCAACAAGCCACTAGAGATTAATGAGATCGAGAAAGGTCTGAGGAACAGTATCAAGGCTGTTGAGGTAAAAAAAAAAGAGAACATCTCATGATATTTTCTCCTAATTCTTCTCTGTTATGTTATTAACAATGATTATGATACTGAGTTGTGTTCACAAAGTATGTCCTAGTGTTCCGTTCAGGTTGTTGTTATGGTTTGATGCAAAGTTGCAAATATACAGCATATATTATTATACAAAAATTCATCATGTTGAACAACACCTGTTATGTGATATAAAGATGCCTGTTTTCAACCCATTTATACACACTATTATATTGTGATTGTTAACAGTAGTCATTTCAGGTATCAAAAGAAGTTGTTAACACCTGGGGCCCATTTCACAAAGCCTTTTTTCAATGATAAATGACAAAAAACAGTGACAAATCTGCTAATAACCAATCAGAAGCAAGGATTTCAGTAGCTTAACAAAAACTGTCATTTGTCACTGATGACAAGTTTTGTGAAACACCCCCTGGTCATGTCAGCAGTACAGGGCCATGTAATAAAAAGCCTTTTGATCGATCATAAGTCTATGGCTCATCGTGTATTGATCAAACTTGAGATCAATCATAACTCTGTATAATACGAGGTCCAGGTTTCACAAAGATCCCAAGTCGACGTTAACTCTAAGTTGGACTTTAAAATTATGGAGAGCCATTTGTAGCCTTAAAATAAAGTATATTCAAAAGCAAAAAATTCAAGTATTTTAGACTTGTTATAGATTCCACATCAAGAACATGAAATCTCCTTGATAATAGAAAAACATAAAGGATTTGAACATTTGATGCTTTTTAAAATTACTTTTACAAAATATTTTCATAGATGCTAACGGCCTCCTATAATTGTTTAGTCCAACTTAGAGATAAGTTCAACTTAGGATCTTTGTGAAACACCCCCCAGGTATCAAAAGAAAGTTGTTAACAGCCGGTCATGTCAGCAGTCCAGTTTTAAATAAAAAGAATCCAAAAATATGCCCATCCATTTGGTTTGCTGCTGCTCAGATGATGTTACACTTTTTTTTTCTCACTTGAATACAGTCAAACCTGTCTATAGCAACCGTCTAAGGGAAACACAAATGGTGGTCTTTGTAGACAGGTAGTCTTTGAAGACAGGTTCCTTTAGTACATGTTTCAATGAGAAACCATTTTCAAGAGAAACAAAAAATGTGGTCTTTATAGACAGGTGGTCACTAAAGCAGGTTTGACTGTACAACAATTTTTCTCTCTATCTCACCTACAGCAAAATGTGAAGAAAACTCAGAAGATGCTGGAGAACGTTGCATCGGATGAGGCAAACCTTGAGGCTAAGATTGAGAAGAAGAGATCAGAGATGGAGAGGAACGAGAAGAGACTCTCAACATTGCAGTCCGTCAGACCGGCATTCATGGACGAATACGAGAAGCTAGAGGGTGATCTTCAAAAGCAATATGAGGTACTTATGAGATATTTATTTCTTATCTGTCTCCTTACGGCTTGTTTAGATATGGCCCGTTTTTTGTAAACGTGTAACATGAATGGTAACAGCGTGCATCAAAAGAACCTGCATTTATTCACTAATCTCTGTGTAATAGGATACATACATTTTAGGCGTTTTACACTCAACAACATCATGGAAAAAACGCCACGGTTTTTAAACGTCATATCTGAACTAGCCTACATGTACACGTGAATAGTGCCAAATTGTTTATTTTGTGTCAAAATCTACACATGTACACTAATATGCATGTAGTCACTTCCAGACTTGCATTTTATTTGGGTCAGTATTTTTTTTCCACCTTCAAATGTTGTTTTGAATTTGATGTACGGAGAAAATGCCTAATCATATGTGTGATAGAAATATAAATACAGTATATTCCATCTGCCGTACTTGGATATCAACATCAAATTAAAAAAACAAGCACTTTTGCAAAATATCACTTTTATGAATTTCTATCCCTCCAGGTTTTCATTGAGAGGTACAGGAATCTGACATACCTAGAACACCAGCTTGATGAGTACAGCAGAGCCGAACAAGATAGATTTGAGGTAAGATCTCCTTGTCTTTCGAGCTGGATATTGAGTGCTCATGCTCTCAACAATTTTTGAGTTTTGAGAACGTAAACATCTGGCAGGTGTGTAGTGATTAATCAAAGAAATATTGTACTGTGGAGCAGACCCATGAACACAATGAAACATACTGTAAGCAAAAGACGTTTGAAAACAATACTTTCTTTTGTGGGTAACCAATGGAGTTCCTTGAGAACCGTTGTAATGTGTCTGTGTTTTTTGGAGAGGGTAACAATACGAGCAGCGGCATTCTGCAATTTTTGTAACTTAGCAAGATGATTATGAAACTGTATTATGACTGTAACTTGTATCATTTAACACAAAGACAATACCCTTCTGGCTCCAAACAGAGGATTCATTTGTAAAATGTTCACAGACATTGAAGTAGGATGTTAGGATTATCATCCCAACCTGTCACTCCGACCACTCTATTGCAGGAGATGCAGAAAACCTTAAAACAGATGCAGAGAAGGCTACGACAGGCTTAAAACTGCAGTATTAAAATGCAATAGTTTTTAAACAATTATACAATAAACACATATGATTGTAACTCATATCATTCACACAGAGATAATGCCCTTCTGGCTCGAAACAGATGATTTATTTGTAAAGTGTTTAGAGACATTGAAGTATGACGTTATCAGGGATGCCAGTTTTCAGCGAGTTTTTTTTCAGATCATAGTTTAGGTTTTTTGTGTACAAAATAGCTCATTCTAGGTGATTTTCAGGCCTCTGATCAATTCTAACTGGCATCCTTGCATCATGATTATTATTCCAACCTGTCATTCCAACCACTCTATTAATTGCAGGAGACAGAAAACAGCTTGAAGCAGATGCAGAGCAGGTTACGACAGGAGGACGACCGGATCAAGATGTCCGGTGAGGTCCTCGGTGACGAGGACATGACCGGGCTGGACGTCGTGGAGGATGCGGAGGAGAGCGAGAGCGAGGAGGAGGACGATGAAGAGGAAGATGAAGAGGAGACCAATCCAGCGCAAAGACCGAGAGGGAAGTTCAGACAAGGTAAGATTGTCCTGCAGAATTCAATTCACATGTCACAAATGGACACATTGCTTTGATTACTACCGTTTCTCTCTTTCTCTTTATGATGCTGAAGGCATTTGATTCTTAAATATATGTGTGACGTCGTCAAAAATCTATTCTTAGAATTTCTCAATTTTTTCTTCATTTTCCAAAAGAGCTCTTTCTCAATTTTTTCTTCATTTTTCGAAAGAGCTCTTCGGAAAATGAAGAAAAAATTGATAAATTCAAAGAATAGATTTGTATGATGTCACAGCTTCGGTACTTTACAGCTGGTTTTCCTGCTTTTAAACATTACATTAGTTTTCATAAGTTGAGGCACATCAATGGCATGACAGGAGTTGTTTTCCACACATTGTAGATGGACTTTCAATAAAAGCCTTTCCAATCAATTTAATCAACATTGCTGCTCATTTTAATCAGAGCCATCAAGGCACGATATTTCATTTGTTACAGCCCTCAATCTTGATACTTGAATGATGTGATCTCATGTGGTATAATCTTTGATCCTATCTCCTCCACAGCTCCTCAACCGAAGAATCCTAGAGTATTTGGCAACATGGGTGCAGGACTCAGTGATGATGTAAGTATTTCTGTTTTGGAAACATGCCTGTCAAAACTACTAGAACAATCTCAACAGACATTTATTTAAAACATTGTAAAAAATATTTTCAGATCAGTTAGTTACATCAATTGGCAGTTGAATCTTCATGTGATTTACATTTGAAGTGACAGTGACAG